>NC_137025.1:31061272-31276272 GCF_032717465.1 Coenobita brevimanus | reverse complement strand
ACTCGACATGATTCACCAGAAAAAGGTCAAGGCTCGACAACAACAGGAGGAAACTACTGAAATGTTGAGAAAGCGTTCCAAGCATGAGATGGAGGCAGCTGCTGAGATAATCAACCTGGAATCCTCCTCATCTAGTTCTAAGGATGAGACCAATACTGAAGGAGCCTGTGCTGGACCATCCACATCACTTCAGACATTTACAAAAGACCCTTTTCCTCTAAAAAGACGAGTGGTGAGAAAAATATTATGATTAAAGACTTCGGCCGCTCTCGCCTGAACAAACATATATTCCCACAAGGCAACATATCATCTGATGGAGACTGCTGTTAGTTTGGGTCATGATGCTGAATTGAAAATCGATACATCAACTGTACACCGCCAACTGGCACAGTTTCGTGCCCACTGGGCTCAAGAACTGGTGAGTGAGCTCAAAGGAAATAAAAAACTGACGGTGCACTGGAATGGAAAACTGATGGAAGAACTACTTCAAGAGAACATGTGGATTGTCTTCCGATTTTGGTGTCTGGCTTCGGGATTGAGTAGCTGTCTGGAGAGCCAAAGCTTCCTTCTGAGACAGCTGAAGCCAAAGCCCACGCCATCATGGAGTGCCTTGGTAACTGGGGCTTAATCCAGCAGATCATTTTTATGTACCACATTGAACACGGGCCAGCGTGGAGGAACCTGAGCTATCCTTCAAGAAAAGATCGCACGAGATTTACTTTACCTGGCCTGTCAGCAGCATGTGATGTCGTTGATCATGGGAGCAGCATTCGAAGCCTCTATGGGGACCACTTCAATGAGACCAGAGATTTTGCTCTTCAAGAGGTTCAGAGATCACTGGAATTTAATAGATCAAGCGAAGTCTGAAACCACAGATACTAATGAGGTAGCCAAGGCAGCAATTGCCGAGACGAGGAAGGATCTCCTTTGCCTTGCCAAGTCCCAGGCAAACCAAGTACGAGGTGATATTCAGGAATTTTTGCACTTGTCCATTATCTTTCTTGCCGGGACTCTGAAGAATGGCGTGAAATTTCGAGCTTCAGGATGGTCAGTGGATGGTGAAAGTTTATGCTTCTTAAGCTGTATCTCTTCTGGAGTCAGTTCCAGATGACGAAGGCACAAGAGCGCAGAGTGCGAGATCTGTCCCTTTTATCCGTCCTCATCTACTTGAAGGCCTGAGTTTCAGCTCCATTTATGGTTCAGGCTACCCTCAATGACTGGATCTTGATGCAGCAACTCATCAAGTACCCCAACAAGAAAATCTCTGAAGCCACTACCAAGAAGCTGGGCTCTCATTTATGGCATCTTTCAGAGGAAGCAGTTGGTCTTGCTTTCTTCAATGACCGGGTCACTGTTGACACAAAGTGCTGGATGGTGCTGGCACTCGACAGGGAAGCCCCAGAGTCACCAACGAAGAGACCTTGAATATCCAAAACCGCTTTGCTGGAGATGCTTTGGATGGCCTACTCACCATTAACACTAGGACTATGTTCTCCAAACATGGCCTTCTCAATGACTTTATATATATATATATATATATATATATATATATATATATATATATATATATATATATATATATATATATTGTGGTAGGTGGGGGCACTCACCATCCACCCACTCAGTGTAGTGCTGCTCTCGGGTGTCTGCCCTGTCCTCTCCATCCTTCTTTCCTTCCATTTTTTTCTATCCTTCTTTCCTTCATTCTTTCCTCGTCCTTCTGCCTACGGATGACTTTACACTCCCTCTTCTGTCTTTAATTCCTTCATTCTTTCCTATTCCTTCTGCCTGTGGGTGACTATACACTGAGTGACAAGCCAAATTGTTTCCTGTACACCAGGAAACCATTTACTCTGCTGGGTGGTAACCATATAACCAAATTTTGGCGCCTGGTGGTTTAGTGGGTAATTATTGTGCTTCAATCGGATTGAGCCGGTGAAGGTTTATATCCAAGGGGTGGTTGAGGTTTATTGCTTACGTAATGCCACTCAGGGATGAGTGAGGCTCATCTTAAATGTCAGAACCAACTGCCTAGCCCCGGGCTCCTACGCTCCTCACGGGGCAACGTGGGATTGGATGATGGATGGATGGATGGATATATATATGTATATATATCAGCTGTGGCTCAGTGGGTTAGAGCTCTCCGCTCTGACCGAAGGGTCGGAGGATCGAATCCACCCAAGGGTCATTGGTAGACATCAGGAAGGGCATCCAGTCATAAAATGCTACACGCTCCAATCCAAAAGTCCCCTACCGAGGGGCAACGCCTTAGCCCTTCGGAGATACCTGGCCTAAAACCAAATATATATATATATATATATATATATATATATATATATATATATATATATATATATATATATATATATTTATATATATATATATATAGACAGATAGAAATAGATATTAACTCTTGGTACCAGATGAACAACATTATACTGCTCGGTCAGTATCACCAACACATCATTTGGTTATAAATCACACTACATGGTCATAAAAACCAGAACGTTAAACTGTTAATCAACATACCAACATATATATATAGTCATAAATGCAATACCACATGATCACAAACATCACTACTTCACATGGTCGTAATGAACACTACACATAGTAATAAACATCACTACTTCACATGGTCGTAAAGAACACTATACATAGTAATAAACATCACTACTTTACATCGTTCTAAAAATCGCTTGACATGGTCTTAAAAATCACCCCTTCACATGGTTCTAAACACGAAAACTCACATGTTCATAAACATCACCACTTAACATGGTCATAAACATCACAACCCAACATGCTCAAAACATCCTTCACATGGCCATAAACACCACCACCTCACATGTTCATAAACAACACCACTTCATTTGGTCATGAACACTACCTCCCCACATGTTCATAAAAATCACCACTTCACATGTTCATAAACCTAACCATTTCAAATGTCATGAACATCACCACTTCACTTGCCCACTGACAACACAATTACCCACATGGTAATAATCATCACCACAATACATGGTCATAATCACCATTAAATCATGTGCTCATAGGGACCGTAACATCAAATGATCATAAGCACCACACTACCAATATCACATGGTCATAAACACCAGCACACCACATGGTCTTAAACGTCACCATAATTCATGTTCATTACATCAGTGCACTACATCGCCATAAACACCACCATACAACAAACCCATACCAACCACCTCACCACAAGGTTGAACAAACCAGCACACCAGGTGGTCATACCAATAGCCACACCACATGGTAACACAAAACGCCACACCACATGGTCATACAAACCACCACACCACATGGTCATACAAACCACCACACCACATGGTCATACAAACCACCCTGTCGCTCCACCTCTACCGTGCCGTGGTAGGGACGCCCACCAGCCATTCACTTGAGTGTGTGCCGCCTATTTATTCCTTCAGAGTTATCATTAATTTTCTGTTAATGTCATCCTCCACTCTCTCTTTCTATTACTCCTATCGTTCCTTTAACTATTTATTACTCTTCTTTCCACTTCAGGTGGCTCTACACTGAGCGACAAGACATAAGTCTCCTGTAACTCAGGAAACCTTTTACATTGCTAGGTGGTTGCCATATAGCCAAATAGAGTGGTGGCATGGAACTTACTGAGGTGCCCATGTTAAATGGTGGAGAACGCAAATGTGGCAACTACCCAGTAAACAAAGTTCATATTAATATAATTAAATTTCTTCTTACTTCTGCCTGTGGGTGTCTCTACACTGAGTGACAAGCTAAATGGTTTCCTGTACACCACAAAACCATTGACTACGCTGGGTGGTAACCATATAACCAAATTTTGGCGCCAGGTGGTTTAGTGGGTAATTACGGCACTCCAGTCGGATTGAGCCGGTGAAGGTTTATATCCAGGGGATGGTTGGGGTTATTGCTCACGTAATGCCACTCAGGGATGAGTAAGGCTGGTCACTCTCATCTTAAATGTCAGCACCAACTTGCCTAGCCCCGGGCTCCTACGCTTCTCATGGGGAAACGTAGGATTGGATGATGGATCGATGGATGGACTAATTATTAATTAGTGTAGGCGCAGGCCGAAGAGGGAAAGGTATTCGTAACGAGAACGGACTATTATGAGCAATAGGAAGTTGGAGAATGGAAAAGTAAAGAGCAAGGGAGAAGACAGGATGATGAGTATGAGGAAGATAAGACTAGAGGGGAAAATATAATGACATTTTGAAGGGGGAGAAGGTATAAAATAACTGGGGGGGAAGAGAGGTGGAGAAGAGGAAGTACAGAGACCAGAGGAAAGTAACAGGTTGAGAGAAGAGTAAAAGAACGAAGACAGCAAATGAACCGAGAGGTGGTGAGAAGTAAGAGGAGGAATGTAAGTTCAAGGCAGCATGTAGGAAACAAGAGAGATAGAAAAGAGAATTGAGGGAAGGGACAGGTTCGAGGAGACACACACACACACTCTCTCTCTCTCTCTCTCTCTCTCTCATTACATCGTTCTGTGTACAATATCAGGACCCCTAACATCTCCTTCCCTAAACCTAACTCCCTCGCTTTTTCCTGACTCACTCACTTTTCGTATCTAGTTTCTCACACTGTGTTTCCCCTCTCGTCATTCTTCCATCTCTGCCTGCTACTAAGTCTCTTGTACCCTCTCTGTTTTTCTTTTATCACATAATTTATCATTTAATCTATTTTCTTTTCATTTCCTATTTTTTCAGTCTGCACGGTCCTTCACCCATACCTCTTCTGTACACTTTTGCTGATGACTCGTTATTTCTTTATTTCTGAGATACGAGGCAATTAATGGCATGTGGGCCCTTTTTGAAAAAGGAAAAAAAAAAAAACAAATATTGCTCTCGCTGGCACCAGTCATGGTCCAAAACAAAAGAGGGAAAAGTTATATATATACATATATATTGTTACGGAACAGAGAAAGATAATGTACACTTTAAGTGAGAATACTAAAAATCACTACTGTCCCGTAAAGTTCCAGGTTCAAAACAAAAGAGTTAGGTAAAATTACAAGTTAAAGTTTAATGCTCAAACTAACAACAAAACATTCAGGACTCATAAGGATAATGTAATGGCAAAAAACAGGTTAAATATATGGTTAACTGCAATAGCCTCTATTAACACGAAATTAGCAAGAGTAAATTTATCTAAGTCAGCCCTGATAAATGAGAATACCAGATAATACTCAGTGAATGCAAGATATATTATTACAGATACGAAATATTATTAATAAGGGCTGACACCCAAAACACATGAATCACAAAAAGCTTACTAGGCCTAAGAATTAACACCTTATGCTACACAGTACAAGAAAAAATGCAATAACACTTATACTCAAATTACACAGCTGCTAGATGGCTGGAGACTTCCTGAGCACTCACAATAATAATAACTGTACAGGGGAGGACAGAGATGTGAACAAAATGAGGAGTAGATCTAAGTGGCAATAATGCAGAGACTGAGCTCATTATACAGGGGCCGGCAGAGCTTGATACAACTTGTAAGAAGGATGCGCAAATGAAGCCAGAGGGGACAAAGAGTTGACACTCCTGCTCTGAACAACAGAAAGAACGACTTACTCTACTATAAGGGAGGAGGGGGGGAGTGAGGTAGAACACGCTCGTGATCAAACATGCAGCATACTGTACGTTAGAATTACACAAAGGATGATGAAATCATAGGCTATGTAACACCTCCCCACAAAGAAAAAGAAATTTACAAAGGAAATTTCTTATTACTCTAAAACAATCTGTCTAAAGTCTAGATAAGCAATCTGCAAGAACATTTTCTTTCCCCTTGACATGTTGTATGTTTAATGAATACTCCTGAAGATGTAGACTCCATCTTGTCAATCTCTGATTTTTATCTTTAAACTTACTAAGGAATTTCAGTGGGTTATGATCAGTATAAATGACTATGGGGACAAAACCAGAACACAAATAAAATGAAAAATGCTGTAAACCCAAAATCAAGGCCAAAAGCACTTTCTCAATAGTTGAGTAGTTCTTTTGAGGTGGAGTGAACTTCTTACTGTAATAAGATACAGGGTGTTCAATACCCTGGTTATCCTCTTGCAGCAAAACAGCCCCAGCTCCTGTATCACTTGTATCAACAGCCATCTTAAAAGGCTTAGCAAAATTTGGAGTAGCGAGCACTGGCTGACTTAATAGGATAGCTTTAAGTTTGCTGAAAGAGGATTCATAGTTATCGGTCCAGACAAATTTAACTCCCTTTTTCAGTAGATCTGTAAGTGGTGATACAAGAATTGAAAAGTTAAGAACAAATCTCCTGTAATAACCTACCATTCCCAAAAATCTTTGTAGCTCTTTCCTACTTTTAGGTCTGGGAAGATCACTTATAACCTGAACCTTAGCTCCTGGTGGTACAACATGTCCATCACCAATTACGTACCCAAGGTACTGAACTTTAGCTTGACCAAACGCACACTTTGATACATTAGCTACAAGATTAGCCTGAACCAAACGCTCAAGAAATTTACTGACATGGCATAGGTGATCTTTCCAGTTGTCACTGAAGATTAATACATCATCAATATAAACGACACACCCTGCAAAACCCTCTGTTACAACATTCATGAGCTTCTGAAATGTGCCTGGTGCATTCTTCATACCATATGGCATTACAGAACATGCAAAAGTCTTTCCTAGTGTTACAAAACATGAGATCTCCCTAGCACGTTCAGTCATAGGTACTTGCCAGTATCCCTTTAACAAATCAAACTTACTTATGTACCTAGCCTTTCCGATCTTGTCTATGCAATCTCCCACGCGAGGGAGAGGGTAAGTGTCTGTTTTGGTTATCTGATTAACACGTCTGTAGTCGATGCAAAGCCGCTGTGACCCACCTGGCTTAGGGACTAGAGTGACAGGAGAACTCCACTCGCTCTGACAGGGCTCAATCATCTTGTGGTCCAACAGGTAGCCAAGCTCCTTCTGGATGAGACGAACTTTCACTGGGTTCACACGGTAAGGAGGCAATTTAATTGGCTTTGTGTCTCCAACATCGACATCATGCATCAACACAGTGGTTCTTCCTGGAATAGCACGGAACTCTTGCGGGTACTCCTGCAGTAATGCCGAAAACTCTTGCCTTTCCTCGGGAGGTAGATGAGAAAGCTTAGTCTGGAGATCATTCATGATATCAGGATTCTTCCCCAAACTATCACTCAGGCTCATGCTGCATGGGAGAACTTCACTTGCAGACTCGGGTGGAACAGCTACAGAGCAGACTGGGTTATTTTCGTCCCGCCTGTGATATAACTTTAGCATGTTGATGTGACAAAGTTGCTTGTTCTTTCTGCGATCTGGTGTGGTGATGACATAGTTGACATCACTGAGTTTCTTCGCCACGAAATAAGGACCACTAAACTTGGCTTGAAGAGGTTGCCCATGCACCGGTAGCAGAATCAAAACCTGATCTCCTGGCTGAAAGTGGCGTAACCTGGACTTCTTATCATACCAAGTTTTCATCTTCTCCTGAGCAGCTCCTAAATTCTTCCTTGCCAGCTGTAAAGCAGTGGACAGCCGTTCTTTGAACTTCATCACATACTCCAGCAGGTTGACGTCATCTTCCTCCGACAGCCAGCATTCCTTGAGTAGCTTAAGGGGTCCTCTTACTTCATGGCCAAACAGTAGTTCAAAAAGTGAGAAGCCCAGTGATTCATTTGGAGATTCTCTTGCGGCAAATACAACGAATGGAAGACCTTTATCCCAGTCTTTCTGATGTTCCAAACAGTATTTCTTGAGCATCGGTTTGAGTGTTTGATGATATCTCTCCAACGATCCTTGGGTCTGGGGATGGTAAGCTGAAGATGTGATCTGGGTGTTGCCCAACTCTTTCAGAGACTGCTTGAAAACATTTGACATGAAATTACTTCCCCGGTCTGACTGTACCTCCTTGGGCAGACCAAACTTCGTGAAGAACCCTAGCATTTTCTTAACCACATTCTTTGCTGAGATATTTCCAAGTGGAATGGCTTCAGGATAACGAGTAGCCATATCAATCAGGGTCAACACATAAGAAAATCCTGAAGAAGTCTTAGGAAGAGGGCCCACAATATCCACCAACACACGGGTGAATGGCGCCTGAAAAGGAGGAATGGGAACTAGAGGTGCCACCTTTTCAGTCTGATTACACTTCCCCACAACTTGACAGGTGTGACAAGACTTACAATACCAGGAAACATCCCTGAAGATACCTGGCCAGTAGAAGTGTTTCAAAATGCGTGCCACAGTCTTCCTCACTCCAAGGTGTCCTGCCAAACTGGAATCATGAGCCACTCTAATGATATCCTGCCTACAAACACGAGGGATGACAACTTGATGTACAACCTCCCACTCACAGTCGGTTGATGCTGTTGGGGGTCTCCACTTCCTCATAAGTACTCCTGACTTTATACAATAACAAGTAGAAGCACCAGCTGACTCTTCCTCACTCCAAGCAGAGTTACCTAGACCTTTCAACTCAGGGTCAGCAACCTGCAACTCAACCAACTCTTGATGAGACAAATTATCAACACTACGGGGTACTGCCTCATCTGGTGAGTGGTCCAAATTAGCAAGAAAAGTGTCAGCTAGGATAACATCATCATCATCATTATCCTCTAAGTCACCAGTAACTTTAGACTTAGCCCTAGTGACAGCACATGCAGGGAACACATCAGGGACATCACAATCCTGGGCCGCAGCCACTGGTTCACTAGACAACTGAGGAGCTGGACACACTTGACTTCCACCAATATCATTTCCAAGTAAGAAAGTTACACCTGACATTGGGAGTGTCTCAACCAACCCAACCATAACAGAACCATTAACAAAACCTCTGCACAGAGGGACAGAGAAGTAATTATTCCCTACACCTTGTAATATTACAGTTTCATCAGAGGAATTAACATTAGAGCCTAGAACACTGGTCAGCATAAGGGATTGGCAAGCACCTGTATCACGATATATTTTAACTGACTTCCTGTCATTACTGTCCAGAGGACTGACAAAACCATCAGACAGGAAATTAGCACATGAACTCTTGAGAGTGTCAAACACGTTACTGCTCAAAAGAGGAGCTCCATCATGAGAATTTAAGTTACCCCTCAAAGCAGGTTCAGTTAACTCGGTTAAAGAATTCTGGGAACTCTCAAGGGTGGACACTAGACCAATTGACTGAATATTTAAAGTCTCCTTTTTGTTCACATCACGCTGTCTCCTGAAACATTTCTCCGTAGTATGACCAAGCTTACTACAATATGTACATTTACTTTTCTGAAATCTAGAGGTGAAGCTGGTATTTACTTCCTGAGAAACATCATCTTTATTCTCTTTCCTGTTACCTGTACTCTGAGTAGAGGCAACGTACTTACTCTCAGCTTTCCTTTTTTCTTTAGAATATCTCTTGTGAGTGAGAACATATTCATCAGCTAAAACTGCAGCATCAGACAAATTATCTTTTCTTCTCTCATCAAGATATAGGCTTACATCTTTACTAATACACCTTTTGAAGGCCTCCAGCAAAATCATCTGCTTAAATTTACCAAAATCAGAATCCACATTCTTCGAATTGAACCACTGCTCTAACAGATCTTCTTTGATTTTTGCATACTCAACATGGGATTGCTTATCTTGCTTATAAGTTGTCCTAAATTTTACTCTATAGGCTTCAGGAACAAGCTCATAGGCCTTAAGAATCAAGCTCTTAACTACATCATAATTATCAGATTGATCCTGAGGCAAAGATGCATAAGTTACTTGAGCTTTACCGGTGAGAACAGTTTGAAGGAGTACTGGCCAATACTCTTTGGGCCAATTAAAACCTGTAGCTACCCTCTTAAACAACTGAAAATACTTTGTTAAATCAGATTCATTAAAAGGAGGGACAAGTTTAACATTTTTAGCCACATCAAAATCATCAGAGCTAGATGATCCAGTTCCACCTTGTTTCATGCGATACTCATGGTCTGCCTGAATCCTAGCAAGTTCAGCTTGTGCCTGAAACTCAGCCTCCTTAGCACGGGCCTGAAATTCAGCCTCCTTAGCACAAGCCTCCTGCAGGGCTAGCTGTAACTTAGCTAATTCAATCTGCGTTTGCTCATTTGGAGGAGTTACATTAAACAAGCTTTCATTAATCTTGTCAACAATTTGATCTTTAGAATGATGAGAGCAAACAACAATTCCCAATTGTTGAGCAACAAGCTTAAGTTCATTCTTTGTTCTGTTTTCTACATCACACACTGTTTGCACATTTGACAAAAAATCTTTGGCTTCATCAAGCGTAGTAATAGTAGACATCATGAATAAATCACAGTCACAAAATATCAAGCAATATCCTTAGGATAATATCCTGAATATCCCGATAAGAGGTCGGCAAATTTATGTTACGGAACAGAGAAAGATAATGTACACTTTAAGTGAGAATACTAAAAATCACTACTGTCCCGTAAAGTTCCAGGTTCAAAACAAAAGAGTTAGGTAAAATTACAAGTTAAAGTTTAATGCTCAAACTAACAACAAAACATTCAGGACTCATAAGGATAATGTAATGGCAAAAAACAGGTTAAATATATGGTTAACTGCAATAGCGTCTATTAACACGAAATTAGGAAGAGTAAATTTATCTAAGTCAGCCCTGATAAATGAGAATACCAGATAATACTCAGTGAATGCAAGATATATTATTACAGATACGAAATATTAATAAGGGCTGACACCCAAAACACATGAATCACCAAAAGCTTACTAGGCCTAAGAAGTAACACCTTTGCTACACAGTACAAGAAAAAATGCAATAACACTTATACTCAAATTACACAGCTGCTAGATGGTTGGAGACTTCCTGAGCACTCACAATAATAATAACTGTACAGGGGAGGACAGAGATGTGAACAAAATGAGGAGTAGATCTAAGTGGCAAAAATGCAAAGACTGAGCTCATTATACAGGGGCCGGCAGAGCTTGATACAACTTGTAAGAAGGACGTGCAAATGAAGCCAGAGGGGACAAAGAGTTGACACTCCTGCTCTGAACAACAGAAAGAACGACTTACTCCACTATAAGGGAGGAGGGGGGGAGTGAGGTAGAACACGCTCGTGATCAAACATGCAGCATAATGTATGTCAGAATTACACAAAGGATGATGAAATCATAGGCTATGTAACAATATATATATATATATATATATATATATATATATATATATATATATATATATATATATATATATGTGTGTGTGTGTGTGTGTGTGTGTGTGTGTGTGTTTGTGTGTGTGTGTGTGTGTTCAACGTATCTCGCTCGGACATGGTCCACAACTTCACATCGGTGGTGTGGAGGCGTGTTTCTTAGTAACAAGGTTAGTTGACTTGTAGACAGTCACCACTTGCTAATCAAATTGTGGAAGTAGCCAAGTACCATCACATAAATACAAACCGACTTCACTATACAAAATGACTTCACTGAACGCTTCTTTGATTCTCGAAGTTTCATGTACTAGGAAAAAACCTCATATTTCAGGCTTTGAACTCCTCCACTGCAGTGGCATATAGTCCTGGTACCTCCATTTTTTTTTCCAACTCAGTACAGACCTCTAGTGCTTGAGGGGATTATTAAGGCTATAATGTGTGGCTTTAGGAGAGGGAAGGGATACGTGGATCAGGAGTTTGCGGTGAGACAAGTGTGTGAAAAGTATTTAGCGAAAGGCAAGGATGTGTTTTGGGCATTTATGGATTTAGAGAAAGTGTATGATAGAATTGATAGGAAGGCTTTGTGGACTGTTTTAAGATTGTATGGACTTGATGGTAGGTTACTAAAAGGGGTGAAAAGTTTTTCTGTAAATAGTAGTACGTGTGTAAGAGTGGGAAATGCTGTGAGTGATTGGTTTCCTGTGAGAGTGGGGCTGCGACAGGGATGTGTGATGTCGCCTTGGTTGTTTAATATTTACATGGATGGTGTTGTAAGGGAGGTGAATGCAAGAGTTTTAGGTGGAGGTCTGAGTCTGGTGAATGTTGATGGTGGAGAGTGGAATCTGAAGCAGCTGCTGTTTGCAGATGATACTGCACTGGTGGCTGATTCAGAGGAGAGATTGAGACAGTTGGTAGAGGAGTTTGGAAAGGTGTGTGAAAGGAGGAAATTGAAAGTAAATGAGAATAAGAGTAAAGTGATGAAGTGTACGAGGTTGGTAGATGGTAGGGGGATGAATATAGTTTTGAATGGCGAGTTGCTTGAGGAGGTAGAGTGTTTTAAATATCTAGGGTCACATGTTGCTGTGGATGGAAGAATAGACGCAGAAGTGAAGTTTAGAATAAATGAAGTAGGAAAGGTGCTGGGAGGAATGAAAAAAGTGTTTAGATGTCGTTCGCTTAGAATGGATGTAAAGAGAAGGCTGTATGAGGGTGTTGTGGTACCGACTGCATTATATGGGGCTGAAACTTGGAATATGGGTGTAGCAGAGAGGAAAAGTTTGAATGTAATGGAGATGAAGTGTCTGAGAAGTATGTGTGGAGTGACGCGTATGGATCGAGTGCGGAATGATGAAGTGCGAAGGAGAACTGGAGTTGTTTGGGAGATGGCTGGTAGAGTTGAGCTGAGGGTGTTGCGATGGTTTGGGCATATGGAGAGAATGGATAATGAGTGATTGGTGAAAACGATAACTAGATCTGATGTGAGAGGTGTAAGGCTGAGAGGAAGACCACGAATAGGATGGATGGACAGTGTGAAGAGAGCGCTGGATGCGAGAGGGATGTCTGTTGAGCAAGGAAGAGTGGCTGTGCGTGACAGAAATAAATGGAGAGAAATTGTGAATGAATAAGTGATGACGCAGTCCTGAGGGGATATTCTCCCGCATTTGATCTGATCAGCTATTTCAGGTCAGGTGTGGGTAAGGGGATGAGTCTGTTATGATGTGGCAGGGGTAAACCAGCTCTGCTGTCGGGCCCTGCTGCGGATGTCACTGATTGCATTGCGCAGTTGACCCTTGAGCGGTGTGGTGCGGTGAGGATCTGTCCGTTCTCCCATTTGGGGCTAAGATGCGAGTGAATGTGTTTGAATGGATGAGTAAATGGGGAGTGTCGTCCTGTCTCGGCTACCTCCCTCCCCTTGGGGGAAGCAGCCTAGGTATATAGACAGATAGATAGATAATGTGATCAATAGTATACACTTTGAAGAATCTCTCCTACACTGAATAAAATGGTCTGGGGAGAGAAAGAATGTAATATAACAAGAAGGAATATTCGGCGAGGGCAACGCCCGTGCTTCACAATTTTCTAGGGAATTATCATATGACTTTGCCTTGTGACCTTGACCTTCGATCGATTATTCTCAAAATTGAATCACTTCATTCCTCTCTGGCCCTTAACCCTTCTACCAAGTTCGGCCCATATCAGGCCAAGCCTGCTTGAGTTGACCTTGACTAGTGACCATGACCTTACACTGTTCCCTGTGAACTTGCCGATCGACTGATTTTTTTTTTATTCGATTTTTTTTTTCCTCGTCTTATCATGAACCCATCCACAAAGTTTGGCCTAAATCGGATAAAATAAGTTTAGTTCAAGCTCTCTGTATGACCCTGAACTTTTTAACCACTTCTTCGAGTTCATCAGTTCCATGTCTGAACCTCATCCATTCCACCAATTTTGGTCCAAAGCAGATCAAATATGTCTTAGTTAAATGGTTCACGCACAGATACATGGGTCGAAAATTTACCTTGCATTGTCCTTGACCTTTGACTTTTTGTTCTCATAATCGAATTCCAATGTTATTGCCTTCATCTGAACTATTTCTATATCGGATGAAATATGCTTAATCTGACAAGGATACGACGAACTGCCACCCATCTCTTTGACACTGACTTTTAACCTAATGTTCCTAAAAACAAGAAGTCAGTAGCTTTGGCGACCACCAACCATTCAATTTTGATTAAAATCGGATAAAACCAGATATTTTATTCACACCCACAGACACCCACACATCTACACACAAGCACACCCACACCCGAGCACACACACACACACACACACACACACACACACACACACACACACACACACACACAGTCGAATATATCATAATATTCGAATATTCGCTTTTGCTTCGCAAGCGTGGGTCTAAAAATACTTCTGATTGAAGGGAATAACAATGACTCGCTATCCCAGTGCTTTCACCATTTTGCGATGATAAGTGAATATTGGGGAGGCAGGTGATATATTCAACGAAGTTAGTGGCCTGGAACACAAAATAAATTTCAATATATTCAGATAAAGAAAGGATCACGTCTATGCACCGTAGAGCTCCGCCCTTTCTAAATTTACTTCCACTTCTAATAATTACCGAGATTTAGTATTCGTTTGTGTCATCTCCGAACTAGAAAGTCGAAAGAAATTATCTGAAAGAAAAGGAGTAAATGTTATCTATCGATCCTGCAATGCAGGATGGTGCCAATTTCGGCAATGCAACCATCGCCTAAGATTCAGCCTGTGTGTATGTGTGTGTGTGTGTGTGTGTGTGTGTGTGTGTGTGTGTGTGTGTGTGTGTGTGTGTGTGTGTGTTTTAATTCCTCCAAGGATATTCAATGGATTCGAATGGAATTTCCAGGTACGTTCGTCGGGTTCCTGGGAATATTTTCTACTTTGTAAAATTATCTCACCATGGTGTGAAGAAGGGTTCGTCCCCCGAGACAAGTCTCAAGAATAGTTAATGGAGGCCAGATATGGCCTTGGTTTCTTAGTACATTTTGTACAAGTCACTCTCATCCGTAAAGCGATATTTAGGGAGCAAAAACCCTCCAATGGTTCTGGAGGGGTCAGCCCCCCTCCCCAGTTATAATATCATGCAGAAACAGAGGAAAGTGACCAGATGGATTTAAATGAATTTAATGAGGTAAGTTCCTTTAGTTTTTTTGAGTAATGTCTTCTTCTATATAAAATTTTCTACCATTATTTCTAGGGGGGCCAGACCACCCAATCAATCAATCAATCATTTCCTGTGGCACCCCACGGGATTCATAGGGCCTCGATGAACTCTCTCCACCAATATTTGTCTCTTGCCATCTCCTTCAGGTCCCACCAACATTCATCTCCTGTTTCTGTTTTCATTCTCCTCAACCATTTTTTTTTTTTTTTTTTTTGTGATGGGACTGATCCCTCTGAGCATCAATGGGGGACCACCCACCCAGAAAAAAAAAAAAAAACATTTAAAGGATACAAAACATGGGAAGGACAATTATGGCATTGATATCTAAGTACTTGTGCAATGGACTCGCATCCGCAATGCGATGTTTGGGGAACGTGACTCCACCCTCAATGATTCTTAGGGGGTCAACCCCCTCTCCCAAATACTGTATAAAAATTGTCAGAAAAGTAGATAAGGATGCAACTTCCCTGATGAGTTAGTCAGGTTTATCTATAGGTCTTCTAATACAATTTTCCAATCCTGAATTATGGGGGATCATCTCTCGCCTACCTAATTATAAATACACTGAAACAGTGAAGGCGGATATGACTCTGATACCTTAGTACATGTAATGGAATGGTCTCACATCCATTATGCCCTATTTAGAGAGAGTGAACTCCCAGTGATTCTTGTGGGACTCAGCCCCCCCTCCCAAAAATATAAGCGATCATAAATAAGGGAAAGTGGGTAAACAGATCTCAACGAATTCGGCACACAAATAGCAAAAATGGGTAAGCAGTGTCCATGTTCTGTCTAAATGCAGAAGAATACTCCTCACATCGATATTAAGGGAGTATGACTTCCCCCCATTCGTGATTCTCAGGGTGGTCTGACTCTTACAACAACAAAAAACACACACACACACACAAAAAAAAAAACAGAACTTGGCAATATTCTGAATGAAACTTCCCAGGTGAGGTTATCTGCTTACTCGGAAGGTTTTCTAATACATAGAAATTTCCATGAGTGATATTATGTTGGGTCAGCCCCCAATCATAAAATAATAAACTTTCTGAAATAGTAAGGGGAGGGCAGATATGACGTTGATATCTAAGAACATGTTGTACAGTGGACGCTTATCCATAATATGATACGTGGGGAGCGTGAGCCCCCCATTGATTCTCAGAGGGGTCAGTCCCCTCAGAAAAATAAAATTGGCTAGAAACAGGGAAAGATTTGAATGACATTTCCCAGGTGAGTTCGTTTGGTTACTGGGACGACATTCCATTACATACAGTTTTCGAACAATGATTTCTAGGGGGTCAGCCCACTTTAACAAATTCAGATTTCTCAGTAGTGAATTGTGGGGAGATATGGATTTCGTATACATCCTTTACAATAGTAATGAGATATTTGGGGAGCATGACCCCTCCCCACAAGTGATTTTTGGAGAGGTCAGATCCCCTCCCAAAATATAAAAATGATCATAAATAGGAGTGTGAGATATGGACCCGTAGATTTACCATCAGGATTTCAGGTCGATCTTAATGACTCCGTAGTACAACTTGATGCTTTATTGGGATCTTAAATGTTACACCCACGGAGTGTAGTTGATCTCTAACTCTCAAACAGTCTTTCAGGGCACAGACAGAGAGTTTCCTTTGTGTTTGTTGCCCAAAGTCATGACTACAATGTTTACAAGTAGAACTGTCTCTCCAGCAGAATTTGCCAGAGGTTTGCTTACTTCTGCCTGACCCGAGAAGTACACTTCTTCCCAACCCAGATGCACCATCAACAAAACATCCACTTGCTTACATGAGCACATGGATTTCAATGAAATCGGGATATACATAGCAGGAGTAGATATGCGGTTTCCAAGTTTTCTCTGAATGCGCAATGAAAAACTGCCTAACTATTTTATTTATTTATTTTAATCAGCTCCTAACCTTGGGTATGAACTTGTTAGCTCAACAGTATTTTTAATTGGGAACTCGAAATTAACTGATGCAGCTATTTTAATTGTTTTCTTTTCTTGGTGTACTTAGTGAGCGGGATTGCATGTTTAATTTCACCAGACCAGGGAAGCAGGGACGAAAGTTGGTACGTCTTTTTTCATTATATATAAGTCCCACTTCAGGCAGTTTCCTCTTGTGATAGGATACAGTATGCAGATTGGAGGCACCAGGTACAGCCTGCGTACTTCCTCGAGTACTAGGAACGTTAATAAACTTAGTTAATATAGGCAGTAGCAACAATATAATGTACAGAGAAGTCACTGTATTGAATGGGCTCAGCGAACACGTTGTATCAATAATTTTTTTTATTTAGTAATGAGGTTTTCGGTAATTTCGCCTAGGTTCAGTGGTATTTGGGCAAATTCAAAACACTGGCTTAAGATTTTTTTGTTAGCTATAATTGCATTTTTAAAGTGCAAGTTTAGAGACACGGTGACTTGACAACTATGGTGGTAGCAACTTGAATGACATCACTGGGAGACTGCTGTACCAGGCAGAGAGTTTTGCTGTTAGTGTCACAGATTTTAGTAGTTCCGACTTTATGCTTTTGCTTCACGTGCCAAAATGTCACTCAACGATTCCTGTAATCCATGGTCTCCAGGTACAGGTACAGCACCAATTTCCCGGCATCCCTCGGTTCCACAGCATTGCGGGATGAATGATTTTGATGGCCTAGCCACGACATCATATGATACATATAATCACTGAGCATTGACTAACGAAGGTCACAACACCTGCGATCCACTATCATTCAGTGTAATCACACGTGTTCTAATTTAAGGTCTTTATGGAACAACTGGGGCTGGTTCGTTAGCAAACTACCTAATATGTTGACTTCATCATTCCGATGCTATCGTAACCATTCCATCTTTGCTCGTTCATGGACAGTAACGTACCGTCTTTCATAGCTTTTCTAATGTTCAGTTGCTTCTTCTATCAGTTTCTCTAGATTTTCAGTATTTTTCTCATTGGTTCCTTATATCAGAAGCAGCTGACGAACCAGTGCCATATGAATCACATAACAGCACGGAAACAAGAAGGTCCATTTTTTTCAACAGTTTTACTTTATCCTGCATTATTTTTTTTTCTTTTTAGCATAATAAAAAATTCAAACTGAATTAGATCCTCCGAAATGTCTGTTAATACACCACAGTGACCAGACTGGTGAGTGATAATTTACGTGAAGATACGGGTGGGCAGTGCGCTACATCACTGGGCAGCTACATGTTGGTTACTATGGAAGCGGCGTGCCTCATGGCGACTGGCGTCCACAAACAAACAACCTCGAAATGTAATAACCATTTCTGCACCCCACAGTCACTCATAAAGTGGCTCAGTAGATTCCAGTGGTGAAAATAATCTTTTGATTTGAGTGTGGTAGGAATTAAGATTTAACTGAAGTGGTGACTGTACTTCAAGGTAAACTTAACTAATAAAGCAAAATAATTTATGAGTTGCATCGTATTCACAAGAACAGGAATTGATGATTAGGAATGGTTAATTTAGAAAATTTCGCATTCACAGACAACATACATTGATAACAATGCGGACTTACGAAGTTAGGTAGGAGAAATATGACTGAAATGGGTCATCTGGTTCATGACCGAGAGTAGCAGAATCAGTATAAACATTGCTGATCCAGTCCCTCCAGTATGTTTAAGGGTTATTATTCGGGTGTTACGAAAAAAGTGAGTACTAACTTGTGGGCCCTGAATAAATTAACAGTTTCATTCCAATTTATTGCTTTATTTGGTTATTGTGGGGTTTCATTGTTGTGGTAGTTTGCTATCAATGAGGTCTGACTGTACTGAAACAGACTAGTGTTTACACTTGACACCACCACTGACATTTGCTTCTTTCTTAGAAGCCATGGTGAGGGTTGAAGTAAGTAAAATGAGATAAGAACCTGGAAAATATATATATATATATATATATATATATATATATATATATATATATATATATATATATATATATATATATATATATAGCAGTCACTACCCTACCAGGACATGCAGTGTAAGCAGTCCAAGTGATCACGCATTAAACTCAACGCTCCCACTATCTTCCTGGTAAATTAGTCTGGCTGGCGTGGGAATTTCAAGTTCCCTCTAGTAATTTTGCCCGGATTAAATGAAGTGCCGGTCCATCCACTCCTGCAAAATCGGTGCTCTGCTTGTGCTAAACGCTACATACAGTCTCTTCCCCTTCTCTAATTGTCACACACGCTTTTAATTACAAATGCATCCTCTGACTCTCCGAAGACAGTCATTATATTTCCTATGCAAGGGTATGGACATTGCAGCACTATTCCTACTACTTCACCACCTTGCAACATATCTCTCTGTACACTTAAATGAAAGAACGAGAAACATTTCAAAGTAGCAAACCATTCTTTTAACAACTACCTGTGTATTTTATAGTTACCAGAAACTCTATTGGTGTTTGTCCAGTAATGTAAGGCTATATAAGGATGGGAAAGAAAGTAAAGCAAGGTCATTCGGTTTTCAGTTCAGTTTAAATGTAGTGCAGTGTCAGTGAAGTTTGTATACTTTCGGTACTTGTGAAAACAGTGAAGCACTATTGGCAAACAGTGAAATGTTACTGAAGTTTGTATGTCATCGGTACTTGTGAAAATAGTGAATTGTTGTCAAGCACTAAGTGTAATTGCAGTTAGTAAAGTTTGTACAGCTCCAGTGCTTATGAGAATAGTGAAGTTCAAAAGCATTAAATGTAAATATTTGGAAAATAAAGACAGTGAACTTAAGAAGTTATTCATTATTTTTTGTGCATTTCTTCCTTATAATGTTTCATTTATGTGATTACTTGTTAAATTATATAGTTTAATTTTAAGTTTGTATTCTAAATAATTTACAGCGTTATGTAACGTAAGAAAACTCTGGCATGTTTTGATATCTCTTAGTTAGTAACTGTTAACTGTTGCCCCGTCGAGTTTGTGCTAGAAGTTTGTCCAATAATGTAAGGCTATATAAGGATGGGGAAGAGACTAAAGCAAGGCCATTCGGTTTTCAGTTCAGTTTGAGTGTAGTGCAGTGTCAGTGAAGTTTGTATACTTTCGGTACTTGTGAAAACAGTGAAGCACTATTGGCAAACAGTGAAGTGTTACTGAAGTTTGTATGTCATTGGTACTTGTGAAAATAATGAAGTGTTGTAAAGCACTAAGTGTAATTGCAGTTAGTAAAGTTTGTACAGCTCCAGTGCTTGTGAGAATAGTGAAGTTCAAAAGCATTAAGTGTAAATATTTGGAAAATAAAGACAGTAAACTTAAGAAGTTAGTGTTTATTTATGATGCCTGAGCTGATCCTGTGTACTGTACACCTAAAGGCTGACCATACGAAGAACGACTCATCGTGCAACGTCCTTCCTGTACTGTACTACTGCTGTTGGAGCCTGTGGCAGTGTGGGTGGGGATGTAACACTGGTGTCCGGAGTGGGCTTATTAAGGGCTGCAGTGAGGCCAACCTCTGACATGGAAGCATAAAGTGTGCGGACAAGGTCTCGAGCTGGGCAGGAGGAGGAAATGTTCCTGGTGATAATTGTGAAGCTATTACAAGCACAAAAGAAAGAACTCAAAGAACAATTACAGACACAGAATGAGGGACAGAGAGAACTCAAAGAACAATTACAGACACAGAAGAAACAATTCAACGAACAATTTCAGGCACAGAATGAAGGACAGAAAGAACTCCAAGAACAATTACAAGCCCAAAGTGAAGAACAAAAGAGCTCAGGAACAAAATCAAAGAACAACTGCAGGCACAGAATGAAGAACAGAAAGAACGATATGAGTAGTTCAGGAGTCATTACAGGAGCAACAGAGGGAAGTGCAGCTGAGGGTGCAAGGACAGCTAGATGCATTATTGAGGGAAATGAAGGAAGAACAGCAACAGCTTAAGGAGGAAGTAGCTGCCAAGCTAGAGTAGCAGAAGTATGAGGTAAGCAATAATGTGATGGAGTGTAAACAACAAGTACTGTAGACAACAAGCTAAAGATTAGAGAGGGAATAGTGGTGGAGTGCAGACAGCATGTAGATAACCAGTTAAAGCATGTAGTTGACCATGTGAAGATAATTAGTGAGAAAATTGAGGCTGTAGAGTAATATTGTACTGCTGAGCCTCTGCACAGGGAGCATATGAAAGGAATGGACAGTGTATGGTGAATCTTTACTGATCCCAGGCATCTAAAGGTAGCATTACCGGTTAAATAATCAGAATGCAGAAGTTTTAGGTCCTGGCCTTAAATGCGATGCCTCAGTTTTTAGGCCCCAAACCAGTGAAGTGCATGGCTATAATGGGGGTCCAATTAAAAAGAAACCTCAGGAATTTGATGGTAGGGTATCTTGGGAGTTTACTGTGTACAGTCTGAGTTACTTGTGGATCAGAATGGTTGGGATGATAGGCAGAGGGCAGTGCAGCTTGCTACTAGCCTTAAGGGTGTCGCAATGGAATTGTGGGTGATGGAGAGGAACAGTTATCAGTCCCTAGCCTCTCCATGGCTGTGGGTCCAGAATTTTACGTGCACCCCAAGCCGACGCCAGGGCCATTTTCTGAAGTTTCCAAAAACTGATTTTTTTTTTTTTCTGAAAGTTCAGACCCACCTAACAGTGCAAATCCCAGCTTCCTAGACCCATTCTGTGGCTTGCAATGAAACGCTAAAGCTGCAGAAATATCAGCAACTGATATCTGCCACCAAGAGGTGCTGCCACACTGCAACATCGCAAATGTTATTTTTTCTAACCACCAAAACAATGTGAATGGTGCTGAAATGTTGTTCATATATGAAATATGATGATATTGAATGTTTTCGGTACATAATATGTTAGGATTGGCTCGAAAAAAAATATTATGAATATTTTTTCACCTTTTTTATATAAAATATGTTTACGGTAGTGTTATTTCTTTAGTAATCATTGTGTCCATGCTTGGAAAAGAAGTGAAAGGGTTGAATTTCGGTCCTAAATGAGAAAATTGCCTGTCCTCTGAGACTAGGCTCTCCCACGGGAGATGAAAGTGGAGGTTCAGATCCAATTAGCAATGGGGAAGTTGTGTCGCAACCTGCCGCTCCCACACCATGTGCATGGCTAAAAATAGAATCGTAATGCAGTTTCAAAACTACAAATAAGTCTATTACGAATACAGAGACAAAGCAGAAATAAATACGTTTACAGATGGGGAAAGCGTATTTTTTCCGTAATAGCACGTTCACCTTTGTCAATCATTTTAGCTTGTTGTTCTCACAATATATGTTGCTGTCTGTCTGTCGCGAGTGTGGGAAAGTATGATATTTTCTCCCTACGTAAGGAAAAAGTATACAGGTGGATGTTTCCCAACAATTTACACAGTCAGAATTGCGAGACGACCTGCCATTCGCACCTCACACGAGCTGATGTGCAGGAAGGAAAGGAAGTTCTTTCCACCCACGAAAGCATCACGTGAACACAGAAAACTATCTGTTATGCTTGTAAAAGGCAAAGAATATGTAAAATGATTCAAAACAGTGGAACAAACCTGAGCAAATAGGTGAAGATACCGAACAAAAATTATTTTTCTTTTATTTTCATGTCTTTTTTGTTTATGTCTGTGTTTATTTACAATCGTAAACAGCGTGGTTGTATGTGTTTTGCAAGGGAAGAAAAAGATGATATTTTCTGTCTGGGTCGAGATAATGGGTGTAACTATGTGTGTTTAGGCATGGCCACGAGCGAAAAAAAATTGTACATCTACTCCTCGTGGCAGCAGGTAATGAACTGACAGATGAGGTGTGAGAGCATGAAGTGAAGGTCAGTCTCATGTCCATGATGTTCGTTCACTTCCCAAAAGTTTTCACAGTTTTCTACAAGTCGGACTGCATCGAATGATCCAAACCAGTACAACAAACCTGAGCAAATAGGTAAAGATACCAAGACAAAAAGGTATTTTTCACTTATTATCATGTGTCACGAGTCGGCGCGATTAAGTATTTGAATAAACTCGTGACATTAACTTTAGTGGGAAACCGCGAATTCTAGTGGAATCCCAGTATTTATCACTCAGTTTAACCGCCACGTATTCACCCGATTGGAATGTTTTCAAGACAATTTTCACTGTGTCATAAGTGATCGTCTCTGTGCGCAACTTTAGCAGCTCCGCTGAGTACTTTGTTATGGGCGTGTTTCGCTCATTCTAACTGTTAGCAAGTGCGGCTCAACACTTGCTTCTCTCTCACGATTTGAAGTCAGTCAAGGTTTGAGCGCCACGGAAGCAGATAGTGTGTGTGGCAGTGTCCTTCCTCAGCAACGACGCCTAGTTTCTACTGCCGTCGTTGGATTCCCACCTGGCGTGATTGGCGAGAGACTCAGCGTGTGCAGTGTCCTTCCTCAGTAACGACGCCCAGTCATGCGCTTAGTCCACTTTTCTGACCAGTGTTTCTTTTCGTTATTTCTAGGTTTAAGAGTTAGCTTCTGAGTGAGCGAGTGAGTGCGATCTCCTTATTTTGAATTTATTTTGAAATATAATGTAAATTTATTTCTTTGTAATCAATAAATTTAACAGTTCTTTTTCCTTAATGTAATCTAAACTCGTGTTTTATTTCTCCATAAGCTTATTCTAGTTGCAGCTCCTAGCTTGCATAAATGCTTTGCTATTCATAACCGGTACTTAGGCCAGTCTTTTTGTATTAACTCAAATCTGTTGTGCCATTTAGGAGTTAATTGCATCAGCAAGAACTTGTTTATCATTAATAGCATTAGTTATTGATTTTCAGGGGTGGAGTCACTTTCTCCAGAGGTCAACAGTACTAATAAACAGCACGTGTGAATAATTAGTCTCTGCTGTGTACTGTTGAGAAAGTTTATAAATTCTCGTCCTTAGAGAATCGGCGAAGTAAACCGGCATAAAGTAATCATTGCTTGATTTTCACAAGACATTTCATTGTCCTGCTCTCAAGATTATTGAATAATATTCTTTAATTAAAATTGGATATTCTTTAAAAACCCTGTGACACTGGCGACCTCATTCCAGGATATTAACTCCAAGCTCTAAAGCTATTCATGAGATAATACTCACTCACTCATACTTAGGTATTTATCATTAAAGTCTATAGGCACTGTCTTACTGGTGATTATTGATTCAGTTCTGTTAATTTACGTAATAGGTTTCACAGTCAGTTGTTTGTTTAATTTTCTTTCTTTACCAGTTTAATTAGATAAAATCTGGTCACCACTAACCTGTGCCTATATTCTTTATTCTTGATTATTGGCATCTTTCTTTGCAAACTGCAGTCAGTACTGAGTCGCTGGTTTACTTAGATTGAGTTAGCATCATGTCTACCAGCGTCTATGTACAGGAAGCCAAAGATATGGGGCTTACGGATCCAGAGAAAATAAAGGATTATGTCCTCTCTCGGCTTAGTCACGAGCGGCAACGCGAGAGTGATGCCCGTGAAGAGCGTAGAATCCAATGCGAACACGAGCGAGAACAGCGCGAATATGAGCGAGAACAGCGCGAACACGAGCAAAAACAACACGAACTCGAGTTAGAACAACGCGAGAGAGAACGTCAACACGAGTTAGAACAACGTGAGAGAGAACGTGAATACGAGCGTGAACAACGAGAACATGAACGTGCCGAGCGAGAAGCATGCGAAAAACATGAATTTGAAATGTTGAAGATCAAGCGAGATTCCTTGGCTTCAAACACATCTGGTGCAATGGGCCCAAGCTCCACGAACGCTATCCCTGCACATATTATGGCGACCCCACACATCAAGCTTCCCCCATACAAGGAAGGCGAGCGAATCGAGCCATACATAGCTCGTTTTGAAGACATGGTTCAACTTTACCAGCTGGATGATGCAGCTAAGCGGCTTCAGTTTCTTAGCCTGTTTGAGGGCCCTGCCCTCGATATTCTCCACAGAATTCGTGGAGACAATCTCACATATGAGATGATGAAGGCCGCACTTGTCAAAGCATACGGTCTCACAGTTGACGACGCCAGGAGTCAGTTCATGAGGGCGTGTTTACAAGATAAAGAGACTGCCGTTCAGTTTCTTGACTGGCTTACTGCTTACTTAGATGAGTGGATGGAGAAAGATGAAACTCCTTCCACACGTGAGGGGATAATTGACCTTATGCTGCACAAGCAGCTAGAAAAGTCGTAGCCTACTGAACTTATGGCTCAGCTTAAGATCTGCCAGGTAAGAGATGCCAGCCAAATGGTGAAGAAGGCTGATGGATTCTTCACTGCATACGGGTATCAAACTCGTAAGCAGTATACCTGGAACAGGAAAGCTGATAAATCTGGGAAACCGTCTCAGACTGAACCCCAGCAACAAGGTCGTTTTCAGAATAATGGCCAAGGTCCAAAACCGCAGAAGAAGGACCAGGGGCAAAACACTCAGAAACCTGAGTGGAAGCAGTACGATAAGCAGAACCCTAATCAGCAGCAGTACCGGTATTTCAAGCAGCAGCAGGGCAAGGACAAACCACGTATCCCTCAGTCAGGAAAATCAACTTTAGTGTATCAGAGGCAGGATGCAAATGCAGCCCGTATGCCACAACAAGCGTACAGCGGTGCCAACCCCACCAGTACAGGTACTTCTCCGCAGTTCACTAGTTCCCCAGCGACAGTGAACCCTCCTCCACAGGTGGTCAATGCTCCAGCTCCTCAGATGGTGAGCACGACCCCTTAGGTATCAAGTTCTCACATTTGCTGCATCGTTTGTTCTGCAGTCTCACCAATGACTGGCTGCTACCTCCTCAGACCCTTCCACCAGCAACACTGCCTTTCTTGTTCAGCCAGGGTTTGTGGGAGGTGTTTCTGTAAATGTCCTGAGAGATAATGGTTCCTCAGGTTGCTCTGTCAAGCAAAGTTTAGTTCGGCCCGATGAGTACACGGGTAAGCAGATCCAAATTAGACTTATTGATGAGTCAGTGAGATTGTTCCCTGAGGCACGTGTCCAGGTGGCATCTCCTTTCTACACTGGCTTGACAGCTGCTGTTGTCATGCCAGAATCCCTGTTTGACCTCATTATCGGCAACATATCGGGCATCAAAAACAGTTGCGCCGTAGATGTTGCTACTCAGACTTCGGCTGTTGCAGTAACACGAGCCATGGCCAAGGCTCCGAATCGTGTCACCCCGTTGACCATCGCAACACTGCAAGATTTGATTCATAGTCAAGACGTTGTTCAAGAACAACAGTCTGACCCAACACTTGCCTCAGTGCGTAAGAAGCTGGAGGGTAAAGTGATTAAGTATTCACAGGGAGGTCAAGCCAGGTTCCTTTGCAAGCGAGGACGGCTGTACCGTGAGTCACGAATACCCCAGGGCGAGGTTCGACTGCAGTTCGTCATTCCCACGAAGTATCGCCGGGCAGTGTTCGAATTAGGTCACTGTTCAGTCATGGGAGGTCACATGGGCCAAAAGGAAGACCCAGGGCCGTATCTGAGCTGACTTTTTCTGGCCGGGGATGGGATGAGAAATAGATAGTTTTGTGCGTTCCTGCAATGTGTGTCCACTTAACACCAATCAGGGACACGACCTTCCTACGCCGTGTGAAACCACACCCATAATCTCTGAGTCAGTTGAGAGACAGGGCAGTGGTAACGTAGGTGCAGACCTGATATCTCGCCTGCTAACTGCTGACTAACACAGGCAACTGTTGTATGCTGGGTTCCGTAAGATAGGCGTCCTCAGAGATTTGAGTAATCCAAGGACCAGCCTGGTTCCCAGTTAAAAGTGTACCAGTAAATGCTGACGTCTTGCCCGCTAGTCTCACAGTACACGTTACGTCCAGGACTTGTATATACATGTATACCATAAGTTAAGGGGGAAGTTTGAGAATCCTGCAGAGACAGTCCAAGGCTGTGTATGAATTACCTTGTGGAACGTCTCGAACTGTGGGCCTCTCTGAGGATTCCCAGAGAATGCACAATACCCACACGAGTGTTCACACCCACGGTGGGTGTTAAAACATGACCTGCCCAAGATTGCGTAGCAATTCTCAGCATCCTGTCATTAATCATAAGTGTTAACCAGTAAACTGCCCGTTCTAAGAGATTGGGCAATTCAAGAACTGACACGTTTCCTGGTTAATAATGTTAGGTTAACTAGTAAACTGCCCGTTCTAAGAGATTTGAGGAATTCAAGAACTGGCACGTTTCCTAGTTAATAAGCGTTAACCAGTAAATTATAAGGGTCCTGAGAGATTTGTGAATCCTAAGACTATGTTTCCTGGTTAATAATGACATAAGTACTGATTGCTAGGGAGAGAGAGAGAAATGACACTTTTGATGCTCCACCTTTATTCCTTTCGCAGGTGCAGCCGGCGGGTGCAGCATTGCCATGCAGAACAGTTGATCGTCCCTGACGCATGCTGCCGCCTCTTCTCTTCTGCCTCGTCGTCATCATTTATTATTGATTTGCATTATGTAATTTTACACGTAGGTACAGTTACACCACAACTGTCACACCAACACCGTGTATTACATACATCACGCTACATAACAATTAGTTGTTAATGTAAATGTAGCGAACTTATTGCTCAGTTTGACCTGAGTACAGGATTTTTCACCGTCATCACGGAGTTTTTCCCTCAAGCTTGCTTCTATTAACATAAATACGAGGTTTTTTCGCTCATTGGCAACTGTGACTTTCTCCTGTAGCAGGATAGCACACACTCATCACAGTGTGAATCTTGTGTGACTGAGTTAGGATTTATATGGATGTATATTGAATTTGTTTTTTCCTGAAAAAAAAAAAATCATTTTTGATGGGGCGTAATGTCAAGAGTTGGTGCGATTAAGTATTTGAATAAACTCATGACAATAACTTTGGTGGGAAACCGCGAATTCTAGTGGAATCCCAGTATTTATCACTCAGTTTAACCGCCACGTATTCACCCGATCGGGAATGTTTTCAAGACAATTTTCACTGTGTCATAAGTGATCGTCTCTTTGCACAACTTTAGCAGCTCCGCTGAGTACTTTGTTATGGGCGTGTTTCGCTCATTCTAACTGTTAGCAAGTGCGGCTCGACACTTGCTTCTCTCTCACGATTTGAAGTCAGTCAAGGTTTGAGCGCCGTGGAAGCAGGTAGTGTGTGTGGCAGTGTCCTTCCTCAGCAACAATACCTAGTTCCCACCACCGCCGTTGGATTCCCACCTAGCGTGATTGGCGAGAGACTCAGCATGTGCAGTGTCCTTCCTCAGAAATGATGCCCAGTCATCTGCTTAGTCCACTTTTCTGACTAGTATTTCTTTTCGTTTTTCCTAGGTTTAAGAGTTAGTTTCTGAGTGAGTGAGTGAGTGCGATCTCCTTATTTTGAATTCATTTTGAAATGTAACATAAATTTATTTCTTTGTAATCAATAAATTTAACAGTTCTTTTTCTTGAGCTTAATGTAATGTAAACTCGTGATTTATTTCACCATAAGCTTATTCTAGTTGCAGCTCCTAGCTTGCATAAATGCTTTGCTATTCATAAGTAGTACTTAGGCCAGTCCTTTTGTATTAACTCAAATCCGTTGTGCCATCTAGGAGTTAATTGCATTAGCAAGAACTTGTTTATCATTAATAGCATTAGTTATTGATTGTCAGTGGTGGAGCCACTTTCTCCGGAGGCCAACAGTACTAATAAACAGCACGTGTGAATAATTAGTCTCTGCTGTGTACTGTTGAGAAAGTTTATATATTCTCGTCCTTAGAGAATTGGCGAAGTAAGCCGGAATAAAGTAATCATTGCTTGATTTTCACAAGACAATTCATTGTCCTGCTTTCAAGATTATTGAATAATATTCTTCAATATTGCATATTTAAAAAAAAAACGTGACATCATGTCTTTTTTGTTTGTGCCTGTATTTATTCATAATCATAAACAGGTGGTCGTGTGTGTTTTGCAAGAGAATACAAAGATGATATTTTCTTCCTGGGTCGAGATAACGGGTGTACAGTAGTTGTGCTTGTTTAGGCTTGGCAAGGAGCAAAAGAAACGAAAATCCACTCATCACAGCAGCAGGCTCTGAACTTCTTGATGAGGCACATGGGAGTGTTGTGTAGGTCAGTCTGAAGACGTTCAGAACATTCGTTCACTTCCCCCAAATTTTTGCAGTTTTTTATAGGCCACGCGCAAACAACGCCTGCAGCCATTTATCGGCTAAACATCATTCGACACCAGTGGCCACAGAGGGGCTAGTAGAAGTGCTGGAGTGCAGATATGAAACTATATACCAGACTGAGGTTTATAGAGCAAGATTCCAGAGCCGTGTATGGGCTCAAGGAGAGTCCCTACAGCAGCTTGCTCATGACCTGGAGAGTATGGCATACAAAACGTACCCTGGAGCAGCATCTAGCCTGTTGGCTATTCTTCTGAGTGACCAGTTCATTGATGCCCTTGATAGTGCAGAGCTGAACATGCAAGTCAAGCAGGCACAACCAAGAAGCATGCAAGAAGCACTAGCCAGGACCCTATGAATTTGAGTCCAATGTCAGGCCCTGTATGTCCACTTTTCAGATAAGTTGTAGTGCAGGATCCAGGGCAAGAAAGGGGCAGGTAGGTGAAGTGGAAAAATCTGAGGGAAGTTGCTGGTTCTGCAAAAAGCCAGGGCACAGAATAGAGGACTGCTACAAGTGGAAGAGGGAACAGGAGAAGACTGGTGGAGGTTGCTGGTTCTGCTGGAAGCTGGGACACAAGACAGAAGATTGTCACAAATGGAAGAAGGAGCAAGAACAGAGCAGTGCAAGGAAATCTTCAGTTGTAACAAAAGCATGTTGGACATGTAGTGAGGTGGTACACTTCAGTTCTGAGTGTCTGAAGAAGTAAAAGGATGATCAGAAGAAGGCTGCAGAAGACCAGAAAGAAGTGGAAAACTAGTGGAGGGTTATGTTAAGGGGCAACAACCAGCCAGTTTTTCCCAAGAGGTCCCACCACTGAGTAAATGCAGGAGAACCTTCATGAATAGTGCGCAAGAAGACATAAGAACAGAAGGCAAGCAGTGTGGTAGGAATGGGAATCTTAACAAGAAATGCAGCCGTACTTCAGTGACAAGGCCAATGCCAGATAAAGAAGACCTGAAGAGGATGCAGATTTACAACCATTGCTAGAGTGGCTGCAGCGGAATACAGTGCGACCAACTTGGGAAGAAGTTTCCAGGTTAAGCCCTGTGACAAAGAGCTACTGGAGTCAGTGGGACCTTCTTTGTTTGAACAACGGATTACTGGAGCGTCAGTGGGAGACACCCAATGGCCTCAACAAGTATTGGCAACTGGTGGTTCCGAAGATGAGGTCCGAGATATTGGATGAGTCCCATAACCAGATCATTAGTGGGCACCTGGGAGTGAATAAAACTCTAAGCCAGCCGAGACAGAGATTCTACTGGACTGGCATGCGCCAGGATGTTGAAGAGTGGTGTCGGGCCTGTGATGTGTGTTGTGCCAAGAAGGGTCTCAAGAAACGTGGCTGTGCCCCTCTCCAGCTGTATCAAGTGGGTGTACTGATGGAAAGAGTCACTGTGGACATTGCTGGACCTCTGCCACTCACTGAAAAAGGGAACTGGTATACTGTATATGCGTCACCATGGATTACTTCACAAAGTGGCCAGAAGCCTATGCCATCTCTGATCAAGCAGCTGCGAGTGTTGCTCAGGTGTTGGTTGACCAGTTTTTCTGTCATTTTGGGATGTCACAAGATCTGCATTTAGATCAGGGTAGAAACTTCAAGTCTGCTGTGTTCCGTGAGTGCTGCAAGTTAGTGGAGATCAAGAAGACAAGGACGACCCCACTAAGGCCACAGTCAGATGGGATGGTGGAGAAATTCAACTGGACCCTAGGACAAGAACTAACCTGTGTTGCTGATTGCATACTAGTCAGCATCCCATGAGTGTACCGGCTACACCCCTGCAAAACTGATGTTGGGCTTGTTAATAGGAAGACCACTTGGTGAAGATCTGCCTACAGGCACCACTGGCTATGTGAAGCACCTTCAGGAAAGACTGGCTGAGGTACATCATAAAGTGCGAGGAACCCTCAAGTTTTCAGGAGAAGTGATGAAGTACAAGTATGATGCCAAGGCAAGTGAGGTGAGCTTCAAGAATGGTGACCAAGTTTGGTTATACAATCCTCAGCAAAAGAAGGGACACTCACAATAGCTGTAGAGCCCATGGGATGGGCCTTAGACTGTGTTGGACCACCTATCAGGTGTAATATATCAGATTCGGGGAGTCCGGAAGTCTTACTCAAAGGTGGTACACGTGAACCTCCTGTGGCAGTACCATGGGCCAGGATAGTACAGCTGGGACGTCTTCGAGGAATTGTGCTCTCCCGCAGCTGAGGATGTTGAGGAGAACCATGGAGCTGAAGTACAAGAGGATGGTGACAGTTTCCCAAGGGAAGAAGTGAATCAGGAAGAGGACCAAGACCTTCCTGGAGGAATGGACTGTGTGGAGGAGCAAGGACGCCATCGGAAGCAGAACAGAAGAAAACCTGATAAGTTGAAAGATTATTTTGTGCATAGTTAGATATTTCATTAGGATTAAGGTTTATGTTTGTATATATTGTATAGTTTTGTTGGGACAACAAAGGACTAGGGAGGGGGAAGTGTTAAGAAGCGAGATTTGCCAGCTAAATTGTCGAGAAGCTTCTCGATGTTTCCCGATGTTTACCGTACGTTCTGAGTCAGAGTTGCCAGTTTGCCTGGTGTTAGTGATCATAGGTGTTCTGTAAGTTATCAATTTTTGTGCTCATTTTCTTTATAATGTTTCATTTATGTGATTGTTTGTTAAATTATGTAATTTAAGTTTGTATGCTAAATAATTTTCAGTGTTATGTAATGTAAGGAAACTCTGGCATGTTTTGATGTTTCCTAAATGGTAATTGTTCACTGTTGCCCCATCGAGTTTGTGCTAGAAGTTTGTCGAGTAATGTAAGGCTATATAATAGTGCAAGTTTATTCAGATTTCAGTTCAGTTAATGAGTGTAGTGCAATGTCAGTGAAGTTTGTATATTTTCGGTATTCGTGAAAACAGTGAAGAGTTGTTGGCAAACAATGAAGTGTTACTGAAATTTGTATGTCATCGGTACTTGTGAAAATAGTGTTGTCAAGCACTAAGTGTATCTGCAGTTAGTAAAGTTTGTATAGCTCCAGTGCTTGTGAGAACAGTGAAGTTGAAACATTAAGTATAATTATAAAAAAAATGAACTTAGCCCTTTCGCGCACGATAAGTTTCAATAAGTTTTCTGATCCCGGAATTTCGACTACGAAGCCGCCCGGCCGGTGAGCGCGCGCGCGGCAAATTTGAGCAAATTTGAGCGAATGAAACACATTCTTGCCTTATTTTCGCCCCCAAAAAATCAATGTATTCCCATGAAACCTATGTCCAGGTATGCATGGATGTTTGTTCTATCTGATAAACATGACCAAAACACAGGAAAACAACAGCACAGAAAGTTATGAGCCCTGGAAGGCATGTCGAGTAAACATTTTTGACTTCCCAACATCACCGTTTGAATGTTTTCCATCCTACAGGAAAATGATCTAATATTTTTTCATAGAGAATTTCATCAGCTTTCTAACGAAACCAATCTGGTTTAGATACGATGTATACTTTTCGAGAAAATGGTCAAAAACTGAGAGCCATTTTCGAAAAATTTTCACTGACCTCTGAGAGCTAAGTTTTCCCAGGGACCTAACGTTTTTATTACATAGTAATATGCCCCCATTATCCAGCTTTCCCACTGTGACGGGAAAACCCCATACGCCTCATAGTTCTCGAGTAAATCGAAAAAAGGTACAAGGCACTCCGTGCGTGATTGACTTTCGTGATGCGCGCATGGCGTACGCAATGTTCCCGTCTACGTAACCACGAATTCTTATGAGAAATATTACATTTTTATGTATTGTACATATATAGAATTTCCTGCTCTTCATCATGGTTCAAACGTGAAATCGATACGTCCAATAGTTTCCGAGTAATTGGCAGAGAAAATGAGAGTATTACTACGAGCCTTTCTCAATGGTAACAGCCGGGAAGAGACACTCATTTCCACCGTCTTTTATCGCACAAAACGTAACATAATGCTTACATTTTGGTATTGATCATACGTAGAATTTAGTGGTATAGATCATGGTTGTTACAGAAAATCGATAAGTCAAACAGTTTTCGAGTAATTGGCCGACAAAAGTGAGGTTATTACTCCGAGCGCTTGTCACTGATAACAAATGCGAGGAAAAACATTTCCCTCGCCTTTTACCCCCCAAAACGCTACCAAAGGCTTACATTCGGGTATTGATTACACGTAGAATTTAGTGGTATTGATGATGGTTGTAACAGAAAATCGATAAGTCTAATAGTTTTCGAGTAATTGGCCGACAAAGTGAGGTTATTACTCCGAGCGAATGTCACTGATAAACGCGAGGGAAAAAAAAAACATTTCCCTCGCCTTTTATCCCCCAAAACGCTACAAAAGGCTTACATTTTGGTATTGATCATACATAGAATTTAGTGATATTGATGATGGTTGTAACAGAAAATCGATAAGTCTAATAGTTTTCGAGCAACTGGCCGACAAAATGATGTTATTACTCCGAGCGCTTGTCATGTCACACAACAACCGCTAGGAACAAAAACATTTCTCTCGCCTTTACCCCCCAAAACGCTACCAAAGGCTTACATTCTGGTATTGATCTTACGTAGAATTTAGTGGTATTGATGATGGTTGTAACAGGAAATCGATAAGTCTAATAGTTTTCGAGTAATTGGCCGACAAAGTGAGGTTACTCTTCCGATCGCTACCAACTTTTACACACACTGTTTCTTCCTCGCACACCGGCCTGAAGACTATGCTACTAACTTTCTTTTTCCCCTATCTGTACAGACTATTACATCTTCCATGGATGTTTTTTTCTATTGTTATAACCTACTACACATAAACATAACTCTTCTATAGTTACTGCTGTGGAGATTTACTTTCTTTCATGTGTAATCTGTAGGAGAAAATGGATATTTGTCTGAAAGTGTGAGAGGTAATGGTAATAGATTATTACATATATCAACAAAATTTGCAGAACTCACTTCCTCCAGGGGTGTTGATCCAGTTAGACCAGGGATTTGAAGATAAGGAGTTATGTAGTGTGTGTGTGAGTCAGCTGCTCCCTGAGAGTATGAGGCAACGCTATTTTTAGCACACACCACACTCGTTCACGGAAACTCATGCAGCTTGTTTGACGTATATTTCATACAATTCCATACGCATTTACACTATCAGAATCACAATAATTCCAGCCCTAAAAACACCGGTAATTCTCCCTCCCAACTTCAGGTTTGCCCCTTCACAACACTGTTTCATGCCACACATAACGCTTGCTGGCTCCATAATTTCACCAAGCCATCCACAGTATGTTTCACACAATATATATTTATGCCTTGGCTTCATTTATATACGTATTTCCACTCACGCCATACGGCCTACGGGGGGGTGGAGTGGTGCAACCCCGCTACACTGACCATGTGTCTGGCTCCAAGGCCCAACGATTGCTAACGGCCAGAATTGCTTTTCAATACATATATGAATGTTCCATCAACAATATCACATCACTATATGTTCACATACAATGTATTATCTCACTGATTCAATAGGGTCTTTGCCTTGGGCAAGAGGAGGAGAATTATGGACGATTTAAAGGGAACCACGAGCTGTCAAACATCACTGGCTGACTGCTCAACAAACACTGAGGTTGGAGGGAGCGGGCTGAGGCTGATAAGGCAAAGCAGTGTTGCCAATGACTTACCTCCAGTAGGCCTTGGCTACCCTAAGACGCGCCAAAAAATCACGCAAATCGGCCTATAAGTTTTTTTCTGACGAATATTTTTGGGCCTTGAAGGGGCCTTAAGGACGCGAGTCGCGTGACTGTGTCTGGCGGAGTGCAAGCCGACATCACGCGAATCGCGCGACTGTGCCTGAAAGGGTTAAGACGTCAGTATTTATTTACGACGCCTGAGCTGATTCTGTGTACTGTACTCCTAAAGGCTGACCATAGGAAGAACGACTCACTGGGCAACGTCCTTCCTGTACTGTCCTACTGCCGTTGGAGCCTGTGGCAGAAAGCCTTATCTGAGTACATAAATGGTCTGGATAATGAAAGCTTTATTGCACATGAAGTTTAATAAGAGTATACAGTCTTGTTCATTGCCAATTCATATTAGGAACCCTTATAGTACGATGACTTTTTACATAAGTTACTCCCTATATGTTCGCATTATGTCATTCAACACAAAAAAGAAATTTCCGACTGGATGGGGAAGGGTAAGAAAAGAATAAAAGGACAGATCGTACTGAAAGATTCTGGTACTTTTATTAGAACCAAATGTTACGATATTGTGTATCAATCGGCAATTTTCATGTGACTCTTTCAGTAAGAAAACAAATAAAAAAATAGTTCCATGGTGCAATAAGCAATTATTTTCATTGTACCCAGAGGGCCTGGGAGAAAAATGTTAATGCTTTCAGCCAGTTCTTGCCTTTCATTTCTTTTTTGGTTCACTGGTTGGCAACAGTTTTACTTGTATTTTTGCGATGACTGCTAATTGGAGACCCTTTGATAAGAATATAAAGTCAAACTGTTCAAAACAAGTCCACTTCAGGCTATGCTGTATTCTAACAAGCTTTACCCCTACCGAAGATCATATATGTTTTTTTTCTTTAATGTCTTCTTTGGGCATAGACAAGATAGTTTGCTACATGACTGGGACAGTGTCGAGAAGCCCTATGTTAAATGGGAATATATTGTCAAACTGATACTAAAGTTATCAAACCGTTCGTTCCCTGTACCAACATGGATGTGATCTTATAATTATTTTTTCACCGGAATGTTTTCTTATCATCTCGAATATTGCCTCCAAAAAGTACAGTAAATATGATGATGATGATGATGATGATGATGATGATGATGATGAAGATCGTACACAGTACCAGTAATTCTATAATACGTGCCCTGATCTTCTCCTCTCCTCCCCCACCTTGGGCACCTTGGGTAGACGTATTATTACGCAACTCAGGTCACGTCTCCCAGTAAAAGTGGTTACCATTTCCTCACTCAGTCCCAATTGCTCGCCCACTCCATCTCTCACCACGCTACTCATTCAACGACAAAGTTCATTCGACTTGTTCTAGCATAGAGTACTGGACTTCATTCTAAAACTGTCTTTATCCGTTTGTCTCTCTTTTTAGATGCTGAGCACACTCTTTGGTGCCGTGGTGTTTTTTTCTGTTGGCTAATCTGTCTCTCTGTCAGTATGTTCTTGGTGGAAATCATGTTTCCTATAAGACATCTGGGTGGATTACAAGGATAATGGTACTATCGAGGATGTGGAAATCAAGATATTATGTGGAAATACAGATATGTAAGAGTGACTAGCACATAAGTTTGCTTCTGTCAATATCCCCTAGGGGTCATCCCTCCAATGACCTACTTTCCTTTTAGGATTTATTTGCTCCCCTGGGCCTATTTTCACTCATAAACCTACTTTCGTCACTGGACCTATCTCTACTATGGACTTTTTCATCCCACAGACCAATTTCTTTCTGTGGATATATTTCTACCATGGATCTACTGTACCTATGGACCTTTACATTCATGGTCCCATCTTCTCTCGTGAACCCCTTTTCATTAAGGACCTGTTTTCCCTCAGTGAATTTTTCACTCCCAGACTCCTTATCTTCAAAGACTTGTTTTCTCCATAGACCTAATCTTCTCCTAGACATAATATCCAGTTTACATACACTCTCCACAAAGGCCAGTTTTCTTCGCTGGACCTTTTACACCGTGGATCTTTCTCTCTGTTTTTTTTTTTTTTTTTTTTTTTTTTTACCCACTGGATCTATGTTTCCACTAAGACCAATTTCCCCAAAGGATGTATTCCCCCATGGACCACTTTTCTACGTGGATCTATTCTAGTCATGGAACTGCTTATCTAACTAATCTATTGTTACGTCCTCACCGCACATTGCCACAGGCTCCAACAGCAATAGTACAGTACAGGAAGGACGTTGCCCAGTGAGTTGTTCTTCCTATGGTCAGCCTTCAGGTGTGCAGTACACAAGATCAGCTGAGGTGAAAATAAACACTGGTTCCTTAGAGTTCACTGTCTTTATTTTCCAAATAATTCCACTTAATGCTTTCCAACTTCACTTTTCTCACAAGCACTGGAGCTATACACACTTTACTAACTGCTATTACACTTAATGCTTAACAACACTTCACAGTTATTACACTTAATGCTTGACACTTCACTGTTTTCTCAAGTTCCAGTGATATACAGTACAAACTTCAATAACTCGTCACTGCATGCCACTGTTTTTACAAGTACCGAAAGTATACAGTCTTCACTGACACAACACTGACGCTTCACTACACCAAAACCGACTGCACTTCACACAAACTGACCTGAAACCCGACTAAACTTGTAATAATCTCTACTCCATCTTATATTAGCTTGCATTATTCTAGAACGACCTAGTTCTCAAACATTCTCGGACATGCTGGTCTTGTACCTGCCCCTAACAACATTTACCAACTAGGAGACATCAAAACATGCTAGTTTTCCTACATTATGTAACACAGTAAATCATATACCATACAAACTTAAATTACATAATTAAACAAGCAATCACTTAAATAAATCATTATAGAGAAAAAGAGCACCAAAATTAATGCATAACTTACTAAATAACTACACTCACAAACAGCAGGAAAACTGGCAACTCTGACCCGTACTGGAATTAACGGTACGAGAAACGTCTCGAAGGTACGAAACTACCTAACTGGCAAATCTCCCTTCAGAACACTACCTCCTCCCTAGCTCTTTGTCGTCCCGACAAAACTAAATAGTTTATACAAACACAAACCTTAATCCTAACGAAACATCCAACTGTACACAAAATAATCTTTCAACTTATCAGGTCTTCTTCTATAACGCTTCCGACGATGTCCTTGTTCCTCCACACAGTCCACTCCTCCTGGAAGGTCTTGGTCATCTTCTTGAGACAACATACATCACAGGTCCGACACCACTCTTCAACATCCTGATACATGCCAATCCAGTAGAACTTGTGTTGCAGCCGGCTTAGAATTGTCTTCAGTCCCAGGTGCCCACTAGTGATCTGGATATGACACTCATCCAAGATCTCAGACCTCATCTTCAGACCCACCAGTTGCCAACACTCGCTGAGGCCATTGGGCGTCTCCCACTGACACTCCAGTAGTCCATTGCAACAAAGAAGATCCCACTGATTTCAGCAGCTCCTGGTCGCAGGGCCCACCCTAGAAACTCCTCCCCATGATGTTTGCACTGCACTCTGCTGCAGCCACTCCAGCCCGGTTGCAAATCTGCACCCTCCATCTGGAACCTCCCCAGGTCTTCTCCATCCGACCCCGGCCCCGTCACTACAGTACAGCATCATTTCATCCTACGATTCCCATTCCAACTACGTTGCATGCCGTCCTTCTTCTGTCTTCTCGCACACTATTCATCAATGTTCTCTTGCATTTCTTCAGTGGTGGGTCTTCTGCAGCCTTCTTCTTGTCATCCCAACCATTCTGATCCGCAAATAACTCAAACTGTGCACGGTAAACTTCCCAAGATACTCTACCATCACTTTCTTGAGGTTTCTTCTTAACTGGATCCCCATTATAGCTATGCACTTCACTGGTTTGGGGCCTAAAAACTGAGGCATCATAATTATGTTCAGAACTTGAACCTCCAACATTCTGATTATTCATCCCTGCAATGCCATCTTCAGATGCCCGGCATCCACCAAAATTCACCATACATTGTCCACTCCTTTCATAATTATGTTCTCTGTACACTAACTTGAGGCTCGCAGTGCAATGTTTCTCACCACCCTCCATATTCTCTCTAATTATCTTATCATGCTCGACTACATGCTTCAACTGGTTATCTACATGCCGTCTGCACTCCGCCACTATTCCCTCACTAATCTTCAGCTGGTTGTCCACATCCTGTCTACACTCTATCACTATTTCCTCACTAATTGACTTCAGTTGGTCGTCTACATGCTGTTTACACTCCATCACATTAATGCTTACCTCATATATCTGGTGCTCTAGCTTGGCATCTACTTTCTCCTTAAGATGTTGCTCCTGTAATGCCTCTTGAAGTTGTTCATATCGTTCTTTTTGTTCTTCGTTCTGTGCCTGCAACTGTTCTTTGATTTCTTTCTTCTGTGCCTGTAATTGTTCTTTGAGTTCTTCATGTTGTGCCTCTAGTTTTTCACTCTGTGCCTGTACTAGCTTCACGATTGTAGCTAGGGAAATTTCCTCCTCCTGCCCAGCTCGAGACCTTGTCATCTCACCTGCTTCCATGTCGAAGGTTAGACTCATTGCAACCCTGAAATAATAACACTGGTTTACCAAAAATTTGAGGCAAGCATGAAATTAGGTGTTCTAACCTAATTTTGGGGTGCTGATTTCAGATTCGAAATCCGTTTTCACTCATCACCTCTAGTTTTTGAGATATACGTGTATACATGTATGTACATGTATACATACTGTATAGGCCTAGACCCAAAATATTTGCCAAAAATCCATTTACTGTCCTATTTTCTTGGAACTTGGTTTAAAACACGCGCCACAACAAGCTCAAACATGTCAAGCACTACATGCAGAAGAACTGGGGGTCTAGGAGCACTTTTGTGCCTGGGAAACACAGTGCCCAAGAAAATCCTCTGGTGGACATGAACAAGATGCTTCTTCCCCCTCTTCAAGCAGAAAAAATGGCAACCCTGACTCGTACAGGAACTTACGGTACGAGAAACGTCTCGAAGGTACGAAACTACCTAACTGGCAAAGCTATTCTTCCTCATCTACCTACCCACCCATCCGCCCCTTCACACACAAGTACTTACCTACTCATCCAGTGTAATATGCTCGCTTCCTGCCTTGTTCTCTTGGAACCGGCACATCTACCCACCAGTTCAAAAAGGCCCACTCACATGCCTCAAAAGCCTGTTCACCCTGCCAACCCACCCACCTACCCACCTTGCTGACAAACCCACCCAACCAATTCTGCCCATCATGTCTAATCATCTCACTTAGTGTGCACACCCTGCATTTCCACTCACCCCTACATCCACCTACCTACCCTACCCACTCACTAACCTTACCAAACTCGGCCTGTCCAACCACCCATATCCGGTCCACCCACCCTGCCTGTCTACCCACCAACCAATCCAATCCACCCTTCCCTCTGTCAGCCTAATTACCTGGCCACGTAGTACCACCAGCAATATAACTTGAAGGTTTGCACACACACACACACACACACACACACACACACACACACACACACACACACACACAAGTGCACAGGGACACAGATGATTTTGTTAATTGAGTGAGAGAAGCGATCGTGTCATGTTTACTCTCAGTTAAGTTTGAAAATGAGTGGCCTGGCCCTACCCGGTCCAACCAGAGTCGCGCTAAGCAGAAGTTAATAACTTTACTTCAGTGTGGAGCTGAGTTGAAATTCTTTCTGTATGTGATACATTCAATCAATAAATTTGCTATCAACCAGAAACTCACCCACGAAGGCGTAGTAATTCCTTGGAATCTCATATCTTCCAAGTGCGTGTGTGTGTGTGTGTGTGTGTGTGTGTGTGTGTGTGTGTGTGTGTGTGTGTGTGTGTGTGTGTGTGGGTGGGTGGGTGTGGGTGTGGGTGGGTGTGTGTGAGAGAATTCATCTTGCTCCAATATATTTTTCACTGTTCAGCTACCATCATGAAGATATAATACGGTATATCAGAGGGAAACTATGATAACATGGCACGCGCTTGCTCGCCAGGTGCTCACAATGCTCATTTAACTGGTAGTTTAGATTTCTGCTTGGTTGATCGATCTGGTTGTTGAGGTAAAAAAGGCTAGGAATATCTTATGTTTGTCTGGTGGACACAAAGATAATGAACTGGTAAAGTTATATCACTATCAAATATCACCAAGGGAACAGTTTTGCTTCCGAGTACCATTCACTGAAGAGCATTCGGACCTAGACGCATTTTATCATACAAAGAACAACACTAGTCATCAGAGATCAAGCATCTATAGACCATCAGGCAGTTTATGCAGCATGATCCACGACCTTCGCTGGCTGTCTCTCAATATAAAAGGAATCATATGCATGAACATTTTTTTCTCTAATGAGTGCCGTTACGGACTCTCTTTGGGGCTGCCCTATAAATCCCATAGTTATTGAGCTCCCGAAAGATCATTTTGAATTCAACACTTTACTGACCCCCAGAGCTTACAGGACAGTGATAAGGGCCTTCTTAAAACCACCGTTATGATCCCCAATAGCATTCTCATTGTGGGTTCTATCCAGCCAAAGTGTACATAAAGGCTTTCTAAGATCCCTGACTGTCCGGCAGGAAACAGTTTTCTTGTTCTAGTTATGATGGAAATTCTCACTTTTTTTTGCAGGTTTTTAACAGACATATTATATGTTTCAGTCAAGTCATAGACCTGTCAGTCTCGTCGCTGGAATCTAGCGCCCTGTTACATTCCACATACGTTCATATGTCACCCCTTCGGTTTTGGTATCTGTTTTCCGTACTGTATAAATCATAGTAACGTCACCTGCAACACTGGTGTATTGACAATATCATATGTGTTTTCCATGGCATGTAGGTAGTCTTTTGTAATAAGTAAAGAATTTTAAAACTTGCTGGTAGTTTCAATCATCCAACAGTTTCCTGCTCCAGACTAGACTTAATCCGCATCCATATTGGATACAGGGCTGATTCTTCACCATTTGATCACTGGTAGTGTTCAATTCAGAACTTCATTGATGTGCCTGGTGATGCCGATAGTACCCTGCCAGCAATGCAAAAATGCGTATCACACTTTACTGTTCGATGGCCAGTCGCAAAGTTGATCCACAGTGGCCACAACAAGAGTCAAATCATCACTGTTCTCGCACACAACTCCAAGCTGCCTCCTCGCATGCACTTCTTCAGGGCTTAATATCCGTCTCGGTTTTTGGTACTTCTTTCCTTGATCCACCGACTTTACTTCAAATAACACTGTTTTCACTAGCTATCATTTCTCAAGCTTCCCTGAATTCTAAACTACCCCGGCACATTCTCATTAACTCCTTCAGCATGACCAGAAAGTTTTTTTTTTTTTATTATTATATTTACTGACACTTGACGATTCCGTTCACCTTAGGATAATGAATGGCTCCTGTTCAAAAAGTTTCCCTAAGTTGCTGAAACATAATCTAACAGCAGCAAGAACAAAATACAAATACGTCATAATGTTGAAAAAGTTAAGACACATACCCCACAAGCCACATCATAGGAATATAATGCGACAGGGCAGTGGCATACAACACGGCACAAAATAATAAGGCTTGCGCGCAGTTCCCTCCCTTCAGTTAGGTTCCCGTTACTTTGGGTTAGGGCAGCTTATTGTATTTTGGATGCCTATGGATTTGGGGACAAGTTCATGAATGCCCAGTACGAAAAAAAGCTCCGTTATTTAGGACTGAGCTTACGAGCGAATCTAAATGTGAAGTGATGTTAACTGTAATTAAATCTACTTTAACCCATTATTCAGCACCATGTCATTTATTTCCACTGGTAAAGACAACTCGCGATCTCTATGTTCGTTCGCGTAGATATGGAGGAGTTGTTTCCACAGTGTTCCTGTTTCAGTTACAGCTCAGGGAAGGAGGCCATATCACTCTATAAAGATATTAAATTCGGACCTCATTTGGTTTGTCTTTCTTGAAAACATTAAGTTGCATGATTTTAGCCTTTGGTTTTTTCTTCCTTAAAAAAGTATCAAGAAAAATTCCTGTTTTTTACCCAGTTACTTTACACAGACCCCAACTAAGTTATTCAGTTATAGATCAACCACAATAACACAAAACCACTTGAACTGGGCTGATGTACAGTAGTTAATAACAGTTACAAGATGGATACAGATATACTCAGTTGTTTCTGGATAGTGGATGTTGGAGTGGCCCTGGTGAGAGAGGATAGTGTTTGGAAACTCCCTGTACTGTTGTTTGCAGATGATACTGTGTTGTTGAGTGGAGACGAAGGGGAGCTGCAGGGCTTGGTGGATGTGTTTGGGAGAGTGTGTAAGAAACGGAATCTAAAGGTGAATGTAGGGAAGAGTAAAGTGATGGTCTTTGAGAGAGGTGAAGTCAGTGAATGTACAGCGAGGTTGGATGGTGAGGAATTGGAAAATGTGAGTACGTTTAAGTACTTGGGTAGTGTGATGAGTAAGGATGGAGGTTTGGAGGGTGAAGTGCTTGAAAGGGTACAGCAGGGAAGAAAGGTTGCTGGTTCTTTCAAAGCAGTGATAAGAAACAGGGAAGTGAGCATGGAAGTGAAAAAGTTACTACATGACAGTATTGTGATACCAACTCTAACGTACGGAAGTGAAACTTCCACGTTGTTGGAAGGACACAAGTCAAGAGTGAGAGCAGTGGAAATGAGTTATTTAAGAGGAGCCTGTGGAGTCCCATGGAGAGACAGGCTGACGAATGAGGATATAAAGGAGCGTTGTGGTGTTGATGTGGATGTGATAGGAAGCGTTATGAGGAACACAATGAGGTGGTTTGGCCATGTGGAGAGGATGGAGGGTGAAAGACTGACGAAGAGAGTGTATGTGAGTGAGGTGGAGGGGGGAAGAGGGAGGGGGAGGCCGAGGATGAGATGGAGGGATGGGGTGGAGAGGTATATGAGAGAGGGGTGTGTGAGTTGGGAGCAGGGCAGTGAAATGGCGGGGGACAGGGCGACTTGGAGGCGATTTGTTTGTGGCCACCCCAAACGGGATTGAGGCGTCTGGCAGTAGATAGATAGATAGATAGTTTCTGGATATTTGTATTTTTAAGTAAATGTCTGTTCTGTCCCTCAGGTGATTACAGTATGTCGTATGCGTAAACAGTAATTTGTGAAAATAATAATCTCCCTTTCTCTCTCTCTCTCTCTCTCTCTCTCTCTCTCCAATGCGGGAGGTGCTGACACTCCCACTACCTTTCCGCTCTCCTCTTCCTTCTGCTCAGCTTCTCTCCCCTACTCTTGTCCTCCCCCTGTTCATCCGCCTGTCCTCTACTATGCCATTTACATCCTCCTTCTCCATTTCCTTTAATCGTTTATTCTCATTATCCAGCATTTCCTTTCTGTCTTCTAATCGTACCTTCACTATTGTCTCATTACTTTGTCCTTAACTTCCTCCTATTTCTGCCGTTCCCCACTCCTACCCTTCGCCCTTCCTTCCACTCTTTCTTCCCTTCTTTGCTCCTTCAGATCTCTTCTATCCTAATTCTTTTGATGTACAAGTTTCTCTTCCTAACTTTCGTCTCCATCTCTGCCTTCCTGCCTTCCTTCTACTGCTCTCCTCATCCATCACACCATTATTTTTCCCTCATTCCGTTCTCCTTCTCTCTCCTACACTTACTGCATACATCAGTCTCGAGCCTCTTAGTTTGTAGTCATCCAAAAACACACACAAAAAAAAAAAAGCCTCTCACCTCCTGTTCTTAAAAAATACGAATGTCCAAAATTTTACATTCTGTGTGTGTGTGTGTGTGTGTGTGTGTGTGTGTGTGTGTGTGTGTGTGTGTGTGTGTGTGTTGTGTGTGTGTGTGTGTGTGTGTGTGTGTTTATCATTCCTTAAGTATTCATGCAGTATACAGTATATTATTATTTGTATTTGTTGTTCTTATTTCACTGCTAACGTATTTCAGGCTAAGGTATAATCATTGGTGACAAGAGGAGAGAGAAAGCAGTAATAATCTGGTGTTTAGGAGAAGAGTGTTCAACAAAAACAAAAACAAAAAATCGTTTTTTTTTCTGAAGGCTTCCACAAATTATGGTGTAAATCGAATAAAAGCTGTTTAAGTTGACCTTACCATGTGATTGGCTTTTATGTTTTGTTCTCAAAAATAGTACCCACAATTCTTGGGCAAACCTGACCACATTCATCAAGTTTGGACAAAACCGTTATATTTATTTTGTTCAAACTGATAAACACACTGGTTGAAATATAATCATGTTTTGTAACCTTGACATTTGATTGCTTGCTCTAAAAAAAAAAAAAAAAAAAAATCACTTTCTTCTGATCTTACCCTCAACCCATCCACCAAGTTTGGTATAAATCGGATCAAAACTGTTAAAGATGATATTGCAAGGTCCAAAATTGACGAAAAACACTTATTCTCTCCCAGTCAACCCTTCCCTCCTGGGAGCATTTGTTGCATTAGTCGTCTTGGTTCTCTTAAAGAAAAAATAGTGACTAAGCTTCACATCGCTATTCCTGTATGCAAAGTAGGCAAGAGAGAGACTAGACTAACATCGGAAATTTGTAGGAGAGGAATAGTCTTGGTGAGGAAGGAAAAGAGGTGAAAGAAAAAAGAGAAACGGAGAAAAGAAAGCAGAAAATTAAGCGCAATTTCTCCATTTCTTCAACAGTTCTCTTCAAACCTTGTTGGATTATTTATTGGGCAAATTGTGAGAGATATTTTTCTATTTTTTAAGAAATTATTTAGATCGTTTTATGGGAATATGAAGGTGATACATACTGTATAACCATACAGAAGTATTTTTTGTGGACACGGACATCATTAATTGGTAGGGGTTACCAGCTTTTGCGAGGAACTTTGTTAATGACTGAGATTGTGTGTGTGTGTGTGTGTGTGTGTGTGTGTGTGTGTGTGTGTTCTTCAGGAAGTTTGCGAGTATTTTCTTTCAGTAGGAGTGTTTGCATTCCGAAACATTAATTTACCCTTATTTTGCATTCGTCTTACGTTCGTTATCCTTTTTTCACCCTTCCTTATTCAGCCTCTGGTATTTCAGACTGACTCTCCTTTTCTCCTTCTCCTTCTTATTTTTTATTACTCCCTACCTTTCACATTCACGCTGTTTGTGGTCTATCTGTTAAATAAGCATGAATTTTGGAGAGCAGGTCCTCTCTCTCTCTCTCTCTCTCTCTCTCTCTCTCTGCAGGGTATATTTTGGCACATATCATCCCATGTTGGTCGTTCTGGGTTATACTGCCGCCGTAAACTATAGCTGGATCAACCGTATATCTGTTTTAAAGAGAGAGAGAGAGAGAGAGAGAGAGAGAGAGAGAGAGAGAGAGAGAGAGAGAGAGAGAGAGAGGGAGAGAGAGAATCAGTAATAGTCTGTTGTTTGTCAGTCAGCTGAAACCAAAAAAAAATCTCTGGTATAATTTAACCTATCATTATGCCTCTTGTATACCCTTATTTGCATAATTATCATTTTTTTCTTCTGTGCCCCTTTTCTTCAGTTTTATCGGGATCTGTTATGTTTGGTGCACGTTCTTCCATTTTTATGTAAATTTCGTCACTAATACTGATTGTGAAGCTGATTCCAAATTTGACCTTTTGGGGGGAAAATTATTATTTAAAAAGTTAAATTAGCATAGGTTAGGTAAGGTTACGTTAGGTTCGTTAGAAGTAATAACTAGCTTAGTTAATCATAACAGCAAGTAATTCTCAAGTATAAACACAAAAGATCCAAAGTCTAAGTTACGCTGCCGTAAGCATTTGACGAACATAATCATTCGTGGTAGATCCGCTCAATGACGCTGCTCTTAACACGGTTGTAACGAGTGGATTCCTGTCTGGGGAGGAAGGTGGTCTGAGGATGGCATGCTTCCTTTATCCACCATAGCTCTATTTATCTACGCATGGTGCAAGGAGATGAATGTTTTACTTAAATATTATTTGTTATCATTAGTAACCATTCTAATTATTTTTAATTAACTAACCAAACCTAATTTTATAAAGAAAAATAATGTCTCAAAAACTAAGTTCAAAATTTTTATCAGCTTAAAAAACTGTTAGTGACGAAATTTACATAAAAATCGGAGAAAGTGCACCGAACATAAAAGATCCTTTTATCGTTTCTTCCTCTAACCTCCCGTACTCACACACCAGCTTCCGGTCTCCTTCCCTCCCACACTCTCATTCTCACTCTATACTCGTACGTCCTTCTAAACACAAAATGTTCACCCTGTTTCCCCTCGTCCTTTCACCAGTCAATATATTCATGCCTAGATATAATTAGCAACGAATTATAAATACTAGTAGAAGTAATTATACTACACTAATACGTAGGAACTTACACACACACACACACACACACACACACACACACACACACACACACACACACACACACATATATAGGACTACATAATAGATAGATAGATAAATAGATAGATAGAGAGACAGATAGAAGCAGGAAGTCAAATGATGAGAAGGTGTTGTGTCTGCGAGAATCTAGCAGCGCTAAACATGCTTACACGGAGGAAAGCTGACGACAGCGGCCAGTAAGGAGATGATGCAGTTAGCTGTCAGCAGTCCTCTCGTGAGAAAGATCTGTTGCCATGAGGAACATATGTGACACACCCCTACTACACCAGATTTTAGAAAAGAGAGTTTAGAAGGAGACAAGCGACCCTAGAGAGAGGTCGAGACGGAGATTAGCCTTAGAACAGAAAGAGAGAGAGATAGCGAGACAGGGAGGTAGCTACCCGGGACTTATACTGTTATACCTGTTTAATATTTCCAAGACAAATAAAAATAGTCCCATACTATTCTTTACCTCTCCCGTCACTACATGACATCTGGTGGGGAAACTACTACAAGATATAAAAGCCGCTCGACCACAAGTCTAAAATATACTTCTCTACAAGTAACTACAAAGTCTTTATGACATTTGGTAGCAGCGAACGTATACGAACCTCGTCTACGAATCAACATTAAATTCCTACAAAATATCAAGATTGAAAAGAACCAACAATATCAGCTCCTGACAGTATTCTCTCCATCCTGCCCCTCCGTCTCCCAGATCATTACGCTGATGCAGAGGTCAAGAGATCACTCGACGCCTTGCAAGTAGCTTAACGACAAACCAGCAAATGCGGACATTGTCTCCGAATTAAAAGCAAATTTCTACAAAAGCAACCGAGACTACAAGATTAGCTTCAGTTCTACAAAGTCTAAAGCCATCTACAATCAACTACAGCCATCTACAATCAACTACAATTAACAACTCTACGTCGTCTGTATAATCTTCTACACGCACCTACAAGTAGCGGCAGTCTTCATCCCACAACGAATAAATCACTAGAGAAAAGGACCGAGAAAACTTCCACATAGAATAAAGGGAACAAACAAACGAAGAGTGAGACACGACTCACAACTCATCTTCACTCAAGTTACTCATCGCTACTCATTCACTCACCACAGCTACCAGTGTGGGAAGCCGACGTCACCATGTGCTGAGATGACATCACAACGCGAGTCTGCCATGCCAAGCAACGTGTGACTGACACCAGGCACTTCTCACCACTACTCATTACTCATTATTCACATAGCTCCTACTCATATTCACTTATTTTCACAGTTAAGTTGGAAATTCGACGTTCTATGCTGAGGTTTGCCTGGGACAGCCGTTAACCACTACAAATACCAGGCCATGGAGTTTCCTGAGTAATATCGTCCATCAACACACCACTAGAATTATCAAGAGATCTTCAATCAAACCTGTATTTTCTTCCGAGATCGACTTTTGTATCGACACACCTCTACGATCTGTATCAAGTGGGTAAAATTATACTTGCTCATTTCTTCTCAGTGCTAAAATTAGCTATATTCAACTTATTTACTCATCTAGTTTGCTAGGACATAAATAAACAGGAGGCGTATTTCATAACATCATATCTTAATGACAGGAATATTTTCGCCACCACCCACGTTAATACCAGATGACACACAAATTGCCACAACATCAGACTCACAATTAAGAGACAACCCACCCATTGTACAACCCACACCACACGTTATAGATAAGGAAACAAATACGGGAGTTTCGGATGATGAGTGGGAAACCCCTTCAGACGTAGAGAGTATCGACTTTGCAGCTGCCTTGAATACGTATGCCAATATACTTAACAGGGTTCACCGGTCCGGTCATACATATTCTACCATTCCCTCATAACGATAAACTCGTACAAGTTGAATTAACAGGGCAATCATTAAATATGAATCAAGAACCAAATACTGCTGATCTAAAAACCACACCTCACGTTTTTGTGTATCACGAGGATAAAACTGCCCCAAAATTCTCTGGCACAGACAAGGATCGCATTGATGTCATTTCATTAATCAGTCAGTGCGAACAAATGTTCATCAAGCGCCACATACTAGATGAACAAGAGAAAATTGCTATTTTTTCATCTTGCATAAGCCAGGAAAGATGTCCAGCAAGCAATTTATTGCGCTCCGATAAGCTACATCGTGCTAGGACATATGATGAATTTAAAACTGAATTTCTGAAGAAATTTTCTGGAGGTATGAACTTCTTGCCAGGTATAATTCCAGAATTACATAAAATTGTAGATCTTGTAAGGGAGCACACTACAAACCATGTGCTCAGTGAAATAACTGCTGATGTCTCCACAATCAAGAGAACCCTATTAGCTACTCTGGAGAATTCTAAGTGGATAACAGATGATGGAAAGATGTCCCCAGACCTCGTCGTGGACATCATTGGTTATGTAGCTGCCTTGTGTAAATTACCTGATAGAACCCTTAAGATCGCCAAAACAATCGCGTACACCCCGGGAATGTGCTTACTAGACTTAATGAACGAGGTAGAGATGCAGTGCAGTAAAGCAGGTGTGGTCGACACACATGCACATTCTGGTAGAATCAGGGTACCTGAGACAGTATCAGCTGTGAAAACATCAACACCAACCCCAAACAGAGAACAAAATCGATCGCGACCAGAAATGAGGCAGCCCAAACAAACAAAGACGCCTAGACCTCGTTCCCACACGCCTTCCTACAGGCAGTTTCATAAGTTTTCGCGCAGCCCGAGCAGGTCTCGCGCCATAAACAACACTTTTTATGGGAAATCACCTCGTAGGTCACAGTCAAGGGATAGGTCCATTCTGTGTCATTACTGTGCAAAACCAGGACACACAAGGTATGAATGCTTTATCAAGGCAAAAGAGGATAATCAAAAGACACAAGGATTTGGTCCTTACTGTAGGCATCATAGATACCAAGGGCACTGGACCAGTGATTGCAAAACAGTAGAAAAAATTGTGTCTATGTTCAAATCGGGGAAGACCAAGTCATGACAAAAAACGAACAAACGTAAAGAAGAACAAGGTTAAACTTCACATAGGAGGCATGTTGGGAAATGAGTGTATCTTGATACCAGCTGTATGTGAGGATCAAAACGTTTCCTTATTTTTAGATACAGGCTCTCCAGTGAACTTAATAACACATGAAGAACTAAATAGAATTCTTAAAAATAAAAAGAAAGTAACTTTTCTGGATGAAGCTGATTTAGAATTATACACAGTAGATGGTCAAGAGATTACAGTAAAAGGTATGATAAGATTAAATCTCAGTTTCACAGAAACTACAAGACCATTCTCTGCATTGTTCTATATCGTTGAAAACTTAGCAATTAAAGCTCATATGTTACTGGGCTTAAGATCCATGAGAACTGAGAACATAACTATACTCCCACAAATGAATGGAATAGACTTTGATAATGAATTCATAGAGGAAATACTTTCAGAGCCCTCACCGATTGGTAGAAGAGAGCCAAAAGAATTGGTAATATTAAAGGCTTTAACAAACATACACAAACAGATGAGTGTATAGATCCACTTACACCAGCAACCCCATCCTCCAGAATTAGTGACCCAGATAACAGTACTGATTTATCAATTTTTCCAGCCCATCTCACTAATGATTTGGTTATACCACCTAATTCATACATGAAGGTTACCATAAAGAGCAAATTACGGAATAGTACTGTTCTTGTCTTAGAAGAATTATGTAAAGTAAAGGGATTGTCAGTAGAAAACGCAATATGTCATACGAACGACGAAGGGCTAACTCAGATATTCATTATTAATCACATGAATGGGGAAGTTCAGTTGAAGAAGGGAACTTGCATAGTTAATATTGAAAAATGTTTCGCCCCTGTGAAGGAAATAAATATTGGTGGAGTAACAAGTGAGATCAATTCTACGGATAGAGAAAGAATAAAAGAGAATTTAATTCACTCAGGTGAATTTGACGAAGAAAATGATTTGTTAACCCTGCTGGAAACACACATGGACACCGTAGCATTGCCCGGAGAACAATTAGGGTGTACTAACTTTATTAATCACATGATTAATGTGCACCCAGAAACACCACCAATTTTCGTACCAGCTTATCGCATACCACACTCCCAACGTACACTTGCAAATCAGTATGTCGATGAAATGTTAAAGCTTGGAATTATTGAGCCTTCAGTTTCTCCGTGTGAACGCTCCCTTTTCTTTGTGCCCAAGAGAAATGGAGAAATGCGTGCGGTAGTAGATTACCGTAAACTAAATAATCACACCATCCCAGACAGATTTCCCATGCCATTGCTAAGTGATGTTCTACAGAATATTGGTCCTGAGAATAATATATTCTCGACCATCGATCTCCTAAACGGATACTATCAGATTCCGGTATCTCAGGAGTCACGTAAATACACTGCCTTTTCAACAAACAGAGGCCATTATCAATATACAAGAATGCCAATGGGACTGAGGACAGCCCCCGGTACGTTCCAGCGTCTTATGAATTACCTAATGAACCGAATTTTAGGACAAGGAATATTTGTTTATCTTGACGATATTATTATCGCAACGAAGAATATTAAGGATCATCTCAAGAAATTAGACTTACTCTTACAAAAGCTTAGTGATGCTGGATTAAAAATTAAACTTTCTAAATGCAAATTTTGCTCTAAGGAAATAAATTTCTTAGGCCACAAATTAAGTTCTGATGGTATTCACACCACTGATGACAAAATACAGGCAGTGAGAGATTTTCCTGAACCCACTACGACTGACGAAGTTAGACAATTTTTAGGTCTGGCTGGGTACTATAGGTCCTTCGTACCACAGTTCTCTCATATAGCCTTCCCTCTATTCCAACTACTCAAAAAAGATGCTGTATTCCAATGGGAAGAAGAACAAAAAAGGGCATTTAACAATCTAAAAATTAAACTAACAAATGCACCTTGTTTAGCATATCCGAATTACACGAAATCATTTCTTATTTGTACAGACGCATCAGTTAAAGGATTAGGGGCTGTACTGATGCAGGAAGATAAAAGAGGAAAGAATCAACCAATTGCATCTGCCAGCAGACAAACAAGAGGTGCGGAGAAAAATTATAGCACTACAGACTTAGAGGCACTTGCAGTGATTTTTGCATTACAAAAGTTTCGAGATTTGGTATATGGTTACGAAATCCACTTATTCACCGACCATAAACCACTGGTGGGTATGTTTAAAGAAAAACTCCTTTCTGGGAGGAGAGCAAGATGGAAATGTACAGTTGAAAACTACAATGTACAAATACATTATATACAAGGTAAAATGAATATAGTAGCTGACGCATTATCTAGGAACCCGAACACAATTCAGGTCGCGGCGTTAGATCTCAAAGGAAATATCCCAAACCACGAGGATATCGCAAAGGCACAAAGACTTGACCCAGTATGGTCAAAAGTAATATACAAGTTAGAAAGTGGAGATGACATACAATTACCCAAACTGCATGTCCCACTTGAACAATTCACAATGGTCAATAATACATTAAACAAAATTAACTCTAAACAACCAAAACGCCAAAGAAATACTAACCAGTTGGTAGTACCTAATGACATGATACCCCAAGTATTACGAATGATACACGACAGCCCACATGCAGGACACCCTGGAAAGGATAAGACATTCAACCAAGCCCAGCTATTATATTACTGGCCTTCATTACGAAGAGATATAAACAATCATATAGACAGATGCGAATCATGTGCGAAACACAAAGGATACCCAATCACACCTGCACCGATGGGTAATTACCCTGTACCACATCAGCCATGGGACGTTGTCGCTGTTGATTTACTCAAGATGCCATTATCATACAATAATAACCTATACTTATTCGTAGCAACGGATCATTTTTCCCGTTATGTCATTTTAGCTCCAATTAAAGATAAGACAGCAGAGACAGTAGCAAAGGCAATAACAGATAATGTAATATGTCGCTTTACTACCCCAAAGGTATTAATAAGTGATAATGGAGGAGAATTTAATTCTGAGATCTTACAAAAAATATGTAAACAATACAACATTAAAAAGGTTAACGTTTTGGCCTATCACCCAGCATCGAATGGGTTGGTAGAGAGACAAAATAAAAAGGTATTAGATGTGCTACGACACATTCTCAGTGAAAATTATGCAAGCTGGGATGATTGGATTCCCAGAGTAGAGGCCTCCATTAATGGGTCTATAAATAAATCCATTGGTGACACACCACATTTCATTATATATGGCACAGATAAAAAATTACCATATGAGCTCCTAGAAGGTGACAGCATGCCTATATACAATTACGATGATTACTCTAAACTCCGTTTGCGAGAATTCCAGGACATTCACAAAAGAGTGCAAAAACAATTAACGATGTCCAAGGAAGAAATGACGGAGGCATTTAACAAGAAGGCAAAAGATTCACCTATCAGCTTAGGAGACATTGTTTACGGAGTCATTCATACGAGAGACAATAAATTATCCCCTAAATTTGAGGGCCCATACAGAGTAATTAACATAAAGGCAAACAAAGTTTTAATTAAGTCACTTTCAAGTGGCGAGGAAAAACAAGTTCATATTGACCATTTAAAACGAGTTTCAAGGGAATTATCCCATAATTATTCAGCCTCGGATACAACCGAACAGGTGAACGTACCTCAAGAAACCAAGCAAGAACACAACAATGATTACAAAAAGAAATTAAGGTCATATACCAAACAATCGAACATAGGTGCAACTATTCCAATGAAATCTACAGTACATCAATTACGAGAATTAAATATCGATTTAAACTCCTTCTATAAATGAAATAACAACCAACCGTAACGCACATCATCACTATCATCAACCACAGCTTTATAGGAAATTAATAGTTTTTTTTTTTTTTCGGTAGGTTACGATGAAGGGACTTATGCTATGGATTCTCCTATACATAGTAAGAGTATATGCGCACCTAGACCCCAAGCATATAGTACGACATGGATGCCTCATAGCTCCAACGGCCACGACTACAATCGTCAAGGACGTCATGAGTACTGAAATAAGTCTAGATTACTTGTATGACTTACCTACTTACGTAGAAAGACTTGCGACGCCGATGCGAACTCTGGACTTCAAGATAGGGAATTATGTTTCACAATCACTTATCACCAAGGAAGTGGATGAAATGGTGAAGTTAGCGAAATGGAAATTAGAACGGGCGAAGTCAACTATGCTCGTCATGATCCAAGATCTCCCATCTTATGGAACGGAGGTGCTGAGCGACAGGAACAACATCACACGTACTCGCCAAAAGCTCGGTTTGTTCGATCTGGGCGGCGCAATTCTTGGGAACATCTTTGGATTGGCTACAGAGGATGACCTTAAAGAAATAAACAACAAATTTAATAAGATAGCTCAGGTACTAACATACCAGGATAAATTCATCACAGGACAGAACTCGGCAATGAAGACAACTGTGAAAAATCTGAAACAAGCAGAAAACGTAGCTCTCGAGAGTATAGATAAAATAAATGACTTAGAGGGCAACGTTACTCTTTTCCAGCACTTCTCCATCATCACAGAACATATTGACACGATTCTACTACAACTAGAGAACACTAGAGATCATTTCAGGGCACTTATGCAAGGAATTTCGAATGCTGGTGATGGCAAGATCACAAATGACTTACTCCCAGTTCATGAGCTACGTCAGATAGTTAGTCAAGGCATACATAAACATAAATTGAAGCCATTGTTCCGCAGTAGGAATTTATGCAATATTACCCATACTTAGAAGCAACACTAACACCAACATCAGTGATAGTTCATGTACCATTCATCACGGAAGACCTGTTCACAGTATACCAAATACACCCCTTCCCCTATAGAAACAACAACACTTTAGTCATCATCAACATCAACACAGACACCGAACTCATCATGGTCTCCAAGAGACGAGACACTGTCACTTTCAAGAAGTGAGTCAACGATTGAGCGAAAGTGCACTTTATCCTTACATGCTGTTCATCTTTGTCCTGCGTACATTTTCACGTTTCAGCCTACTGATACAGTCCCTTGTGAAATGGCTATCATCAGCAATAACAATATTCATCATCATTGCAACTTCACTTTTGCTCCAGATAAACTTGTACACCATCAACGCATTGGACACTCGCAGTTTTTTTATTTCCCTCATAACACATCAGTTTACATAGTCTGTCCAGATATACCACCATCTCATACATCAGCCTCAGGATTATACATTGCACCAGACTACTGTGCGGTATTTACACCATCCATGTCTACTTTTTCCACCATCAATCACTACGCCATTATCAACCATACACACAAACATTTCCACCCACTGCCTGATATGAACTTAAACATGAGCACAAGTATTAAGCTGACTTCACCTAAGTTTGAAACTATGCAGCTGATCAATGAAACAATGAAGCCCTGGGAAGATTTGAGTTTGAGTATGTTCAACCCATATTATGTGTATAGCCAAGCACCTTCTGTCTTTATAATCATCTGCATTGTAGTTGCAGTATTGCTGTTGATAATGCACAGAATGCATGCAAGAATTGCAAATTTGGAGTCATTGTTTAGTGGGGGGAGAGTTAACATCACAGTTAACCACCCTGAATGAAGTGTATATATTTTGTATATAGTATTAATTATATATATATAAAAAAAAAAATAATAATAATAATAACACAAAGAAGAATGACCTTTATATGACAGACCAGTACCATTATCTTTGAATGAAATATTAATAACTCTTACAATAATCTTAATTTTAAACTATTTTTATTCTTGCATGTATGCATTTCACTATAATATCCCAAGTACATACTGTATTACAGTTAAATAATTTACTTTAATGCATTTATTCCAATATGTATTCAACTTATTTAAAATGTAATATTACTGAATAATCACTATTTACTATGAATAATATATGTATACAATATTCATACAATTATGTTACTTTACAATATTATGTATTTCACTTAATTAGCTTATAAGTTCATTATAATGTGTATGTAGTATGTATTAATATATTATAACTATTAAATGTCGATGGTACGCAATTTTCGCGCGGCCGAGCAAATACAGGACTACATAATAGATAGATAGATAAATAGATAGATAGAGAGACAGATAGAAGCAGGAAGTCAAATGATGAGAAGGTGTTGTGTCTGCGAGAATCTAGCAGCGCTAAACATGCTTACACGGAGGAAAGCTGACGACAGCGGCCAGTAAGGAGATGATGCAGTTAGCTGTCAGCAGTCCTCTCGTGAGAAAGATCTGTTGCCATGAGGAACATATGTGACACACCCCTACTACACCAGATTTTAGAAAAGAGAGTTTAGAAGGAGACAAGCGACCCTAGAGAGAGGTCGAGACGGAGATTAGCCTTAGAACAGAAAGAGAGAGAGATAGCGAGACAGGGAGGTAGCTACCCGGGACTTATACTGTTATACCTGTTTAATATTTCCAAGACAAATAAAAATAGTCCCATACTATTCTTTACCTCTCCCGTCACTACATGACATCTGGTGGGGAAACTACTACAAGATATAAAAGCCGCTCGACCACAAGTCTAAAATATACTTCTCTACAAGTAACTACAAAGTCTTTATGACACACACACAGAGTTACAACGTAAAAATGTTGGAAAACTGTTTTTAACATCGACAGGGGAGAAGAGACTTTTTCATGTGACTGGATGAAACTGTGGGCTGAGAGGCTCTAGACAAGTTTATGTGCAAAAAGGAGGGAGGAGTAGAAAGTGTGGTACATGAGAAAGAGAAAGATGAGATAAAAGGAGCAACTGAGGACACGCAGGAGAATAAGGAGAGGAGGGGCAAAGGAGTATATTTTGCTGGAATTGCAGAAGGAAAAAGAAACTTGTTTGGGCAAAGAAGATAATGGGAAAGAATGAAATGGATGGGGTGAGACAGATGGAAAGTGATACAGAGAACAGGAGGGGAAAAGAGAAATGGAGAAGAGAGAATTGGTACAAGGACAAGGGAAGTGGATCGGTAAAGATGAGTAACGATTATAGGAAATGAAGATGGAATGAGTAAGGAATATCAGAAAGCATATGAGGAGCGGTAGGAAGGCGCAAATACGATAAAGAGAAGGAATAGAGGAAGAAAATTAGGCGAGTTGGTTTAAGAAAAACATGAAATAAATACTGAAAATGAAAGAGAGGTACTGAACAAATTAGAGTGGCCGGGAGAGAGTGAGAATTTAGAGAAGTGTGGAAGAGTGAGGGAGAGGAAGATGAATGTGGGAATAAGGAAGTGCGTGGAGAGAAAGGACAGAGGCACGAAAGAGAGTGGATAAAATTAGGGAAGGGACAGGATCAAGGAGCCCCCCCCCTCTCTCTTTCTCTCTCTCTCTCTCTTTCTTTCATTCTCTCTCTCTCTCTCTCTCTCTCTCTCTCTCTCTCACTACGTCACCTTATACATGACACAAGGCCCACTAAAAGTCATTTCGTTTCCCTAACTAATTCATTTCATCTTTCCTTTCACGTCCAGTTGCTCTTTCCACATCTCCCTCCAGCCTGCCTTGTCTGTCTTCCTCCCAGATTCTTTCACCCTCTCTCCTTACCTATTACTCTACTGTTCTTATATTTCCATTACTTCTTTTTTCCCTCTTTATACTTGCCCTCATCCATGGCCTAACTCATCGGTTGCTGTTTAATTACTGTACTCTCTCAATGTCTTCTCACCCTTACGTCCAACAAGTATTTTGACGGTGTTTCATCCGTTCATGCATTTTCTTGCATATCTATTGATATGTCCTTCCATCCAGTTGATTTCCTATTCACTGAGTCATCCTCCTCTATGTCTCTTGCCCTACCTTCATTAAGCTGCCCTATCGATCCATTTGCCAATGTCCTTATCCAGTGATGTGTTTATTCTTCCTATCCCCCTTCCATGCCATCTACCCATTATCCATCCAACCACCCACCTATTCTTCTTTATGCCCATCCATCATTTATAATGCCCCACATTCAAATGCCAACATCTCTCACAGACTGAAGACCATTTCCATTTCCATTCAACCTCGCTCATAGGAAGAGGGAGGAAAAGTGAGTGAGAGGGAGTATAAGTGTGTGTGTGTGTGTGTGGGTGGGTGGGTGGGTGGGTGGGTGTGTGGGTGTGGGTGTGGGTGTGGGGGGTGTGAAGGGAGGAAGATGGAAGGAATTGTACATTAGAAAAGAGGATAAATGCGGAACGTTATCCAGGTAGAGGAAGGAGGAGGAGAATAACAGAATGTGACAATGGAAAGTAAGTAGAGAGGCAGGAATGGGTTACAAGAAGGGAAGAAGTAATGAGGAGCGAGAGAACGAAAAAAAGAAAGACAAAGGGAGTAACTAAAAAGCACTCAGAGAGCAAATACTTCCGCTAATGTCATTGCCATTAAAAGGATCCGGATCCGTGGAGACACTGTGTGGAATAGCCTACATGGGACACTCTGGATCCGGATCCTGGTCTGCCCCAAAATTTTTATAACTTCTTTCTTGGCCCATGGCCCACCCTACCACAAAAGTTCATTGAAATTCATTGAGGAGTTTTGGAGATACAGTTTAGACAGACAAACAAACAGATGAAACTGACAAAGCCAGAGCGCTTCCCGGATGGATCCCCCTTCTTCCCCGCCCTCTTGTCAGCTTATTTTTCACCGGCTTGTGGGCAGTAAAGCACCTGCCGGATGGATCCGATTGTATCTGCTTAGTTTTCATTGGTGTGTAGGCAGTCATTTGGCACAGAATAGCTTTAAAAAACTAAAAATTGCATTGGCAGTTGCGCCAGACCTTTCTCTTCAATTTGGTAAGAAAAAAAAAATCCATTTTCGAAAATTGAAAAAAATGGTGCCTGGGCTGGCCACTGGGTCCCAACGATATACGGACCTACGACCATTGAGGGGTTTCAACCCCCCACTCAGCCGCGGCTTTTGACCGCTTTCATGAAAAATTATGGGCTTCCATGGTTTATGGATATGTGTACGTATATGCAAAACAGCCAGTCAGAAGTATTCATTCAATGGTGTGATATATTTTTATCAAGTATTTTAGTGACGTTAATGGTCTATAGTTTTGTTAGCTCTAGTAAGTTTATCAAGACGTATAGAATAGTCACAGTACTTCTTTTTTATTTATTCATATATATATATATATATATATATATATATATATATATATATATATATATATATATATATATATATATATATATATATATATATATATTAGGTCTAGGGTCGAGTTAGGGCTCACGGCTAGGTAACAGACGACACTGAAAGTCCCTCATAGATAGGCAATTGGTTGAGGTGGAGGAAAGAGTAGCATCATAAGATGTCGGGAATGTAAGATAGGTAATGAGGAAAGACTATGTGGTAGAAGGATGCGAGTGAGGTAAGAAAAGAAAGAAATGAAGAAGGGTATGCACTCACCATCCACTCACTCGATGTAGTTTTGCTCTCGGGTGACTGCCCTTTCTTTTCTTTCCTTCTTTCTTTCCTTCCTCTTCTGTCTTTCTGTCCTTCATTCTTTCTCATCCTTCTGTGTATGGGTGACTCTACACTGAGTGACAAGCCAAATGGTTTCCTGTACACCACGAAACCATTTGCTGCGCTAAGTGGTAATCGTATAACAAAATTATGCCACCTGGTTGTTTAGTGGGCAATTAAGGAGCTCCAGTCGGATTAACCCAGTGCAGGTTTATATCCTAGGCGTGGCTGGGGTCTATTGCTCACGTAATGCCACTCAGGGATGAATGAGGCTGGACACTCTCATCTTAAATGTCTGGACCAACTTGCCTAGCTCCAGGCTCCTACGCTCCTCATGGGAACACAGGATTACGTGATGAAGTTGATGAGAGAGAGAGAGAGAGAGAGAGAGAGAGAGAGAGAGAGAGAGATGATGGACGTGATGGGAGTAAGGAAGGTCATTACAGAGCCTCAGGCCAGGTCACTCTAGAACCACCACAGGAATACTGAAGGAGGCTGGACGCTGCCTGGGGGTGAAAGTGAAGGGAAAGATACTGGACAATCGAGATGGGCACAGCTTAAGTATTAAAATCGTCGACAGTGTAAAGGGAGAAAATGACAGTTAATACAAGAATAGAAAAACAGTAATGCACAATAAATCAAACTTTTAAAAACAAACGGATTAAAAGGAAAAGAAAAGAGAGAAGGGAAACAGAGAGGAAAAATTAAATGAATGATACATAAGAAACTGAAAAATGATAGGTAAGGATTAAGGACAAAATGCATAAGTATACAAGAAGAGGTTAAACGAGTGAGAGAAGTCAGAAAGTTTTGAACATGAGCTCTGAGTGTGGAAGAAGAATGAGGTGCAGCATTACATCACCGAATAAATGGAGAGATGGAAATTTTTGAGACACATGATAGCAGCAAGCATGTATGGAAGTATAGTTTATGAATAGCTTAAAGGACGACAGTAAAAGAAGATGAAAGGGAAGGAAGGAAAGGTAGGAGGATACTGACGAGAGGGAGCATCATGTTAGCGAGGTTCATACCAGCAATAAATGAGTTGTCGTTGGGGAGGGAGGGAGAAAGGAGGGGGGGAAGGGAGGAAGCGTGGCTTGAGAGAGACGAATGGAAGGAGACAGTGATGGAGGAAGGATGAAGATGAGGCTCAAAGAGACGGAGAGAGGTATAGTATAACAAAGTCAGGGTGGAGTCAAAGGCAAGTTAGTTCGTACCCAGTCTCAACAGTTCTCTTGTATCCATGCAGGGCAAGAGATGAAATTTTGTATCGCCTTTGCCACGCCCAAGAAACCGTCTCAGATACTGTCACTCCAGTGTGGTTTTCTTGCAACTACTATGTATTTTTGTTAAGAAGCATATTTGTATTGCATGTGGGTAGGCCTACAGAATATTAATCAAGTTTGTTGGTACAGATAATACTTGTACATCTCACTAATAGCTCCCCAGATTGCACTGCAGTTTGAACCTGCAACCTGTGTTAACAGTCTAGGTAGGCACTATGTATGGCTGGCACCGACTCACCTACTAAATTCGATAATCAAATTTTCTGCCATAATAGAAATCAAGCTTTGGTCTCAGAGCTTTCTTATCCCCCAAACCACAGCAAAATTAGTAAAAGCACATTGATAAATCCTTGGCCTAAATAACAAAACCGCCGACTTCTCTATACTCTTTTAATTTTGTTCCTTAGTAGTTTTTGTTCTGAAGTAGCAAAATCAATTATCTTGGATTTCCCTCAGAGGATTTTTATTCTTCGGTGGTTTTATCCCTTATACACAGTAGTCAAAAAGGTCGTAGGTCATGAGTCAGGGCAAGGTCAACTTAAACAGCTCTAATCAGTTTCAAGCCAGAATAAGAGGACAGGCTGGAAGATTGAGAAAGAAAAGAACATAAGAACATAAAAAGAGAGGATAACCGCAGTAGGCCGGTTGGCCCATGCTAGGCAGCCCCTGGAAGAGTAACTGAACCACTAGAATGAGATAAGGACAGCAAAGAAGAAGGCTCTCCCCCGCCCTCCAAATCCTCCAGCCGAAGCCGGCAGGAAAAAGTCAGAAAGAACACCACGCAGTATAAAGAAACTGGCTTGGACATTTTATAGGAAAGTGTTAAAGGAGAATAGAGACTATCGTAGTGTAACCTGAAAAGGAAAAAGTATGAATTAGTATTGGTTATACGATTTTTTTTCCTGTACCCACCCCTTATTTTGATATGCTTATCTAGCCTATGCTTGAAGCTCCCAGTTGAAGAGGCAGCAACTACTTTACTAGGTAGGTTATTCCATTCGTCAGCTACTCTTACCAAACCAATTCCTACCTATTTCCTTACTGAAACGGAATTTTTCTAGCTTGAAACCACTACTTCTAGTTCTATCCTGTATGCTCAATTTACGTACCTTGCTAATATCTCCCTTATTTATAACCTTCATCCCCTTAAACACCTCAGTTAAGTCTCCCCTTACTCTATGCCTCTCTAGCAAGTGCAGACTCAGTCTTTTCAGTCTGTCTTCATACGACAGATTCCGATCGTCATGTATCATTTTTGTCATTCTTCTCTATAAAGTCATTCTGTTGTCAGAACAACAGATGGGAGATGAAACGCAAAGGGCAAGGCCGAAGTTTCCGCCCTATAACTCAAAGAGATTTCAGTCGATTATGTCCGGTCTTGTTGGGAATTGGTCAAGATGGCTAATGGTGGGGTATGTCTATTTTAAGGAAAAGAGAGAGAGAGAGAGAGAAAGAAAGGATGAAGTCACAGGGCAAGATCAATTTATTCTTTTAATTAAATGTATAACAAAGTTAATGAAGGGGTGGAGGGCAACGATAAAATGAAATGTTTCTAACAAAAAAACAAAAAAACAAAAGGCTAAAATTCAACATCACAGGCTAGGGGCATTGGACTGCCCTAGGACCGATTATACGGCGCAGGTATTAGGCTTGCCGAGTTCTCCTCTTAACTTCAAATGTAATTATTTAGTTCAGAAGGACATCTCGAAAGGGAAGTGGTTAGACAGCGCCTTCATGAACCACTTCACCGCTATCATGCTCTCCTACTCTGAACAACTCATTTGACTTATCGTAACTCCAAAACAAAGAGGTCTCTCTAATAAATCAGGGAAATAAGTGTGGAAAACATTTATATGAAGATATTTGGATAGTACAATATAATGGTTAAATCCTTTGTAAGAAGGTCGACGCAATATGAGCACATAAGGGCCCAATTCTTACATTTTTCAATTTCCAAAAAATATCATTTTGATGTCAGAATTATTCATGCTCAACTGCAACTAAGATGAAAAGTGCAATGATAATGATACGGTTATTGATCACTTAGTACATAAATGCATGACATTGTAAATATAAGGTTGTGTCTACATATGTTTATTCTACCTCGACCTAGTACCTATTTTTTGGCATTGCGCCATTCCTACGTATTCAGTGCAGTAGTATGCGTAGTATTAAGAGGAACCTGGAAGAGAGGGCGGTACTGATAGACTGGGAGACAGGTGGGAATGGGCTGATGATGAAGTGTGAACCCGGAGGGTGGAGAAGCTATAAAAATGAGACGACTGAATGGAGGGAAAGATAAATAAGTAGGGTAGATGGAAGCATGTGTACTAGTAACGTTATTAAATGAAATATATATGGAGTAAGGTAAGACAGTAACCTATAATGGATGAAATGGTGGAGTTAAACTGTGAGAGGAAGGTGACTGCTACCAAATAAGTTGGTATGGTAAAAAATGGATGAAACAGAATAACCGTAGAGTCATAAAATATTATCTAATATTACATTTTCCTTTAAACTCCCTTTCCACCATCACTCACCCACATTCCCTCTCCGTCTCTTGTTTACATCTTTTCCTTCACGCTTCCTTCCTTCCCACCTTCCTTTCCTCCTTCCTTCCACCCTCCCTGCCATACTTCCACTCTCTCTCTTCCTCCCATCTTCCCTTGTTCCTGCTCTCCTCTATCAGTTCGCGACAAGGCTACACTCCTGTTTATCTTCATTTTCTTCCCATCCCGTTTACTTCGCTCCACCTTCTCACCACTTCGCCCTGGCAGTGCTTCATTCCTTTTTTTCTTCGGTACACAGTTCCTACAACATTTCCTTTCTTCCGTCCCCTCACCATTTCACCCATCCACTTTTCCCACCTTACAGTTTTCCTTTTCAGCCCCATTCCTTGACAGCTATTCTCTTCTCCGTCTTGTGATATCCATGCCTTCCCCCTTTTAATACACCGCTTCCTTCCTTTCCTTACTTTATACCGTCCCTTCCTCCTCTCCTCTCCATCCTCTTCTTTATAAGCTGGTCTCCTAAAAACCTAATAGCCAATCATCCTTCTTTCCTCCTAATCTCACTCTTCCATCAACTTCTTCCCTCTTTCCTTCCTCCTTTGTCCACAAAAGCTTTATGAGATAATTTCTTGCCCGTCGTCTCTCATCGCTTTTTTTTTTTTTTTCCTCTCACCATTTTCTTCCTTCAGTCCTTTACCGACCGTCATTAGTATTCTTCCTTCTTTCCTCCTTTCCCTAGGATATATATATATATATATATATATATATGTGTGTGTGTGTGTGTGTGTGTGTGTGTGTGTGTACAGTAAGGAAAAAACCACAAAGAACTTGCCCATATCAGAGCCGTTTCTGATAAGCAACCTCCAACACAGCGACCACAACCATCACGGCTGCCACCACAACCAACATCATCACTATACAGTAGCTCCCACTACCATCACTACAGCTACTGCCACCATCATTATCATCACAGAAACCACCAACACCGTAACAGCTACTGCCACCGTCATCATCACAGCAACCGCCACCACCACCACATGAACCACCACCATTATCATAATCATCATATCTGCCGCTACCACCACCAGCACAGCCACCACCATGTTATGATGAATAAATCTGTCTGTTCGTAGCAACAATGAAGAAACAGAAATCAGACAGTAAACGTAAAACCTCTCTCTCTCTCTCTCTCTCTCTCTCTCTCTCTCTCTCTCTCTCTCTCTCTCTCTCTCTTCAAAGGCAAATGACACTATAACGATCTGGCTTGCCACCTCTCCCACATGCCCGTATTGTAACTCCAATAGGGACAATTATTAGGGTTCAGAACACCCATTCTGGAAATATCAATCGACATCAAAGTGAAACTAGGCCGTTCAGGAACCAATTTATCCATCTTAGCATTTTTTTTTTTTTCAAAACCCCTTTTCCTGCTTTGGCTGCAGTACACACACCCGCACACTGACACGCCCAGGATTATTACATACTCTATAATGTTACACGGAATTTGCGTAACCAGTGATTTCATGAAATTCCTGTGGAATTCGTGAAGCAAGTTTAATCTTGGATGGGTTAATTAACGTTAGGTTAATTTAGGAAGTCGTTAGGTTAGGCTGTGATAATTTAGGTTAAGTGTGGGTTAGGTCAGGCTAGGTTAGGTAGATTAGGTTAGGTCAGGAGAATTTAAGTGAACGTTTTACGTAACTTAGCATTCATCTATAATATCCTAACTTAACTAACTTAGCCTAACCTAAACTAAACTTAACCTAGACTGTCCCACCCCATCCTAACCGCGTACACACACACACACACACACACACACACTCATATATATATATATATATATAGGTGTAGTAGCCATGCAGGATATTTTCTTGGAGGAATACGAGGTTGAAAGCTATGGCACATTCTCCTTTACTGATTTTCGTATGTGCGGTTTCTATTTGCCGTACAATTTTTCGGTGGTCTTCTTGCAGTTTCTTCAGGAGTTCCTGAAAGGGCAGCGACGTTTCTGAACTATCTTGCTCCTTCTTCAGGCTGGATCTGATGATTCTGTCACGGGTGGCTGCCTATATAAAATTCAGGTGAGTCAGGGGGAAACTGGTATGCGGAGCTGCTGATTGCTCATTGGCTACTTCATTAGCTAAGCCCATGTGGCATTTTGATGATAAGATTTGGAAATCATCTCTTGTGTGTTTATTGTAGGCTGTTTTTTAAGTATGTAGATTGCCTTTGTAAACAGTAGACGGCGAGGGTCGTGTTCTCTGTCGATTATTTTGGTGTCCTATTCCAGGTCTTGTCGTGTCAGGTGAGAGTTGTGTTGGGTAGTGTAGTGGTTCTTGATGGTTCTATTCCGTATATGACAAGTGAGATGCCTCGATAGTCTGGTCCGTGTTAGTCCAATGTATGAGTGAGGTCCACACTCCACACTGTTGCAGTTTTACTGGTAAATGACATGGTCCTCCTGAAGGGGAGTCTTGGTGGTTATGACAAGAGAAATGTGCTGCTCTGGGTCTGTAGGGCATACATTTCTGTATACAATATCCTTGATGGTATTCTCCGTCTTGTAATCTGAAGACATGTGGTTTCTGTAGTATATCTTGATGTGTTCGCCAGCTGTGGGTGTAATGGTGTTTTTGTGAGTATTTATGTAATTAAACTCTAGCAGTTCCCTCTTATACATGTTTCCGAGCAATTTTACAATGTTCCCATTCACTTCTTGTTCTCCTGTTGAATTTATAATTGCTATGTGCTCCACTGAGTCAAAAGTCTTTTCATAATCAACAAAACTTAGGCACAGTGGTCATTCTATTTTGTAGTTTTCTCAGTTAGCTGATTCATTGTCAGTAGATGATCAGTAGTAGAATACCAACCTCGGATCCTGTATGTTTGTGAGGTTGTTTTTCTTCTAAATTTGTTGTTTGAAAAGTTTGTAAATAACTAATAGTAAGCTAATAGGCCCATAGTTAATAAGATCTTTTGAGTCTCCTTATGTGTATGTGTAAAATAACTTTAGCGTTACACAACGTTTTGGGAATTGCATTCTTTTTCCAACACTGAGTAAATAAGTGGGCAACCCTGTTTTGTACTTCTACTCAAGCATCCAACTGTAAATCTGCAACTCTTCCATCTTTTCCTGGGGCCTGCCCTCTTTTCGAATTTTGAGGAGAAATATTTACTTTGGCGTTACTTCAGGTATTACACTTGTGTCGAGGGAAAAGTTATCTATTGGTACGATTGTCTTCGATGCACACAGTTCTTTGTATAATTCTTCATCTCTCTTCTCCATCTTATCTCAGTATTTAATGATTTCACTGTTCTTGTCTTTCAGTGATTTAACTTGTTTCTTTTCTAGTGCCATTTTACTTCAAGCCTGTTTCAGACTTTTTCCTTTTTGATGTTTTTTTTTTTTCTGATCCATGTTTCTTTCTTTGTTCTTTTTTTCCATCTCTTGTTGATAAACTTATTTAATTGCAGTCATTCTTTTTCATCTTTCTTTCTTTTTACATTCATTTCCTTTCTTCTTTTCATGAGCTCGAGTGTCTTTCTGAATACTTCTTGGCTTTGGTTGTATTAGCATTCCCAACTACCTCCGCTGATTCTCTGAGTTCTTTGATAAACTATCATTCAGCCCAGTAATATCACACTCAGTATTCTTTAGAGCCTGAAACTTGTTCGTTATTTCCAACTGAAAGGCTGCTTTGATTTCGCTTACTTCTATTAGAAATACCTTTATATGTTTAATCAGCTTCTTTCTTTCACTTCAGATAATGAATCTGGCTGTGCAAACCACCATTCTATGGTCATTTCCTATATATATTTTGTTGATAACCGTGACATTTTTTGTCGTGTTATTCATATCTGCTCTAATGAAGTCAGTTTAAATCTTTGTTTCACCATTTGGTCTTCTCCATGTCCATTATCTCCCTGTTGTTTCGGGAAATAATGCGTTCATTATCTTCATGTTATACACTTTAGGAAAAAAAAATCTTTTATTCCATTCTGCCACTCAAAGTTTTGTAATACATACTTCTCCATTTTTTGTTTCCAACTTTTGCATTGAAATTTCCCATGACAATAGTAAATGTGATCATTTCTTTTTCCATAATCTGTCATAACAGAATGTTTCTATTTCTTCATTGAAGCTTTGAAAGTCAGTGCATATACTGTACAGTACTTGTACTACTTTCAGGGTGTATTTTTTGCGTAGTCTAATTACAGCCAATGTACTCTGTCAGAATTTAAGAATGCTGTCTACAAGAAATTTTCTGTTAATTAGAAATCCTATATCACCAATGCTATAATTTTGCCTTCCTCTGAAGTAAAATAGGTGGCTGCTGTCTTACAGCTGAATTACTTTTTTTTCTTTTGTGTGGATCTCACTTAAACCTACATTATCCCAACTAAGGTTTTCTAATTCAGTCATTAACCCATACCTGCTGGGTGTCGGTCGGAAACGCACTTGTTTTCCAGGCACAGTTAGAAATGGCTGCCACTTTCTCTTGTCACCAAAAGCTTGGGAAAGACTCCCATCATCTTGCCCAACCATACCTCAGTCGTCTCTGTGACTGCCAGGTGTTGGACGATCTTTTATTATCATTTCTCGTCCAATTTCATTCCCACTTCACGTGGACTTTTGCCTCATCCACCCCTGCCAAGCCTCTTTCCAAGTATACTAGGAAAGGACTCATTGATAGTGTCACAGGCTGTGCCTTGGACACCACTGTGTCTAGTTTATCTAGTAAAAGAGAAGTTATCATGTTGAGAGCAAAGCCATAGTCGGGGCCGTGGGCAGACACACGAACACATAATGTTTTTTTGCAGCGAATATTAGTCATGTTCCTTATGTCATTACTACTCAACACTGTGACCTAAAGACCCGGTGAAACTTTCATTTGCAAGAAAAAGAGGTGGCGAGTAATATGGTCTTAAATTCTTTTCCCTAGCATATTAAGACTAGAAATAAAATTATGTTTTTGTATTTTTTCCATAATGAGGTGAGGCACAAGCAGATTTTAGCCCAGCTAAATAGTTTAGTTATCAGATTTGTAATCTTCTGTGAAGCTTCTTACATTCTACATATCGACCTTCATGGATGTCAGTTTGTTTAATGTCCCAGTCTCTAATTTGCTGAGAGAGTGCCTACTCACTTGCACTGGCACACTGCCCATCAACGAAGGAGGCAGTGTGTTGGACATTTAGTAGATGATGATCCAACAGGAACACCTGTCAAATCATTTGCAATAGAATTCATGTTTGACTGGTAGGATTGTGGCAAATAATTTCACCTCCCAGCCAAATACTTTCTGGTGAGAAATAATTTTCGTGCCACCTTATTAAGTATACTCGGTGGGTCCCTAAATATCTATAGAAGGTCCCATCGTCCACGCTGTCCGAGATGGTACCTCATATAATATCTATAAGGCCTTCCTCTATCTGCCACATATATATATATATATATATATATATATATATATATATATATATATATATATATATATATATATACAGTAATCCCTCGATTATGTGAAGTAATAGAGCCAAAGGCATATTTGGATACAGACGAAATCTGGATATGGAGCAATATCCTCTACTGTACCTATACCCTACCTATACCCAGTCTATAGGTGCAGTACCCCTCCTATTTGTGGTAGTGTTCTCTGGTCTTTCAACTGTATTTCAACATCAAAATACACATGGGAATATCCGATATAATGCTAGACTCTACGAAAACAATGGATAACCAACAAAAAATCTTCAAATATCTTACCTATACGTACAGTTCCCCTCCTTTATTGTGGCAGTCTTCCTCGGTCTTTAAACTACGCAAACGTAAAAACACACATGGGAATATTCAATATAATGTTAGAACCTAAGAAAACAATGCATTAACAACAAAAACCCGCCAAAAAATAAGTGAAGACGACGGTTGTAAAAAAGTAAATCCTCTAGGGAAGACACGATCATATTTGCCCTGGAAAATTGGTTACATTGGTATAAATTGTATACCATGATCTACCATAATGTTTGCGGGCATTTATACTATAAGATAAGGTAATAAAAACACACAAAACTGATGAGTAAAAGTACAGAAATTCTGTGAGAATAAACTTGTTCAGGAGTTAAAAATAACAACACATAGTTTTCCAACATCCTATTGCAAAATCTTGCCCACAATGTGGAAGAGCTAAGCATATGTCTTCAAACAGAATTTTACGAGTTTTCTCATTGTGTTTTCGGGATTTCGGTATGACCAATAGTATTTGAGTAAATTGCCAAAAACTAAACAACTCACTGGTAGCAATGCAGAGATGGTGGAGGAGGGCACTGCACTAATCAGGGGTACGGGAGGGAGGGTGGGGGGACTGGAAGTGAGATATGCCTGGCACCAATGAGCTTGGAGGGGGATGGAAGAGGGATGGAGGGTGAGAAGCGAGAGTGGCAGGAGGACTTTGACCATTTGGTAGGGAGCCGGACAGCCATTATGCTCATCTTGTGGGTTATCGGCCCGTATTAACCTCGTGCTGGCAGAAAATTCCGAGTGATAGGGCCAGCTAGAGAATTCTGACCGTTTGGTAGGGAACTAGAAAGCCTTTTTTTTCTCACCTTGTGGGTTCAGTCTATTACCTGCATGTGGCGGGAGAGGCTGGCAGGCCATCCAATTGATTTTTTTATTTTGTAGGCTGGCCAGATGCCGATGTCGGTGCTGTTATATTCGGATATAGGAAAATATATCTGGATGAGGATTTAACAGAGCCAAAGCCTAATGTCTGGATAAGGAGCAATCTCGACACAGAACGTCTGGATAATTGAATGATTATATATATATATATATATATATATATTGGATAAGGAGCAATCTCGACACAGAACGTCTGGATAATTGAATGATTATATATATATATATCAGTGGAGGTAGTAGGGAAAGCTAATACAGCCAATGCCAAAAAGTGTTCAGAAAAGTCACTTGATCTCATGAAAAGAGTAGAGGATATAAAAGTAAAAACAAAGAATGATGCAGTAGAATGAGCAGAATTAACTCGTCACGTCCCGAGCTATTTCGCACTTCCGACACACCCCAGTCCCGAGGTATTTTCGATTTTTTTTTTTTTTTTTTGGTGAAAACCTCCACTTTTGGTGAGAAACATCGAAATTTCATAGAGAAAACGCTCACCTGAGGTTTAAAATACTCGATCCAGGTAGCAGTACCTCCTTACCTGCCTCGGTTTTCTAACAGGCTGGCACCAAAGAAAACGAGTTCTATGGGAGGGTAACTATTTCACACCACTCATAAACGGTATTTATTTATTTACTTGGTACGAATTTATATGTAGTATGAGAGTATATTGGTTTTCAAACAGTAATATATGCATTATAAGCATTGTTTCACTCACTAACTCATCACCATACCTGACCTTCTTTTACCACATTACCTGATCATCATTTCTGACTCTTTCTTCCTCTAATGCTATGTAAACTTTGTCCTCCACATTGTCATCGATTGGGAAATCACTCTGACCCTAAATGTCTTTATTGGCCAGGTCACTGGTAACAGGTGAACTACCGAGACAATGGCGTGCGGGGGTGGGGGGAGAACTTATGCGGTGTAAGGCATTGTCCCTGCTTGGCATCTTGTAGAGGAATAGAGGAAGGTGTCCCGTGTATACGTACGAAAAATCACGCGCAAATATTGAAAATTGTGCAAATTAGGGACCTTGCAATTGCACGACGTACCAGTACGTCATCGGGACTGGCAAATGCAAAATGTTGCAGCATACCCATACATCGACGGGACGGGGTGGGTTAACCTCTACACCGCGGGCATGTTTACCGATGTTTTGCGTGTGCCGCAGGGTTATTCGGGCTCCGACAGACTCTCAAAAAATATTTGCCAAAAATCAGTTATTAGTCCTAGAATATTAAAATTACATATCCTTATGGCACATACCTTCAGCTTTCTCCTGGAATGTTTGTTGAGCCTTCGTCAGTTACCGTAGGACTTGTGGAGACCTCTGAAGTTGGGTAATGAAGTCTCCACTTTACACTTCCCGACAACCCGTAATATGATTACCACAGCCAGATATTAACACTATAAACACTACTCTATGATTTTCAAGTAGTTTGGGATCCATACTCCAAAAAAAAACCACTGTGAAAGCAATGAAAATTATGAGCGCGTCTGACCGTCGCACTTGCGCTAGTTCACTCTTGGTACTCTGTCATTTATTATTAATAAAACCCCTCACACTTTATATTTCTATCACTATATAACACTTATATATATCTACAGTCTTTATCCATAAGTTTCCTTCAGTAGTATTAGTTTATTGTCACTGTAGGGATTCAATTTCTTTCAGTAAAATACGTAGCATTCACTTTCTCGTCCTGTATACTATCATTGAGAGTGAATGTCACTTTCATCTTCACTCTCATAACTCATAGTATTCAGACATGCTAGAGTGAAACTTTCACTTTCATTACTCCTAGGGTATATACTCATATTCTTATAATACTACTCATTTACATTTCTATTTACGTTCTCTCTTTTATTTACGTTATTTACATTTCTATTTTATTTACACTGTGTTATGCACTGTCACTTGAAGTAACTTATAAACTATTTTCCATTGTTCACATATATTTACATTCATTACTTTCACTTGCTGTTTACACATTATTTACACATTATTTACAATTCCATTTGCACTGTTTTACTCAATAGAAAGATCGAAATCACTCTTTTATCAATTGTCAGCCCTTTACCTCTTTCCACACGAGGTTTAGTAGGGGATAAAGGTCACAGGGCCCTTTGCATGGGGGTGAAAAAGTCCCTGAAGTCAGCAAATGAAGCAGACGTACCTCCACTTCGGAAGATGAGAGTAAACTGATAAGGGAGGGCTGGGTGGAGGCCTACTTAGGGGATATTCAGTACTACCAATGTTAGCTCTTGAAACAGCTATGTATAGCACTGAAATGATTGGCATGAAATCTAGACAATACATTATAAATTAGGTAATTCTAGGTAAATGTAAATATCACTTAGGCTTCTCCCTTCCCTCCTTATATGTATATTTATTACGAAAATAGATTATACGGCATATTTCAAGGGGAAAAAAACAGCGAAAATTAGCGAACGAGTGCACGTGAGGTGTTGTCAGGTGATAATTAGCCAATTCCAGGTGTATTGCACTCTCACTTACCTTATTTCTTTCTTGTATATATTATTTGGTATAAGAATAGGGCATAGGGCTTATTTCAATGGATGAAATCAGTGAAAAATTCCAGGGAAGATTTACTTAGCGTAGCACGGCCAGGCAGGCGAGAGGATAGGGTAATGGAGGGGGGGTAGGGAGGGGAGTCAAGAACGGGGAGAAATGGCTAAATTGTCAACAATGGATGGGAGTACAGATGAGATTAGGAATGCTGACTAGTGTTGGACATTGGCAGTACTGATAGATGATACAAGCCCCCACTTGGAAGCCCAGGTGAATTCAAAATAACACAGAATCACAAAAGCGACGCCCCGCGGTATGATCCCTTGCTCCCAAGCGTCACGAAAGTGACGCCCCGCGGTTAAGGGGTTAAATAAGCATATCAGCAAGAGACAGAGAGAAGATAAAAAAGAAATAGAAACATGGATCAGATAAATGAAATCATCAGCAAAGGAAACTGTATGAAACAGGTCGAAAGTAGAATTGCACTAGGAAGCAACAAATTATATCACTGAAAGACCAAACCGATTAAGCCATTAAATGCTGAGATAAGATGGTGAAGAGAGTTGAAGAATTTTACAAGGAACTGTCTGCATCAAAGACAATTGTACCAATAGCTGAAGTACCTGAGGTAACACCAAAAGTAAACATATAAAAAAATGGAAAGAGGGAAGAAAATGGAATAGCAACAGATTTACTGTCAGGCACAGGAGTAGAAGTGCAAAGCAGGCTTGCCCACTTATTTATATAAAAAAGACGAAAAATTCCAAAACATGGTGTAATGGAACTGTTGTTTTACTTTACAAAAAAGGCGACTAAAAAGACCTTAGTGACTACCGACCCATTATTTTTTTTCAATTATTTACAAACACTTCATTAAAGTTCTTATGATGAGAATAACAAGAAATTTGAAAGAAAACCAAACTCGTGAACAGGCAGGATTCTGAAGAGGGTATTCAACTACTGATCACCTGCATACAATGAAACAGGAAACTGATAAGAGTACTGAGTTTAATAAACCACAGTGCTTAAGTTCTTGTTGATTATGAAAAGGCTTTTGACTCCTTGGAGCACATACCAATTACAACTTAAACTGTGAGAAGAAGGGGTAAATGAGAACATTGTAAATTTGCTTGAAAACATATATAAAGAGGGAACTGCTACAGTTAAATTACATAGACTCTAAAAAAATTAAGACTGAGAAGGGACTGCATCAGGTAAATACAATTTCACCAAAATTATTCACAACAGAAAGAAATATTTTCAGAAAGCTGATCGACTGGGAAAACAAAAAAGTGAACATGGATGGAGAAAAGGTAAACTATTTAACCCCTTACGACCGCAATTATTTCAGGCGGGTCACCCCCCCCACCGCCATTCAGGGGGGTTTTGGCGACTTTCAACAAGGGTAAATTGACTCCGTTTTGACAACGCAATCTGCACCCCCGTAGGCCTAATGGTTACCGCACAATTGCACGTCAAAGTTAGACAAAGGTTATAATCGTTTCCCCTCGAGAACAATCTAAAATGTGAAAATTTTAATAACTACCAATTTTTCTGATTGAAACAGGTCATTTCAAAGTGTTTTGTCACACCAACCATGAAAACAGGTGTATGTAGGTGTAGGGAGATTACTAGGCTGTGGGGAGTATGCCTATAGGTACGGGGGATGGAAAAATAAACTTTTAACATGAAAAGAAAGCATGTCAGTGTGTTCTGTAACATCTTGGCGGCCTGATACCTCTTGGGGGTCTGTAGGGGGTGGGAGGGTAGAGAGGGGCAAGGAGGGAGGGATGGGGTGGTGTTCGGGGGGGACACAATGCTTGCATGGTGGGAGGAGGGGCGAGAGTGGGTGGGAAAGGACACAGGTGGTGGTGGGAGGAGAGATGCAGGTGCGTGGAGGGGTGGGAGTGTGATGGGGGACAAGGAGGGAGTGAGTTAGAGGGTGGATCGGAGGCAGCTCAGAGAGGGGGTGCCCCCCTCACCGCCCGGGTTGGTCCGGTACCCCATCCCACCACCTCAGGGGTGAGTTCTCATTGGTCTGAAGCCATGTACATCATAATAGGGGCAGAGGAAGCACTCCACAGTTTTTAACAGGCCTCTCTCAATTGATGCAATTAGGCTATTTGGCATAAAACTCTCACTGCATCAGTTGATGTGATTAGGCATAGATTTGTAGATAGCACTGTCCTAATCTCATAAACAGCAGAAACATAGCAAGAGATGTAAACTGAACTGAACAGAGAAATGAATTGCAGTAAACCTAAAGCAATGTTTAATTCGAATATGCCAAAGGGCATCATCAGAGTAGGTGAAGAATTTCTTGGAGGAGTACAGTTACTTGGATAAAATACTAAGACTAATGGAAGACAATGAAGACATTACAAGGGGACATATTACAATTGGTTGGAAAGATTCTGGTAAAAGCAGAGCCATCATGAAAATTAGTTTGTCAATATGTATGAAATGAAAAGTTTATAACGAATGTATAATTATATTTATGATATACTGTTGTGAGACATGGAAACTGACAAAATCGATGGAAAATGCACTATTCTGTTCTCAAAGAACAGGTAAAGTGGGGTATCAGAAATCCTAGTCCCCGATATTTAATTTTTAAAAATATGAGCATAAGGTCAACAGATCAGTCCGTCTCTTTACCTTCCTGCCTAGTGAAGCTCTTCATGGAGATGATGGGGTCACACTGTACCTGGCTCTGATTTTGCTCTATAAAACCATTGGGTTATGTCATACCCCAGTTTACCTATAATGTTACCTCAGTTTAGCTCTCTTGTGATTTTTTAAACTTTAATTTGCTGTCTTTCTCCTTTGTATACAAAAGGTCCCAACATCGGTCTACTGCAGGTCACCCAAGGAATCACGATATTACTTTTCAGTTTTGCAAGATTTAATTTTAAAATTAGTATACCAAAAATTTAATAATTTTTCTGAAAACTTTAATAAATACTATTTTTTCATTTAAACTTAATTTTTTTCTGGCCCTATTCAAAGATAATGGGTTGAATTATTTGTGTATCGAAGCATTTTGGAATATCTCAAATGGAAATATTTTTGTTTTATTTTTTTCCTTGGGGTACATCAGACCCCACTTTAGCTAACAGAGTACTTCCTCGCCAAGTTCCTTCACTCCGTCTTCCAGAGAACGAAAATGTCTCAATAATTTCATTCATCCCAATAGCTGAGAATCACCCAAACTAACAGGATGCACATATTGCATGTTTTTAGTGCTATCAATCACATACTCTTTAACCCGCGGCGTCCCGGGGACGTCCTTCACGTCCTCATGTTTTGTCACAGCTAATCCCGGGGACGTACTTCAACGTCCTGCAATTGCAAGGTTCATAATTTCCACAATTTTCAAAATTCGCGCGAGATTTTCGTTTTGCCCGGGTACCCAAGCCTCCCCTACCTGCCGCCAGGTGGGCAGCGTCCTAGACCCCGCGTGACCCGCGCTCGCCCTTGTCTCGGTCACTCACCTGCTAGCAGTGACCCAGGTCAGACATGGCGCGGAAAGGTCTCTCAGACGAGGAAATCGCATCCGTCCTGGAAGCCTTCACTGGAGACAGTGATTCTCCACTCGATGATGATGTGGTGGATCGCGATTACGTCCAGCCAGAGGAAGAAATAAGTAGCAGTGATGAGGAGGTCCCTTCGCCCCGAAAAACGCGGTATGTGACATACCGTAAGGCAAGGGAAGGCCAGCCTGCTCCCCAACCATGTGCACAGCTATCTCTCCATCCTGAATATGATAAGGACGAGGATGAGGACGATGAGGATGACGGAGGCCTAGGACGTGATATCGCCGCGTGGTTGGGAAAAGAGAAAATATCACCACGAGGATCAGAAGGTGGGGCGAGACGACACATAAAGTATGGTGAAAGTACTTTGTCTGGGGAAGTGGCAAGTGGTGTGGTGGGATTGCTGGGAGAAAGGGAAAGTGTTGTGGCGGCAGCGCGGGGTGAAAGTGAGAGTGGTGTGGGGGTAGTGCGGGGTGAAGGGGCAAGTGGTGTGAGGGAGGCAGCACGAGCACGTGGTGCTCGTAGGCCTAGGGGAGAGGAGGTTGAGTCACTCCCCAGCACTTCTTTTGCCCCTGAATATTCCCAAACTTCCTCCCCACAGCCCCAGGATGTGGGGAAAGGAAAGAAAGGGAAGGGAAAGGGTAAAGGAAAAGGGAGAGGGAAGAGAAGTGCGAGTGATGAGAGGCACCGCTCTCCACCTCCCCAACCTCCCCCACCACCCTCACCTTCCCAACGATGGTGACGTGGTTAGTGTAAGTGGAAAGAATTGTTATCAAAACTACACCCACTGTGTAAATCTGGTCAGTAAATATGTGATAGCAAGGAAATAAAGTGGAAACGGGTGTAATGTTAGCATGAATAAAACATATAAGTTGAACATTACTGTAAGTTGTCATAATTGATGTCACGAGTACACCCACATTCTGGTCAGTAAGTATGTGATAGGAATTATATACAATGGAAGATGTTGTAATGTTAGTAGTAAGGTATTTTATAAGTTGATTACTAGTGTAAGATGAAATAAATGATATCGCGATAACACTCCCTGTGTAAGTACGCGCAAATATGACGCTCAGTTCCATCGTAAGTTCAAAAATGATGTGATATCAATTATATCAAGTGTTTACATGTGCAATGTTAGTGGAGAATTATTATATAAGTACAAAAATAGGTTGTAAGTTGAAATAGTTGTCATAGCAACTTCACCGTGTTTGTTATTATGCGCTATTATTACGCTATATATTTACGTAAGGCCTGAAATAATCTCAAAACAGTTCTATAAAGTTGAAAAGTGTATAATAATATTAGAAAAGTATTATGTAAGTAGAAAAAGCACAATACGAGTTGAAACAACAGTCACAGCGAGTTCACTCACTACGTAAATAAGTGCTAACATTACGCTAAATGTTATCAAAAGGCCTGTGAATACGTAAAAACAGTTCAATAAAATGTAAAATGGTATAATGTTATTGTACAAGTATTATGTTAGTAAAAAAAATTATATGTATCATGATTTTAGAATGTTAGCGATTCATCGTGACCTAGTTGGCCGATTTTGCTCGTTTCGCACGATGGTACAATGCTTATTTCTGCTCTATTTTTGTATAAAATCCAATATACTCTTTTATCACATGTTTTTATGTTTGTTATAAATTATTTCTACTTACTTTCATTGGTTTCCCAGACTTATAATACCATAGAAAACGTTTGAGGCTCAGACCGCCTAGGGAGAACACGGGGCCAGGTGGGACCAAGGCATACCTGGTTAAGCTAATTAGGGACCCCGGGGACCAATTTCTTTGCCACCGACCATTGTTTCTGACCAAAAGCGAAAGTTTAAGCAAAAAAAAAAAAAAGGTCGAAAAATGGTCGGGATTGGGGGGTACCAGTGGTCGAAAAGTGGTCGGGACGGGGCGGGTTAACCAGACTATGATTTGTCAAACAAAAACAACTATTTACTATTTACTATGATGGGACTCATCTGTGCCTACAAGTATTGTACGCTTGCGATCAAGAGTAACGATACACTCGTGGGTTCGTGGAGAAAAAAAAAAAATCTTTTGAAAAAAATAGGAGTGACCACCGTAGATTTACATGCCTGAAGGGAAAAGAGGGTAGCCTACTACGCCAATAGCAGTGTTCGCGCGAAGAGGAAAATCTGCCAGACACAGCCAGAAACCTTGTCTCGTTTTCGTTTTGACGGGCTAAGGGGGTCTTAGTTAAACTTCAGTGTTCTTATTCTGATCGATATTTACGATATTGGTTAAGCAAATACCTTTAAAAAAATGTAAATTACTCTTACTTGTGCTATTTCACCCAAAATATCGCCTAAAAATTCGTATATTTATATATTCATCCCTAAGAAGGTTAGGACAGTATCTATCAATAAGACTGTTTTTGGACTGTAAGAAGCAAAAAAGGCGTATGAATAATGACATTCGTATATAATCTGACTTGTACAAAAAATGTCAAATATGGTCTATCCATAGTTTAATATTTATTAGACTCTAAAATGTTACGGCGTATCGAAGTCTAACCCTGCCAGACGTACGAAGTAAGCCAGCTGATGGAGTAGCTCACACAGTGAGGAAAGACACAACTGTTTTGGTTTGCTTGGAAAACTTGTTGTACCGGAGGCAGCAACTAAATATCGACATGCTTTCTTGAAGTGAATTAAGTTTTATTCTTACTCACTTGGAGTTTAATGTGTTAGTATGAATTATAATCAACTATTATTGTTGGTTAAAGATATACATATATATTGCTATGCATGCATAAACCAGGCTGCAACCGCTGTGAAATATTTTTTATAGTACTATATTTTTTCATGCTGCATTGACAAAGCACTGTTTTATAGAGAAGAAATAGAATATTTACATATTTTTAAGATATATAAGATGCATGAAAAAGGCCATTCAAAAAATGCCCGACATGTGATTTTTTTTCCGTCCAAAAATTAAAATACCGGTGATATCTGGCATTTCTCCAGTCGCGCGAACGCTCCTATGATAGCACACAACAACCTCGTAGTCAAGTTTTGGACATCAGCGAGGCAGTAACTTATTCTTTACTTGCAAAATCAAAGAAAACACAAGTGAAGTTTTCCACGAAACACAGATGATCATGCTGCACCCACTATGGTTAACAATAATAATGATGATAATAATAATAATAATAATAATAATAAAAATCACTGGTAGGTGGGGGCTCTCATCATCCACTCACTCGATGTAGTGCTGCTCTCGGGTGTCTGCCCTTTCCTCTCCTCCATCCTTCTTTTCTTCCATCCTCTTCTGTCTTTCCTTCATTCTTTCCTCGTCCTTCTGCCTACGGGTGACTTTACACTCCCTCTTCTGTCTTTCTTTCCTTCATTCTTTCCTCTTCCTTCTCTCCGTGGGTGACTCTACGCTGAGTGACAAGCCAAATGGTTTCCTGTACATCAGGAAACCATTTACTATGCTGGGTGGTAACCATATAACCGAATTTTGGTGCCTGGTGGTTAAGTGGGTAACTACGGCACTCCAATTGGATTGAGCCGTGAAGGTTTATATCCAAGGGATAGATTGCTCATGTAATGCCACCCAGGGATGAGTGAGGCTGGTCACTCTCATCTTAATCCTGAATAAATAAACTGAGGTTTTCGAAGGTTTAATGTGGTAGATATTATATATTACCACCCTATTGTCTCCTCTGTGACCATACACTACTGATAACCAACAGCTGTTTCACAGCTGATATTCATATCCCGATTATGACATGTTGTCACATATTATGAAGTTATTCATTTTCAAGATTGTATATCTTCAACCACACACTCCTGTCTTCTGTGTGTATTCCATCTACATCAATCTGTTTTTGTGTCACACTGCACATTATATCACGTATAACACACACACACACACACACACACACACACACACACAAGAATTTATGGCAATATTTGGTATACTGTAGGTAGTCGTGGACATTCCTGGCTAACAGGTGGAGTAGAGAAGGAATGGGGCAGAAGGTTGGCGGTGGTGGTGTGGGAGACGGGCAAGACAGTGGAGGGTGGGGATTGAGTAGACTGGGAGAGTAAGGGCAGGGAATAAGAAGAAGGTAGCGGTAGGGAAGGGTGCAATGTTGTAGAAGGTTATCATGTTTTGTGTATACAGGTTCAGACACCATGTATATACATTAAAACAGCATGATTTTTATGAAATATAAAAACATTATGTGCTGAATTTGTTTGAAAGCCACATTAACACAAATTATTAGCTAGCATAGTTTGCAGTAAAACATTGGTTATATCATTTTCTGTGAAAAGAAAGCGGCCACACAATATTAAACTGCAACTTCAGGATTGCATATGACACAGATAACAGTAATGAGGGATATAAAAAAAGCATAAACTACAAAAAGGAATACTACTATGACCTAAGGAAGTACTTCTTAGAAACAGATTGGGAAAATTAGCTAAGAGGACAAGATTTAAATTTTATTTATGGAAAATTCTGTGATTTTTATTACATAGGAGTCCAAAATTACATCCTTCAGCAGAAAGTAATATTATGAAAATAAATGATTTAATACAGAATGTAAAAAATCAAAAGAATAGAGAGATTTGCTGTGGAACAGATACAGAATACACAATAGTTAGAGGGCATACAACAACTATAAACAGCCAGGAAATTATTATATAAGGATAAGGAGAGAAGCTCAATGACAGTTTGAGGAAGACATATAACTAAAAGTGGTGATCAGCCCAAGCATTTTACAGCTACATCTGAAGCAAACCAAAGTTAAAGATAAAATACAGTCCATTACGGATGAGGAGATCATCTATACACAAGAGAAAGATATTTTTGAAGCACTTAATAAACATTTCCAATCACTTTTTTATGGAAGGAAATATTTTTGAAAGAGATGATATGGAACATGCATGTCCACACATATTACTAGATATGCAAATATGAGAATAAGAAGTACAGGAAGAGTGAAGTAAATGAGACAAAGGAAAAGCATATTGTCCTGATGAAATTTCAGGTTGGGTGCTACATGACTGTACAGAAGTGTTATAAGCAGACCATTATATTTAATACCAGTATTCAAGGAGTCCTTAGGTCAAGATAAACTACCTGGTATTTGGAAGAAAGCAAATATTGTTTCCCTATTCAGGAAAGGGGATGGACAGAATTCACTCAACTACCAACAAGTATCACTGACCAGTGTTGTAAGTTACCAGAAAAGCTGAAAAGAAAAGTTTGGGTAAACCATGTAGAACACAGAATGATAACAGAAAGGTAGTTCAGTTTCAGGATGAGAAAATCATGTGTTACTAATCTATGAAGCCGGCCCTGTGCCAGCAACGTACATGTGCATCGGCCTCTGTATGTGCAGACAGTGCCAGCGACGTACATGTATGGTGGTGATTTCATATATTTGCGAAAATTCGAACATTCAAATAATTCACCAAACAGTCACCTGTGATATTCCCGCACCTCTCTAGGCCTCACCTGCCAGGTATGAGTCATCACCGCACACTTGGGCCCGTGTGGGAGTGCGCCACATGAGTCTAATTTTGACAGTGAGTGAGTGAAGATTCTGGCTCATTGCGGCCTAGCCCAGCACAAGTATTGACTCTCTGTTTGAGGTGCCCTATGATGGGGAAAGTGATTCTCCATTAGATGATGATGTGACTGACAGGGATTACGGTCTGCCAGACTCAGAATCCAGCAGTGATGTGGAAATACCATCTCCCAGGAAGGCCAAATATATGGCAGTGAGGATGGTATCCTCACAGGCAGCCCCACTACCAACACCCCTTCTTACCACCCCCCACCATCCTCGATCCTATGACGACTCCTCTAGTGAGGATGAATATCAAGAGGATTCTAGTGCTACCTACAGTCTTCCAAAATGGATAGGATCCACCTGTAAAGGGCTGATGGCCTGGGAGGATGTTCAAACAAAAAAATACAAGGTTTGTAATGCTTTGTTTTATGCACGTGGGACTAGGAGGACCATGCCGCCACTGACCTCACAAAGGCCTGAGTCACATCAGCCCAACGCTCCGGCACACATGACCTTCCCCCTGGAAATTCCCCACCTCATTTTAGTGCTTTCTCCTCCATTGCTGGTAGTGTGGGGATGAAAGGAAAGGGGAAGGGGAAAGGAAAGGGGAATGGTATGGGGAAAAAAGGTGATTGTTGGGAGGAAGGTGAGGAGGTGGAAAATATTCCACAGGTAACTTCCGGTTTTCCTCCCATCCTGATGACGGGGACGGTGGTGGTGATGGTGGTGATGATGGAGATGGTGAAGCAGAGGATGAAGTGCCGTGGGAGGATGGGAGCAGTTTTGTTCCCATTCACCAACCATTTACTGGTGGGGACACAGCAGGCTGTACTGTACCTGAGTTGAACCAATCCTCTAGGAGGATCGATTTCTTCAAAAACTTTTTTACTAGAGAGTTGGTTCTCAGAATCTGCATACTTTCTAACACTTATGCAGCATTCTGCCATGGCACAGCCCCACACACACCCCATAGCTGGCTATCATATATGTTGACAAGCTGTATCTGTTCCTGGCCTTAGTTCTCATGCTGGAACAAATAAAAATGGATCAGTTACCTTTGTACTGGGCTGTGGACCCCCTTACGTCCTCATCCTTCTTTGGAAGAGTTATGGGAAGAAACAGATTTCAGTACATTCTCAGCCGGCTCCATTTTTATAATAATGAGGACCCCAGCAATGTAGGCAACACTGACAGGATTTGCCCAATTCACCTAGTGTTTGATCACCTGGGGGTGCAATTCTCATCCTCTTTCCCTACAGAGACTTGGTCATGGACGAGAGTGTCGTTATGAAGGGGGAGCATTGCCTTCAGACAATATATCCCAAGCAAAAGACACCACTTTGCATTCCAAATTTTCATCATGTGTGACTGCAGGACCGGGTATGTGCAGGACATAGTCCTGTACACTTGTGCACAGACAGAAATTACAGAGGATAGGACTGTCAGTTTGTCTGGTGCAGTTGTCAAGACAATGATGCAACGGTACCTTCATCGTGGGCAAGTCCTGCACCGCGACAACTAGTACACAAGCTGCAGCAGCAAGAGAGTGTCACCTGCGGGTACAGCAAAAAAGAGAAACAGATGGCACATGGTATAGGTGGGCAGGAAACTGCGAAGGAAGGGAGTAGAGTTTATCCAGGTAAATAGTATCCTCGCCAATGCTGGCACCAAAACCATGAAGTAAAGCTCTTTTTGATGGTTTGTCCCCCCCTGATGCATATCACAAAGACTATCAATTACCGCAGCAAAAAACGTGCGCACATTTGGAAGCCTGAGGCTGTAATTGATTACAGTGTCAATATGCGTTAGGTAGACCAGTCGGATGCAATAATATCGACCATTGAGTGTGCCACGCCCACGATGAAATGGTACAAAAAACTGCTGTTTCACCTGCTGGATGTAAAACTTTTGAATGCTCACCTCCTCCATGCCAATACCTTAGGATCCAGTGAGAATTTCAAGGACTTGATCAGGGAGCTGTTCAGGGAGCTGATTGGCACCCACAGTCTTGATCGTGCCCCTAGAAAGCATTCAACTGGTGGTAAAATTCTCCTTCATCTCACCGAATGTCATTTCCCTGAGTTAATGACAGCACCAGGTGCGAAGGGGAATCCCCAGTGCTGGCAGCACACCACGGCTAAGAGCACAGCTTATGTGTTACCAGTGTGTGGAGTGTGATGTGGGCCTGTGCCTCACACCCTGCTTCAAAGAATACCACACTCTACTCCACTTATGAACTACACTACATGGTATGTGCAATAAAAGACGCAAGTGAAATGTATATAATTATTAATATGTAATGATAATTATCTCATAAGTATGTGTAATATGATAAGAAACTAGTGTTAGTGATTTTGTAATAGTAAGTGAAGTATAATAAGTTATGTGTGTGTGTGTGTGTGTGTGTGTGTGAGTGTGCTTCAAAATATACCAAGAGAAAGGACACAGCGCGAATATCTTGCCATGCGATAAAAGAAAACAGTAGTGCATTGGGTGTGAGAGAAGCACACCAAGAGTGCACAGACTATGAAAAGAATTATAAGATATGTGAAAAACAAAACTAATGTACAGTATAATACGTGTGGGCACAGACTTTCTACCTCAGAAAAGTAGAATAAGAACTATTACGAACATTATATGGGCAATCCAGCTCACTCACTAGCTTGTCATAATGCACCAACGAACATAACTCTGCTTGGGGACACTTCCTATATCATCAATATACCCAACAAGAGTGTCCTTGGCTCGAGTAATATGCAGTAGTTACCAGTGAAGAAAATGCAGAGCTTCTGCCTCCTCTCATTCTGTGGCGGCAGCGGGCGGTGAAGTCTACGGGCATTACTCCGAAGTTTGCAGCCGCCTGCTCAGAGAAAATCGACCTCAAAATCGACCTAAATGGCTTCTTTGAGTACATGTACTTTTAAGGTTGTTTTCCATGTTTTTTCATTACTTCTAACCTATAAAGCAAAAAAAAAAAGTTGATAATTGACCAGCACCACAGCTTCATCAGGGTCCAAAGTCTGCCGGCACGGGTCGGGTTAAGCTACTATGACAGGGTTACAGAAACATAACGGAAAAGAGAAGAATGGGTGGACAGTATATATTTAGATTTCAAGAATGCATTTGAGAGAATACCACACCAAAGACTTTCATGGAAGCTGTGCCATAAAGGAGGTATTCGAGGCAACCTGTTCTTTTGGATACAGGATTTTCTCAGAAAAAGGGAAATGAGAACAGTACTAAGGGGAAATTACTCATTGTGGAGGGAAGTGACTAGCGGAGTTCCACAGAGCTCAGTGCTGGCACCAGTTATGTTTTTAGTATATGTAAATGACATAGACAGTAACATTGGATGTGGAAGCTATCTAAATATGTTTGCTCATGATGCAAAAATTCAAAGGAATATTACTACACGTGACACAGGTTCTTGCAGATAGCTGCAAGAAGAATTAAACTTCATGAATGGAGCAAGAAATGGCCGATGGAATATAATGTGGACAAGTGTCATGGAATAAAGTTTGGTAAAAGCGACAAAAGATCAGATTGGGATTATAAGTTAGGAAGTTCAACCCTACACATATCAGAACGGGAGAAGGACCTAGGGGTGATTATCAGTAACAGACTATCTCAAGCTGACCACAACAGTGAGAAGGTACGTAACATGTATACGGTGCTTGCTGATATGAGAATAGCATTCACATATATAAATGAAGACATGGTGAGAAAGATAATAACATCATTCATCAGACCAACCCTGGAGTATGCATCAGTAGTCTGGAATTCTCATTAAAACACACACACACACACACACACACACACACACACACACACACACACACACACACACACACACACACACACACACAGATAAGATCGAAAAAGTAAAAAGGGCAGCTACAAGATCAGTACAAAGCTTAAGGGATTTAAGCAACGAAGAAAGTCTAGAAAAACTGTATCAACCAACACTACAAGATAGAAGGAGAAGGGGAGACTTGATTATGCTATATAAATGCATCTCAGGGAAAGAGAAGATCGACATAAACGTATATAAAAACTATGGGGAAGTATCGGCAAGAGGACACTGTAAAGAACTACATAAAGAGATAGGCAATAAAGACGTAAGGAAATTCAGTTTCCCAACTAGGGCAAGTGATTATTGGAATGCACTACCGAATGCAATGGTGTGTGCCAAAACTCTTCATTAATTTAAGGATACGTATGATAAAAGTTGTTTAATACATGGGGCAGTACGAACTTGACTCATTCCTCTGAAGATGCAGTTAGATAAGAACAATTAGGTAAGAACACACACCATGGCACACTCGAATACTCGTCACTAACTATTCAGGTCATAATCCCCATTGATGTTAAATACAGCATTTATTTAATACGCATTAAAACATGGTAGACATCTACACCGTCATACTTAACATCATCTTACTGGCAATGAATAGCTGTATACACGGCTGGATTAAGCATGTGGGAGGCCCGGGGCCCGCTTGGAAGGGAGGCCCCCTTTCCAACTCCCCCAATGGCATACACCACAGACTGGTAACCTAAATCCTAATATATAAATAGGACATTTTTAGTTAGGAAATACTGAACGGGGACTATTCATCCAATGCTGTAATATGTAATGCATAAACACGAAATGAAATGAACACAAGTTGCTCTGGTGGGAGGCCCCCTCTTGGTGGGTGGCCCAGGGCCCGGGCCCCTTGGGCCTCCCCCCCCTTAATCCGGCGGTGGCTGTATACATGATGTGGACACTGTCAATATGCAAAGTGAATAACGACTGTGTGTGTGTGTGTGTGTGTGTGTGTGTGTGTGTGTGTGTTCACTGAATGCAATACAAGACTCAGTATCGTATATTGGCTTATCAAACAATCATTTCCATGTGATTGTTAGGAAACAGTGACATAACTATGAGCTTAACCTTCGAGACTTACGCCAGTTGTAGGACGGATATGAATGTTGATGATATGAGTAGCTTACATAGATAATGCAAAAACCATTACTTTTACATCATTCTCTTGTGTACCGACAGCTGCTTGAGTGAATATGGAACATGTGACAACAATGAAAAAATATTGTATACAGTAATTGTTATCCTGAAAAACTCTTGAGATTCCAGTAAAGTATACACACACACACACACACACACATATATATATATATATATATATATATATATATATATATATATATATATATATATATATATCAGCAGCAGCAGCAGCAGCAGCAGCAGCAGCAGCCGTTGAGGTCCACTGCGGGAACATTATAAGTAACAGTTTTAAGTTGTTGATATATAAAATGCATGTAACATCATATTACAGTGAATACAATGGTGTCCAATGTTTTAAAAAATAATGGAGCAGACCTACACCATTACAATGTCAGTGACAACACTACCTTTTTGTCAATTTGGTCTTAAGTATTTTCTTTTTATTATCATTGTAGGTGCTACATGATCATCTATATTGCGTGGAGAACTTCATTCGTGTTATCTTAATTTTGCAAATACTGGATAATTTGCTAAATCGCTGATGTCCATAACTTGACTGAGAGACTGTTGTGTACTGTCACTGGCATAGTATTCTCTCTTCTCTTCAGAAAGTCTACGGTGGCCACTCCCAGTTTTTCGATTTTTTTTTTTTTTTAATTTCCCCCAGCCCACGAATGTATCGCTACTCATGATCGCAACTGTACAAGCATGCAAGGAGGTCACTGTCAAGGATGTTTTCAGTCATAATGAAAAGCCCATAGTGAGTTCTCTATATCTGAAACGTGGATTGCAAAGCCGATGATCGTGTTAGGTAGTCTGGGGAATACTGTTGAATATTTTCCTTGTCAGAGAGCCATGCTTACGATTATTTGCAGTGGAGGAAGCTGAGAGTAAATTTACAAAATATTAGTCGAAAATCTATCACAAATTCTCCTTCCCGTCGAAGTCCGTCTGTGTGTTTGTGCTCCACCTGGTTTATGTATAGGCTTGTTCTTGCAGTAATAATAATTAAACGCATTATTTTCTCATATCCCGCACACTTAAATCTTAATAACCTCAGGCTATCCTGGATGTGTATATATCTGTGAGTAACTCAAGAATTTGTTTCTATCGCTGTGTGTGTGTGTGTGTGTGTGTGTGTGTGTGTGTGTGTGTGTGTGTGTGTGTGTTCATATGAGGGTGAACGTGTGTAGTATGAGTTTATGTAGCCGACTAGAAGAGCTCTAAAGATTTTTCAAAGGGTGTAAAGATAACTGAAGAAGACAGAGGAAGATATGCAAAAGAAGACACATTTCAGGTAGACAGGAGGATAGAATATGAAAAGAAATGGGAGAAGTAAAAAGAGGAGGATAGCAGAGAAAATCAAAGGAAAATAAGAGGAAAACATTAGGGAAGTTTAAAGAAATGCGATAGAGATGATGACGGAACGAGAAGTAATTCATAAAGGAACTGAGGAGCAGAAAAGACAGAGGTTGAACAGAGAGAAGAAAATAAGTAAAATATCAGAGAAGGTACAGAGCTGAGAGAATATAATGGAAAAATGATAAATTGTGTGTGATAAGGAGAGAGAGAGAGAGAGAGAGAGAGAGAGAGAGAGAGAGAGAGAGAGAGAGAGAGAGAGAGAGAGAGAGAGAGAGAGAGAGAAGGAAATGGAAAGACCTAAGAGAGGAGAAAAGAGAGGAAGAATGAGGAGAGGGAAGGAACGGGATGTGATCAAGAAAATGAAACCGGTACGTAAAAAGAAGGATAGAAAGCAAAAATGAAAGAAAGGAACGTAGGAAGAAAGAAAAGGTAGAGGACAGCATGGAGTTGAGTAGGAAAATGCTGGGGCAAGATAAATCCAACAGGACGGGGAAAAGAGAAGAAACTTTTATGTACAGTATATTAACACATTAGCAGTAAAGACCCACGGACTGGGGAAAAGGATAGAACAGGCAGGGGGAGATTAGGTGTAAGATGGGGAAAAACGAGGAACTAAAACATATAAAAGAGAAAGATAAATAAAGGAGAAAGATACAAAACCAGGGAAGTGTGAGTGAAGAATAAGCAAAAATGAGGAAGAACATTGTTACATGGATGAACGGGCAGGGTACATGAAATATTCTGCACTTTCCTTAACTGGTGGGATTGTCTGTGATATCAAACTTGAAAAATGCTTTTCTGACACAAGCATCCCAATAGTTTCTCTGTGTCTCACTATCTCCCTCCTATCCCTTTACCTCTTCCTCGCCATCTCCCTCCCCTTCTACCTTTTCCTGCCTCCCTCCTTCCCTCTCCCTTCCTTTCTCCCATCTTACCTCCCCTCGCAACACAAACCTGCACAAACCAACTCCCTCAGTAATACAACCATTAGTGTCAAAAACAACTTGCAGTTTCCCGTTGTCGCTGAGACGGAAGAGGAAGAGTAGGGACAAAAAGATGAGAACGTAGAGAAGGAGAATGGGGAAAGAAGACGCTGAAACAACAAAGTTATCAAGGAAAAATGATAGTAAAGAGTTATAAAGTTATGTTACGGGAGAGAGAGAGAGAGAGAGAGAGAGAGAGAGAGACACACACACACACACACACACACACACACACACACACACACACACACACACACACACACACACACACACACACAGACTGAGACAAACAGACAGACTGACAGAGAGACAGACAGACACAGACAGAGAGAGAGAACAGAGGAAGAGGAGGAGGACTGGGATCAGGAAGAAGAGGAATTGCATGGGTTGTTGTGCAGTGAATTTAAGTGCACTAGGAAGTTGTTTCAAAGGAAACAAAAACTTTGTAACCGTGTTACATTCATAAACACAGCTAGTGAAGCTCCCACTCATCACTGACATACGTAGGAAAATGATAACTGCTCCGTAATCTGCGTCTTTACTATCACTCCACCTTCCCATGTTCTCTACCTCCTTCATTGCTTGCCTCCTCCTCCAGCCCCTCCCTCACACCTTGCACTCCAGAATATTGCTTTCACATAAGCAGTGATGTTCAACAAATATTCATAAAATCAAAGCATCTATTCCAATGGCAGGCGACGCCCTTTTCACGCATTGTAAAATTTTTGCCACTGGAGAGAGAGAGAGAGAGAGAGAGAGAGAGAGAGAGAGAGAGCAGTGACGAGGGTAGGCCAAGAGATCCCTGGGAGGAAAGGGAGTTGGAAACATATATTATAATGCCACATGAGGGATGGTGAATAAGAATGGTTGAAGCTCGGAATGGTAAGATTGCATGAGAAATGGAGGCTTACGCTTGTTGGTGGCATATAAAAATGAGGGAAGGAAGTTAGGTGTGATATGTGGATGGGATAGAGCGTGGGATGAGAGGAAATAAATGGGAACATTGATAGTGAAGGTCATTTTGATATTACAGACGGCTGTGTTGGTCATGGGTAAATTACAGGAAACAGCTGCGACAGTGTGTGGAGGTGTGAAGAGTTTGGAAAATGAATGTGGCGTCAGTGAGGGAAGATATGAAGAGCAAAATGAAGTAGGAAGGTGCGAAGGAAGGGAGAAGAGCAGAAAAAACGGGAGGAGCGTGAATGGTTGAAAGGCTGAATGATAAATTGAAACAAGGAAACATAGAAGGGAAGGAAGGAAGGAAAGGTGAAAGGATAGGTGAGTAGTCAGGATACAGAGAGTATACACACTGAATGAAAAAGTCATGAAATGAGATGCAAGAGAAGGATGTGAAAATAATGAAAAAAAAAATGCAGAGTAAAAAGGAAAATGCAAGAGAAAATAAGAATAATAACAAAACCACAGGAGAAAGGAAGATATGGCAGTGACAAAGAACAAACCCGGCAGAAATGAAAACACTTTATCCCACATAAACAGCAAAAAGAGAGAGAGAAAAGAAAATAGCTATTTGGTGATAATAATTAAAGCCCGATTCAGAAGGCTAATGTCCATGACGCATGGAAAATGTTTTCAGAAAGTCTGTATAAAGGTGCAGAGGTATGTGGATAAATGCTCACTAGGTCTCCTAAAGACTGACAACCAGAAAAGAGTAATAGCCATATTATAAAATGTCTTTCGGCAAAGAAAATTGCTTATAAATATTACAGACCGAGAAGAGGATAAGATTATTTATCTCAACATTCTTCGGATAGTTAAAAAGTTAGTAACTAAAATAAGAATTATATTGAAGCACATATTGCTAGTGTCTGTAAAACATCACCTCCTCTCTCCAATTTTATTAGTAACATCAGAAGTAAGAAAATATTCGCACCGACAATAGGCTTGGTCATGCAACAGGTGAAACTGAGATGGCTAAATAACTTAATGTTTTCTTTGCATCGGCATTTACAGTAGAAAAATCCATTCTCGATCCCTATCTCTTCCGTTATACATGCAAAGGAAGCTAGAAAAACTTGTGACATATTCGAATTTTTATGAAGGAACTGGTTTAAATATCAGTCGTGATTAATGTTAAAAAAAAAAAAAAAATGCAAACTGGGAGCAAAGTGAATTAAGAATAATAGATGTAAAACACAATTTTACATTCAATCAAGCTCAAAAGAAATGCTGTGAATTTATTATTTTTAACAATATGAATGCTTGCATTACAAAGAGACTTAAGCAAGTACACGTGTACCAACGCAGCACACCACGGCCAAGAGCACAGCGTACGTGTTACCAGTGTGTGGAGTGTGATGTGGGGCTGTGCCTCACACCCTGCTTCAAAGAATACCACACTCTACTCCACTTATGAACTACATGGTATGTGCAATAAAAGACGCAAGTGAAATGTATATAATTATTAATATGTAATGATAATGATCTCATAAGTAAGTGTAATATGATAAGAAACTAGTGTTAGTGATTTTGTAATAGTAAATGAAGTATAATAAGTTATGTATGTATGTGTGTGTGTGTGTGTGTGTGTGTGTGTGTGCGACAAAATATACCAAGAGAAAGGACACAGCGTGAATATCTTGCCATGCAATAAAAGAAAACAGTAGTCCATTGAGTGTGAGAGAAGCACACCAAGAGTGCACAGACTATGAAAAGAATTATAAGATATGTGGAAAACAAACATAATGTACAGTATAAAACGTGTGGCCACGGACTTTCTACCTCAGAAAAGTAGAATAAGAACTATTACGAACATTATATGGGCAATCCAGCTCACTCACTAGCTTGTCATAATGCACCAACGAACTTAACTCTGCTTGGGGACACTTCCTATATCATCAATATACCCAACAAGAGTATCCTTGGCTAGAGTAATATAGTTACCAGTGAAGAAAATGCAGAGCTTCTGCCTCCTCTCATTCTGTGGCGGCAGCGGGCGGTGAAGTCTACGGGCATTACTCCGAAGTTTTCAGCCGCCTATCTATCTATCTATCTATCTATTGCCAGACGCCTCAATCCCGTTTGGGGTGGCCACAAACAAATCGCCTCCAAGTCGCCCTATCCCCCGCCATTTCACTCCCCTGCTCCCAGCTCACACCCCTCTCTCTTATATACCTCTCCACCCCATCCCTCCATCTCATCCTCGGCCTCCCCCTCCCTCTTTCCCCCTCCACCTCACTCACATACACTCTCTTCGTCAGTCTTTCACCCTCCATCCTCTCCACATGGCCAAACCACCTCAGTGTGTTCCTCATAACGCTTCCTTTCACATCCACATCAACACCACAACGCTCCTTTATATCCTCATTCGTCAGCCTGGCTCTCCATGTGACTCCACAGGCTCCTCTTAAATAACTCATTTCCACTGCTCTCACTCTTGACTTGTGTCCTTCCAACAACGTCCAAGCTTCACTTCCGTACGTTAGAGTTGGTATCACAATACTGTCATGTAGTAACTGTTTCACTTCCATGCTCACTTCCCTGTTTCTTATCACTGCTTTCAAGGAACCAGCAACCTTTCTTCCCTGCTGTACCCATTCAAGCACTTCACCCTCCAAACCTCCATCCTTACTCATCACACTACCCAAATACTTAAACGTACTCACATTTTCCAATTCCTCACCATCCAACCTCGCTGTACATTCACTGACTTCACCTCTCTCAAAGACCATCACTTTACTCTTCCCTACATTCACCTTTAGATTCTGTTTCTTACACACTCTCCCAAACTCATCCACCAAGCCTTGCAGCTCTCTTTCGTCTTCACTCAACAACACAGTATCATCTGCAAACAACAGTACAGGGAGTTTCCAAACACTATCCTCTCTCACCATGGCCACTCCAACATCCACTACCCTACCTTGTACCTCTTTTATTACCCCATCCATGTACAGATTGAACAACCATGGAGACATGACACATCCCTGTTTCAACCCAACCTTCAAAGAGAAAAATTCACTTACTTCACCATCCACACGCACTGCAGCCTTCGCACCATCGTACATACTCTTCACAGCATTCAACAACTTTCCATCTACTCCATATATTCTTAACACTTTCCACAATCCTTGTCTATCCACCCTGTCATATGCTTCCTCCAAATCCATGAATGCCCCATACAACTTCTTTCCCTTCTCTAGAAACTTTTCCACTAAAGATCTGAGAATGAATATCTGATCTACACAACCTCTTCCCTTCCTAAAGCCTCCCTGTTCTTCTCCAACTAATTTCTCTGTTCTGTCTCTAACTCTGTCAATAAGTATCCTACCATACACTTTTCCTATTATACTAAGAAGACAAATGCCCCTATGGTTACCACACACTTCTTTTTCCCCTTTTCCTTTGTACAAGGGAATAATTATACCTGACTTCCAATCCTCCGGGACTCTACCTTCCTCCCAGGCCAATCTGCACATCTTCCACATCCATTCTACTACTATCTCTCCCCCATGCTTCAGCATTTCACCACACACTCCATCAATTCCTGGGGCTTTCCCCGATTTAACTTTCTTCATTGCTTCCACAACTTCTATCCTACTGATTTCTATCCTACTGATTTCTTCCAGAGTCGCCTGCTCAGGGAAAATCGACATCAAAATCGACCTAAATGGCTTCTTTGAGTACATGTACTTTTAAGGTTGTTCTCCATGTTTTTTTCATTACTTCTAACCTATCTAGCAAAAAAAAACAAGTTGAAAATTGACCGGCACCACAGCTTCATCAGGGTCCAAAGTCTGCCGGTACGGGTCGGGTTAAGCTACTATGACAGGGTTACAGAATCATTACGGAAAAGAGAAGAATGGGTGGACAGTATATATTTAGATTTCAAGAATGCATTTGACAGAATACCACACCAAAGACTTTCATGGAAGCTGTACCATAAAGGAAGTATTCAAGGCAACCTGTTCTTTTGGATACAGGATTTTCTCAGAAAAAGGGAAATGAGAACAGTACTAAGGGGAAATTACTCATTGTGGAGGGAAGTGACTAGCGGAGTTCCACAGAGCTCAGTGCTGGCACCAATTATGTTTTTAGTATATGTAAATGACATAGACAGTAACATTGGATGTGGAAGCTATCTAAATATGTTTGCTCATGATGCAAAAATTCAAAGGAATATTACTACAAGTAACACAGATTCTTGCGGAGAGTTGCAAGAAGAATTAAACTTCATGAATAGAGCAAGAAATGGCCGATGGAATATAATGTGGACAAGTGTCATGGAATAAAGTTTGATAAAAGTGAAAAAAGATCAGATTGGGATTATAAGTTAGGAAGTTCAACCCTACACATATCAGAACGGGAGAAGGACCTAGGGGTGATTATCAGTAACAGACTATCTCAAGCTGACCACAACAGTGAGAAGGTACGTAACATGTATACGGTGCTTTCTGATATGAGAATAGCATTCACATATATAAATGAAGACATCCTGAGAAAGATAATAACATCATTCATCAGACCAACCCCGGGGTATGCATCAGTAGCCTGGAATTCTCAATAAAACACACACACACACACACACACACACACACACACACACACACACACACACACACACACACACACACACACACACACACACACACACACACACACACACAGATAAGATCGAAAAAGTAAAAATGGCGGCTACAAGATCAGTACAAAGCTTAAAGGATCTAAGCAATGAAGAAAGTCTAGAAAAACTGTATCAACCAACTCTACAAGATAGAAGGAGAAGGGGAGACTTGAGTATGCTATATAAATGCATCTCAGGGAAAGAGAAAATCGACATAAACGTAAATAAAAACTATGGGGAAGTATCAGCAAGAGGACACTGTAAAGAACTACATAAAGAGATAGGCAATAAAGACGTAAGGAAATTCAGTTTACCAACTAGGGCAAGTGATTAGTGGAATGCACTACCGAATGAAATGGTGTGTGTCAAAACTCTTCATTAGTTTAAAGATACGTATGATAAAAATGGTTTAATACATGGGGCAGTACGAGCTTGACTCATTCCTCTGAAGATACAGTTGGATAAGAACAATTAGGTAAGAACACACACCATTGCCCACTCGAATACTCGTCACTAACTATTCAGGTCATAATCCCCATTGATGTTTAATACAGCATTTATTTAATACACATCAAAACATGGTAGACATCTACACTGTCATACTTAACATCATCTTACTGGCAATGCATAGCTGTATACATGATGTGGACACTGTCAATATGCAAAGTGAATAACGACTGTGTGTGTGTGTGTGTGTGTGTGTGTGTGTGTGTGTGTGTGTGTTCACCGAATGCAATACAAGACTCAATACCGTATATTGGCTTATCAAACAATCATTTCCATGTGATTGTTAGGAAACACTCACTGACTTAACTATGAGCTTAACCTTCGAGACTTACGCCAGTTCTAGGATGTATATGAGTGTTGATGATATGAGTAGCTTACACAGATAATGCAAAAACTATTACTTTTACATCATTCTCTTGTGTACCGACAGCTGCTTGAGTGAGTATGGAACATGTGACAACAATGAAAAAATACTGTATATAGTAATTGTTATATTGAACAACTCTGGAGATTCCAGTAAAGCATACACACACACACACACACACACACACACACACACGCACATTTTATATATATATATATATATATATATATATATATATATATATATATATATATCATCATCATCATCATCATCATCATCATCAGCCGTTGAGGTTCACTGCGGGAACATTATAAGTAATAGTTTTAAGTTGTTGATATATAAAATGCATGTAACATCATATTACAGTGAATACAATCGTGTCCAATGTTTTAAAAAGTAATGGAGCAGACGTACAGCATTACAATGTCAGTGACAACACTACTTTTTTGTCAATTTGGTCTTAAGTATTATCTTTTTATTATCATTGTAGGTGCTACATGATCATCTATATTGCATGGAGAACTTCATTCGTGTTATCTTAATTGGGCAAATACTGGATAATTTGCTAAATCGCTGATGTCCATAACTTGACTGAGAGACTGTTGTGTACTGTCACCGGCATCGTATTCTCTCTTCTCTTCAGAAAGTCTACGGTGGCCACTCCCAGTTTTTCGATTTTTTTTTTTTTTAATTTCCCCCAGCCCACGAATGTATCGCTACTCATGATCGGAACTGTACAAGCATGCAAGGAGGTCACTGTCAAGGATGTTTTCAGTCATAATGAAAAGCCCATAGTGAGTTCTGTATCTGAAACGTGGATTGCAAAACCGATGATCGTGTTAGGTAGTCTGGAGAATACTGTTGAATATTTTAGTTGTCAGACAGCGATGCTTACGATTATAATTATTTGCAGTGGAGGAAGCTGAGAATAAATTTACAAAATATTAGTCGAAAATCTATCACAAATTCTCCTTCCCGTCGAAGTCCGTCTGTGTGTTTGTGCTCCACCTGGTTTATGTATAGGCTTGTTCTTGCAGTAATAATAATTAAATGCATGATTTTCTCATATCCCGCACACTTAAATTTTAATAACCTCAGGCTATCCTGGATGTTTATATATCTGTAACTCAAGAATTTGTTTCTATCGCTGTGTGTGTGTGTGTGTGTGTGTGTGTGTGTGTGTGTGTGTGTGTTTGTGTGTGTATGTGCGTGTGTGTGTTCATATGAGGGTGAACGTGCGTAGCATGAGTTTATGTAGCCGACTAGAAGAGCTCTAAAGATTTTTCAAAGGGTGTAAAGATAACTGAAGAAGACAGAGGAAGATATGGAAAAGAAGACAAATTTCAAGGAGACAGGAGGATAGAATATGAAAAGAAATGGGAGAAGTAAAAAGTGGAGGATAGCAGAGAAAATCAAAGGAAAATAAGAAAATAAGAGGAAAACATTAGGGAAGTTTAAAGAAATGCGATAGAGATGATGACGGAACGATAAGTAATTCATAAAGGAACTGAGGAGCAGAAAAGACAGAGGATGAACAGAGAAGAAAATAAGTAAAATATTTGAGAAGGTACAGAGCTGAGGGAATATAATGGAAAAATGATAAATTGTGTGTAATAAGGGGAGAGAGAGAGAGAGAGAGAGAGAGAGAGAGAGAGAGAGAGAGAGAGAGAGAGAGAGAAGGAAATGGAAAGACCTAAGAGAGGAGAAAAGAGAGGAAGAATGAGGAGAGGGAAGGAACGGGATGGGATCAAGAAAATGAAACCGGTACGTAAAAAGAAGGAAAGGAAGCAAAAATGAAAGAAAGGAACGTAGGAAGAAAGAAAAGGAAGAGGACAACATGGAATTGAGTAGGAAAATCCTGGGGCAAGATAAATCCAGCAGGACGAGGAAAAAAGAAGAAACTTTTACGTACAGTATATTAACACATTAGCAGTAAAGACCCACGGACTGGGGAAAAGGATAGAATAGCCAGGGGGAGATTAGGTGTAAGATGGGGAAAAACGAGAAACTAAAACATATAAAAGAGAAAGATAAATAAAGGAGAAAGATACAAAACCAGGGAAGTGTGAGTGAAGAATAAGCGAAAATGAGGAAGAACATTGTTGGATGAACTGGCAGGGTACATGAAATATTCTGCACTTTCCTTAACTGGTGGGATTGTCTGTGATATCGAACTTGAAAAATGCATTTCTGGCACACGCATCCCAACAGTTTCTCTGTGTCTCACTATCTCCCTCCTATCCCTGTACCTCTTCCTTGCCATCTCCCTCCCCTTCTACCTTTTCCTGCCTCCCTCCTTCCCTCTCCCTTCCTTTCTCCCATCTTACCTCCCCTCGCAACACAAAACTGCACAAACCAACTCCCTCAGTAATACAACCATTAGTGTCAAAAACAACTTGCAGTTTCCCGTTGTCGCTGAGACGGAAGATGAAGAGTAGGGACAAAAAGATGAGGACGTAGAGAAGGAGAATGGGGAAAGAAGACGCTGAAACAACAAAGTTATCAAGGGAAAATGGTAGTAAAGAGTTATAAAGTTATGTTATGGGAGAGAGAGAGAGAGAGAGAGAGAGAGAGAGAGAGAGAGAGAGAGAGAGAGACAGACAGACAGACAGACAGACAGAGACAAAGAGACTGACAGACAGACAAACAGAGACAGAGAGAGAGAGAGAGAACAGAGGAAGAGGAGGAGGACTGGGATCAGGAAGAAGAGGAATTGCATGGGTTGTTGTGCAGTGAATAAAAGTGCACTATGAAGTTGTTTCCAGGGAAGTAATAACTTTGTAATCGTGTTACATTCATACACACAGCTAGTGAAGCTCCCACTCATCACTGACATACGTAGGAAAATGATAACCGCTCCGTAATCTGCGTCTTTACTATCACTCCACCTTCCCATGTTCCCTACCTCCTTCATTGCTTGCCTCCTCCTCCAGCCCTTCCCTCACACCTTGCACTCCAGAATATTGCTTTCACATAACCAGTGATATTCAACAAATATTCATAAAATCAAAGCATCGATTCCCATGGTAGACGACGCCCTTTTGACGCATTCTAAAATTTTTGCTACTGGAGAGAGAGAGAGAGAGAGAGAGCAGTGAGGAGGGTAGGGCAAGAGATCTCTGGGAAGAAAGGGAGTTGGAAACATATATTATAATACCATATGAGGGATGGTAAATAACACTGGTTGAAGCTAGAATTTCAGACCCAGAATTTTTAGATGATGAACCAAAAATGATTCAGAGGATTGTAATGAAGCCAAAATATCCACAGAGTATACTACCTCAGTGCCACAATACAGCCAAGAAACGATTCCTGGAAGGGAAAACTATTAAGCCAGATTGTCAGAATATTCAAAGAACCCTTGTCCTCCCCTTCCATTAAAATTTCCTTGATGTTGTTCACATACTGAAGAAACGTAATGTACAAGTAGTATTCAAATATGAGAACACCATAAAAAAGAACGCTCATCAAGAAAAGCCCATTCAGTAATTCAGGCGTTGTTTACAAAATTCTGTGTAAAAGCTGTTGTCAGGACTCCATATTATAATAATACAACTCAAAAATAGGTAGATAGATAGATAGATAGGTAGACAGAAGCACCAAGCCAGGGGGTAAGATAGGAAATGTGTCAGCAACCCTTGCAACTCTTTAATGAAGGAATGCTGGAGGTGCACCAGAAGCTGTACATACACACAGACATACAGTGTTCTGGAAGCTTCACAACAGTATAGCCCACGTGACACGACCCCTGCTAAACGAGAATGTAGGAATCAGAGCTCAGAAAGGGGCTAGCCATAGAACCGATAGGTCGTGGAGAGAGCAAATAAGAAGAGGGGTCCGACGAGACTTAGTAAATTAAGTCCCTGTGTAATACATACGCTGCTCAACTTAGATTTTCTATGAAGATAATAAATCAAGATCAACTCCCTGTATTCATCTTTAACTCCTGCTCTTCGATTTCCAAAATAACTTTAACCACAACTCAAGACTCACATATTACAAGACTAAAGAGTTACATATATATAAATGGTGGCTACGAAGTTTCTACAATAAATGGTGGCAGTAACGATCTACTCTACGCCTACGAACCATCATTTCTACAAAAGCAGGCGAAACTGTAAACAAGATCAGCTCCAATTCTACAGGTATCTATCTATCTATCTATTGCCAGACGCCTCAATCCCGTTTGGGGTAGACACAAACAAATCGGCACCACGTCGCCCTGTCCCCTGCCATTTCACTGCCCTGCTCCCAACTCACACACCCCTCTCTCATATACCTCTCCACCCCATCCTTCCATCTCATCCTCGGCCTCCCCCTCCCTCTTCCCCCCTCCACCTCACTCACATACACTCTCTTCGTCAGTCTCTCACCCTCCATCCTTTCCACATGGCCAAACCACATCAGTGTGTTCCTCATAACGCTTCCTATCACATCCACATCCACACCACAATGCTCCTTCATATCCTCATTCGTCAGCCTGTCTCTCCATGTGACCCCACAGGCTCCTCTTAAATAACTCATTTCCACTGCTCTCACTCTTGACTTATGTCCTTCTACAGCTGATTCTACATCATCAAGAAGCTACAAGTCTACAATCAAGTAACCACAAGCATATATACAATAAGAAGAACGAGTCTATGAGTTTACGAGTCAACAAGTCTGCGAGCCTACGAGTCTACGAGCATACAGTAGCAACGACGAGTTACGAGTGAGGATCAACAAGCTCTACGATTAACTACAAATAACAAGTCTACAAGACAACTCTATAATCTTCTTCACACAACTTCAAACAGCAGCAAGAAGAATAAAAAACAAAACAAGTAAACAAAAAGCAAGAACAAAGCAACAAGCACTAGATCCTCAACGCTCTTTCCTACCGCCCCCCTACCTCGACTGCTGACGCAGGTCAAGACGACACGTCAAACACCAGAGACACATTTATACCACATCTTACTCACCTTTCCTCACTCAGGTTTCTCATCACTACTCAGTTACTCACCACAGCTACCAGTGTGGGAAGCCGACGTTACCATGTGTATCTGCTGAGACGACATCACCATGCATGTTCACCGAGATGACGCCACACCAATCAGTGTGACTAACACCAGGCACTTCTCACCCACTACTCGTTACTCATTCTGATTCACATAGCTCCTACTCATACTCATTTATTTCCACAGTATTGAGTGGGAGTTCGACGTTCTATAGTGAGGTTCGCCTGTGAGTACAGCTGTTAACCACTAGATTCACCAGGCCATGGTATTTCCTGAGTAATATCGTCCATCCACAGCCCTAGAATTATCGAGAAGAGATATTCATTCATCTCTGCATTTATCTTCCAAGATCGACAGCTGCTTTCGACACGCCTCTCCGAGTGACCATCTGTATCAAGTGGGTGTAATTATACTCAGTCATTTCTTCTCAGTGCTTTAAATTAGGTAGAGTCACCTCCTTTACTTATTTTTATATATACACTTATACACTCACTATCTATTATTCATTACAACTCATTTACTCATCTACCTAGTTAGGACATAAACAAAAGACGTATTTCATAACACCATACCTTAGCAACATTTCTTTTCAGCTGAGTGATATGACAGGAATATTTTCACCTCCACCCGTGTTAGTACCAGATGATACACAGTTAGCGCTCATTGCAGATATTCAATTAGGAGAGAACCAAGACAACACACCCACCCTGTAAAATTCACCACAAACTAAAGATAAAGGAACAAATACCTCAGTTCTAGATGATAATGATGATGATTGGCAAACCCTCTCTGATGTAACGAGTAAGAACTTTGACTTGCATACCTATGAAAATATACTTAACAGATTTCATCGTTCAGGGAAAACCTATTCCACAATTCCCTCACGCAACGATAAACAAGTCCAAGTTAAATTAACAGAGCAACCAGTGAAAATGGATACCACGGACCAAACATCCCCGCCTCAAGTTTACATTTACCATGAGGATAAAACTGCCCCTAAATTCTCTGGCACAGAAAAAGACCGTATTGATGTCATTTCACTGGTTAATCAATGCGAACAGATCTTCGTACATCACAGATCAATGCGAACAGATGGACAAGAGAAAATTGCTATTTTTTCCTCTTGGATTAATCAGGAAAGTTGCCCAGCAGGAGACTTGCTTAAGTCAGATAAGCTTCTCCGAGCTAAGACATATGATGAATTTAAAACTGAATTTTTGAAGAAATTTCCTGGAGGTATGAACTTTTTGCCAGGTATAATCCCAGAATTACATAAGATTGTAGATCTTGTAAGGGAGCACACTACAAATCATGTGCTCAGTGAAATAACTGCCGATGTCTCCACGATCAAAAGAACATTATTAGTTACCTTAGAAAACTCAAATTGGATAACAGGAGATGGAAAGATATCCCCAGACCTCGTCGTGGACATCATTGGTTATGTAGCTGCCTTGGGTAAATTACCTGATAGGACCCTCAAGATAGCCAAGACGATAGCATACACCCCAGGTATGTGCTTACTAGATTTGATGAACGAAGTAGAGATGCAGTGTAGCAAAGCAGGGGTGATCGAAACACAATCACATTCTAGTAGAATGAGAGTGCCTGAGACAGTATCACCTGTGAAAACAGCTACAACTACCCCAAACAGAGAACAAAATCAATCGCGAGCCAAAAACAGGCAGAACAACAACCAAATGCGTCAAGGTAACAATCACAAACACCAGGCTACAGGCAGTTCCATAAGTTTTCAAGCAGTTCAAGCAGATCTCGCGTCACAGACACCACTAAATATGGGAAGCCATCTCGTAGATCACAGTCAGGAGACAGGTCCATTCTGTCATTATTGTGCAAAACCAGGACACACAAAGAATGAATGTTTTATCAAAACAAAAGAGGATAGACAAGACACAAGGATTTGGTCCCTACAGTAGGCATCACCAGCACCAAGGGCATTGGACCAGTAACTGCAAAACAGTAGAAAAATTAGTGTCTATTTTCAAATCGGGGGAAGATCAAGCCACGACGAATAACGAAAACACATAAAGGAAAGTAAGTCTAAAATTCACATAGGAGGCATGTTAGGAAATAAGTGTATCTTGATACCAGCTGTATGTGAGGATCAAAACGTTTCCTTATTTTTAGACAGGCTCTCCAGTGAACTTAACCCGAGGCGTCCCATCGATGTATGGGTATGCTGCAACATTTTGCATTTGCCTGTCCCGTCGATGTACTGATATGTCGCGCAATTGCAAGGTTCATAATTTGCACAATTTTTAATTTCCGCACGTGATTTTTCGTATGTATACACGGGACACCTTCCTCTATTCCTCTACAAGATGCCAAGCAGGGACAATGCCTTACACCACATAACCTCCCCCCCCCTCACACACCTTGTCTCGGCAATTCACCTGTTACCAATGACATGGCCAATAAAGACATTCAGGGCCAGAGTGATTCCCCAATCGATGACAATGTGGAGGACAAAGTTTACATAGCATTAGAAGAAGAAACAGTCAGAAATGATGATCAGGTAATGTGGCAAAAGAAGGTCAGGTATGGTGATGAGTTAGTGAGTGAAACAATGCTTATAATGCCTATATTACTGTTTGAAAACCAATATACTCTCGTACTACATATAAATCCTTACCAAGTAAATAAATAAATACCGTTTATGAGTGGTGTGAAATAGTTACCCTCCCATAGAACTCGTTTTCTTTGGTGCCAGCCTGTTAGAAAACCCAGTCAGGTAAGGAGGTACTGCTGCTACCTGGATCGAGTATTTTAAACCTCAGGTGAGCGATTTCTCTACGAAATTTCGATGTTTCTCACCAAAAGCGAAGGTTTTCGCCAAAAAAAAAAAAAAAAAAATCGAAAATACCTCGGGATTGGGGGGTGTCGGAGGTGGGAAATAGCTCAGGACATGACGGGTTAATAACACAAGAAGAAATAAATAGAATTTTCTGAAATAAGAAGAAAGGAACTTTTCTGGGAGAATCTAATTTAGACTTATATACAGTAGATGGCAAACAAAGCACAGTAAAAGGTATGATACGGATAAACATCAGTTTCACAGAGACTACAAGACCAATCTCTGCATTTTTTATATATCGTTGAAAACTTGGCAGTTAAAGCTCATATGTTACTGGGATTAAGATGCATGAGAACAGAGAAAATAACTTTACTCCCACAAATGAATGGAATAGACTTTGATAATAAATTCATAAAGGAAATACCATCAGAGTCCTCATTGATTAATAAAACAGAACCAAAAGAATTGGTAATATTAAAAGCTTAAACAAACATACACAAACACATGAGTGTATAGATCCACTCCCCCCCCCCCTCCAGCCTCCAGGACTAGAAACCCAGGTAATGGTACTGATGTATCAGTTTTTCCCGCCTATCTCACCAATGATTTAGTTATGCCACCTAACTCCTATAGGAAAGTTACCATAAAAAGCAAGTTATGGCATAGTACTGTTCTTGTCTTAGAAGAATTATGTAAGGTAAAAGGATTGTCAGTAGAAAACGCATTATGTCAGATGAACGAGAAGGGCAAACTCATATATTTCTAATTAATCACATGAATGGGGAAGTACAGTTAAAAAACGGGTCTTGTATAGGTAATACTGAAAAATGTCCCACCCCTGTGATGGAAATAGTTGTAGCTGGAGTGACAAGTGAGTTAAAATCTATGGATAGAGAAAGCATAAAAGAGAGTTTAATTCACTTAGGTGAATTTGATGAAGAAAATTATTTGTACCCTGTTGGAAAAACATAGGGACACCGTAGCATTACCTGGAGAACAATTAGGGTGTACGAACTTGATTAATCACAAGATTAACGTGCACCCAGATACACTACCAATTTTCGTACCTGCCTACCGAATCCCACAATCTCAGCGTACACTCGCAAATCAGTATGTCGATGAAATGTTAAAACTTGGAAGTATTGAGCCATCAGTCTCCCCGTGGAATGACCCATTATTCTTTGTGTCCAAACGAAATGGAGAAATGCGTGCGGTAGTAGATAACCGTAAACTAAACAATCACACAATCCCAGACCGATTTCTCATGCCATTGCTAAGCGACATACTACAGAATATTGGACAAGAAATTAATGTATTTTCCACGATCGATTTGCTAAGTGGTTATTATCAAATTCCTGTAGATCAGGAGTCACGTAAATACACTGCCTTTTCCATAAACAGAGGACACTGTCAGTATAGAAGGATGCCAGTGGGACTGAGGACAGCCCCAGGCACATTCCAGCATCTTATGAATTAGGTATTGTCCGGAATTCTAGGACAAGGAATATCTGTTTATCTTGACGATCTTATCATCACAACGAAATATATCACAGAACATCTCCAGAAATTAGACCTACTCTTACAAAAGCTTGGTGATGCTGGTTTAAAAATTAAGCTTTCTAAATGCAAATTTTGCTTTAAGGAAATAAAATTCTTAGGCCACACATTGAGTGCTAAAGGTATTCACACCACCAGTGACGAAATACAGGCAGTGAGAGACTTCCCTGAACCCACTACGACTGACGAAGTTAGAGAATTTTTAGGTCTAGCTGGGTACTTTAGGTCGTTTATACAACAATTCTCTCATATAGCCTTTCCTCTATTCCAACTACTCAAAAAAAGATGCTATAATCCAATGGGGAGAAGAACAAAAACAAGCATTTAACAAATTAAAAATTAAACTAAGCAATGCACCATGTTTGGTATATCCGGATTTCACAAAACCATTTATTATTTGTACAGATGCATCAGTTAAAGGATTAGGGGCTGTACTGATGCTAGAAGATAAAAGAGGACAGAATCAACCAATTGCATTTGCCAGCTGACAAATAAAAGGTGCAGAAAAAAATTATTGCACTACAGACTTAGAGGCACTTGTAGTGGTTTTTGCATTACAAAAGTTTCGAGATTTGGTATATGGTTACAAAATACACTTATTTACCAACCATAAACAGCTAGTGGGTATGTTTTAAGAAAAATTCCTCTCTGGGAGGAAAGTAAGATGGAAATGTACAATCGAAAACTACGATGTACATATTCATTATATTCAAGACAAAATGAATCTAGTAGCCGATGCATTATCTAGGAACTCGAAAACAATTCAAGTCGCAGCATTAGATCTCAAAGTAGACACCCTAAACCATGATGAAATCGCAAAAGCACAAAGACTTGATCCAACATTGTCTAGAGTTATATACAAGTTAGAAAGTGGAGATGACATACAATTTCCCAAACTACATGTACCACTAGAACAATTCACAATAATCAATAATACCTTACACAGGATCAACCCAGGACAACCAAAACGCCGAAGAAATAATAAACAATTGGTAGTACCTAATGACATGATACCCCAAGTATTACGAACGATACACCATAGCCCACATGCAGGACATCCTGAGAAGGATAAGACATTCAAACAAGACCAGTTGTTATATTACTGGCCATCATTACGAAAAGATATAAACAATCATATAGACAGATGTGAATCATGTGCAAAACACAAAGGATACCCAGTTTCACCTATACCTATAGGAAAATTACCCTGTACCACATCAACCATGGGACGCTGTTGCGGTTGACTTAATCAAGATGCCATTATCATACAATAATAACTAATACCTATTCGTAGCAACGGATCATTATTCCCGTTATGCTATTTTAGCCCCAATTAAAGATAAAACAGCAGAGACAGTAGCAAAGACAATAACAGATAATGTAATATGCCGCTTTACTACCCAAAAGGTACTAATAAGTGATAATGGAGGAGAATTTAATTTTGATATCTTACAAGAAATATGTAAACCATACAATATCAAAAAGGTTAACATTTTAGCCTATCACCCAGCATCCAATGGGTTAGTAGAGAGACAAAACAAAAAGTATTAGATGCACTACGACACATTCTCAATGAAAATTATGCGAACTGAGATGATTGGATTCCCAGAGTAGAAGCCTCAATTAAAGGATCTGTAAATAAATCTATAGGTGACACACCACATTTCATTATATATGGGACAGATAAAAAACTACCATATGAGATTCTAGAAGGTCAAAATCTACCCATATACAACTACGATGATTAAATTCCTTTTACGTGAATTCCAGGACACACATAAAAGAGTCAAAAAACAGTTAACGATGTCCAAGGAAGAAATGACGGAGACATTTAATAAAAACGCAAGAGACTCGCCTATCAGCTTAGGAGACATTGTCTATGGTATCATTCATACGAGAGACAATAAATTATCCCCGAAATTTGAGGGCCCATACAGAGTAATTAACATCAAAGCAAACAAAGTTTTAATTAGGTCACTGTCAAGTGGCGAAGAGAAACAAGTTCATATTGACCATTTAAAACGAGTTTCAAGGGAACTATCCAATAATTATACAGCCTCGGATACCACCGAACAACCGAACATAACTCATGAAACCAATCAAGAAAACAACAATAATTACAAAAATAAATTAAGGTCATATACCAAACAATCAAACATAGGTGCAACTGTTCCAGTAAAATCTACAGTACATCATTTACATGATTTAAATATCGATTTACACTACTTCTATAAATGAAATAACAAGCAAGTTATTGCTCTCCGTTAGTCAACCGTAACGCATATCATCACTATCATCGACCATAACATGACCATATTAGAAAATTAGTAGATTTTATTGTCGGTAAGTAACAATGAAGGGACTTATGCAATGGATTCTCCTCTACATAGCAAGAGGATATGCTCACTTAGACCCCCAACACATAGTACGGCAAGGATGCCTCATAGCTCCAATGGCCACGACGTCAATCGTAAGAGATGTCATGAGTACTGAAATCAGTTTGAATTACTTGTACGAATTACTTTCTTATCTAGAAAACATCGCGAGACCCATGATGACCCTGGACTTCATGATAGAAGGCTATGGTTCACAAGCACATAACACACAGGAAGTGGATGAAATAGTGAAGTTAGAGAAATGGAAGATAGAACAGGCGGAGTTAACTATGCTCATCATGATCCAAGATCTCCAATCTCATGGAACGGAGGTATTGAGTGCCACGAACAACATTACACGTACTCGCCAAAAGCGCGGTTTGTTTGACCTGGGTGGTGCAGTTCTTGGGAACATCTTTGGATTGGCTACAGAGGAAAACCTTCAAGAAATAAACAACAAATTTAGTAAAATAACTCAGGTACTAACATACCAAGATAAATTCATTGCAGGACAGAACTCAGCAAGGAAGACAGTCGTGAAAAATCTGAAAAAGGAGGAAAACATAGCTCTCGAAAGTGTAAATAAAATAAATGCCATGGAAGGGAACATAACACTTTTCCAACACTTCTCCATCATCACGGAACACATTGTCACAATTCTACTCCAATTAGACAACACTAGAGTTCGTAAAAGGGCACTTATGCAAGGAAATTCGAATTCAGGTAATGGCACGATCACAACTGACTTACTTCCAGTTCATGAGCTACGTCAGATATTTAGTCAAGGCATACATAAACATAAACTGAAGCCTTTGTTCCGAAGTAGAGATTCATGCAATATTATCCATATTTAGAAGCAACACTAACACCAACATCAGTAGTAGTTCATGTACCATTCATAACTGACGACCTGTTCACAGTATACGAAATACATCCCTTCCCTTCTAAGAATAATAACACTTTGGTCATCATCAACATCAACACAGACACCAAACTCATTATGGTCTCCAAGAGACGGAACACTGTCACTTTCGCAAGTGAATCAACGATTGAACGAAAGTGCCACACATCCTTACATGCTGTTCACCTTTGTCCTGCGTACATTTTCACGTTTCATCCTACTGAAACAGTCTTTTGTGAAATGGCTATCATAAGAAATCACCACATTCATAATCACTGCAACTTCACTTTTGCTCCAGATAAGCTTGTACACCATCAACGCATCAGGCACTCACAGTGTTTTTTTTTTTTTTTTTTTTTTTTTTTCACTCATAACACATCAGTTTACATAGTTTGTCCAGATATACCACCATCTCATACTTCAGCATCAGGATTATACATAGCACCAGACTACTGTGCGGTATTTACACCATCCATGTCCACTTTATCCACCATCAATCACTACGCCATTCTCAATCATACACACAAACATTTCCACCCACTGCCTGATATGAACTTAAACATGAGCACAAGTATTAAGCTGACTTCACCTAAGTTTGAAACCATGCAACTGATCAATGAAACAATGAAGCCCTGGGAAGATATGAGTTTGAGTATGTTCAACCCATATTATGTGTATAGCCCAGCACCTACTGTCTTTATAATCTTCTGTATTGTATTTGCAGTTGTGCTGTTCGCAATGCACAGAATGCATGCAAGAACTGCAAATTTGGAGTCAGTACTTAGTGTGGGTAGAGTAAGCTTTCAAGTTAACCCCCTCTGAACGAAGTGTATATATTTTGTATATAGTATTAATTTTACAAAAAAAAAAAAAAAAATGAATGACACATGATATAGAGGTATACCAGTATCATTATCTCTACATGAAATATTAATAGCTCTTACTATAACCTTAACTTTGAAAATTTTTTTTTGCATATATGCATTTTACTATTATACATACACATCTTACAAAATGTCATACAATAATCAATTTAACCATATTGCATTTGTTCAATTATGAATACAACATGTTCAAAATGTAATATTACTGGATCATTGCAATATTTACATGAATATTATATCTATGGAATATTATAATCAATATTATGTATCAATAGATTAGCATATGTCAATGATGATTGCTTTCGGAGGACCACCAGCTCGCGTGACCGAGCGATGTCAGGACTCCATATTATAATAATACAACTCAAAAATAGATAGATAGATAGATAGATAAACAGAAGCACCAAGCCAGGGGGTAAGATAAGAAGTGTGTCAGCAACCCTTGCAACTCTTACATGAAGGAATGCTGGACGTGCACAAGAAGCTGTACATACACACAGACATACAGTGTTCTAGTAGCTTCACAGCAGTATAGCCCACGTGACACGACCCCTGCTTAATGAGAATGTAGGAATCAGAGCTCAGAAAGGGGCTAGCCATAGAACCGACAGGTAGTGGAGAGAGCAAATAAGAAGAGGGGTCCGACAAGACAGTAAATTAAGTCCCTGTTTAATACATACGCTGCTCAGCTTAGATTTTTTTGAAGATAATAAATCAAGATCAACTCCCTGTATTCATCTTTATCTCCTGCTCTTCAATTACCAAAATAACTTTAACCAAAACTCAAGACTTACATATTACAAGACTAAAGAGTTACATATATATAAATAAATAAATATATATATATATATATATATATATATATATATATATATATATATATATATATATAAATGGTGGCTATAAAGTTTCTACACTGTAACAAATTTTACATAGGACAATTTGGAAAAGATATGGAAACTAGAATCTCACAACATAAATACAGTGTAAGGACAGTTAAACAGAGCAGTGGTTTATTTCAGCACAAAGCATCCAGTGATCACCATACTGACTGGGCAGGCTCTAAGATTCTAACAAGATCAAAATGCTAAGATGAAAGAAATGTAATACAATCTTGTCTAATTTCTGGCACACATGAAAAGAATGTAAACATGAGCTATGGTCATTTTAAGTGTGATAAATTGTTAACTGATTTAATTTTAAAGCAGTATCCCCGAGACTAACAACTGATTGTTCCCTGTCGTTTCCTGGTAGTGTAGTCACACCTGTGTGGGACACACCTTGCATTAATCCTCTAGGCCTTAAGCAACAGTATTTATCCCCTCCTCCTCCTCCTCCCACCCCCCTCTCCCCTTCCCCCTTCCCCTCCTCCCCTACCCCTTCCCCCTTCCCCTCCTCCCCTACCCCTTCCCCCTCCCTCCCCCTCTCCTTTCCTCCCTTCCTCCTCCCCCCACCTTTGTCACGTGCATCCCTAAGGAAGAAAATAGATAGGTACCTATTGTTCTGTGCATCACCCATTTTTAGATCCAGGTCATCCTTTGTTGTGTACCACTCCCTGCTGCAGGTGACCATAAGTTAAGCCGCAGGTAAAAATTCAGGTCATCCTTTGTTCTATGTGCCAATCCCTGCTGCGGGTGTGCATAAAAGACCTCTACCCTTTACGTTTCTGTCTCACTCTGAAGATGCAATATACGAAAGTACTCACTGTCGCTCCTTTCATTTCTCCTGTGGTTATTTTGCATGCATATCTTCACTGTGAAGTGAACTCTCTGCATATATATATATATATATATATATATATATATATATATATATATATATATATATATATATATATATATATATATATATATATATATATATATCCTAGCTCAAGCAAACACAATTCACACTGTGATGTGTTTACTTTCCTGTTACAGAGGAAAATCACTGTCAAAAATGAACCTAAAAAACTCGTATTTATGTTAGTGTCTGTAAGCTTAAGCGAGAAAGTTCTCTAACAACGGTGAAAAATCCTGTACTCAGGTGAAAATAAGCAATAGTTTCCTACGTTTATTGTACAACTAATTGTTATGCAGTGTAGTGTATGTAATACACAGTGTAGGTGTGATAGTTGTAGTGTAACTGTACCTCCATGTAAAACTGTACGGTACTAAATAGTAGTGATATTCAGACGATGAGAGTGAAGCAGCATTGGTGAACTTTATGAAGATCAACTCTGCAGCACGGCAACACCTGGCAACTGCACCTCCACAGTTATTCAAAGCTGGAGCATAAATAGTGTCAATGTCACATTTACAATCTGTATTAAATTACATAAAACTTTTCCCTAACAGTCGGCATAAATTTGAAAAGGTATACCCTGGCTGAAATACTCAGGTGCCAGCCAGAGCTTTGTGCATGCGAGGTCGCCATTAAATTCTTGCTGGGTAGACTATTAACCAGGAAACGTAAGCTAGTTCTTGGGTTGACAAACTGCTCAGAACGAATAGCAGACACTTTCCTGGTTAACTCTATATCTCTACAAACTGAAGAGCAAGCTGTTCATTAGTTAATATACAGGCATAGTGTGGATATAACAGGCAGAGGCTCAGAGCCTTACCTGGCGCTCTCAAGGGCGACAGCAGTCCATCAGGCCTCAGCCCCTTCTCTCCACTGTGAGACCATGCATCAGTTCAGCTGATCCACCCTCTGCAGCATCGACCCCTGGTACGTTCAAAAGATCCTGACAGGCACCAATTAACTGTGAGGTCCAACAGTGACCCAAAGCCCATCACAGTTTGAAAATGAGAGTAGTGACCATTTACTCAGGGCTCTTCATGCATACTCCTAGTCTATGTACTGTCCAGTGGTATTTGTTCCTACGCACTATGACATCTTTATTACTCTACACTTAAACTAACATAGGTAAGCTGGAGAATCCCTATGCAAACTCGGGTGGGTCCCAGTGCAAGTGTGAAGACTCATGTGGAAAAACTAGCCTTGGCTATAACACCACAAAAAAGTTCAAACACAGCCTTAGAATGCCTCTGCAAGGTTCTCAAACTTCCCATTGAACTAAATATGTCTATATCTATATCTATGGTACTTCTATATCTGTCTATTTCTCAGTATATTTATCTGTCAACATACATACATACATACATAGAGAAAGAGAGAGAGAGAGAGAGATGTATATATAGATGTGGGATGAATCGTGTCCTGCTGAACCAACAGGTGAGACATCAGGTCTGCACCCACAGTCACTGCCCTCTTTCTCGAATGGTTCACAGATTATGGGCATTAGTCTTGATGGCGCAGGACTGACACGACTCCAGTGAGCGGTACATTGACACACTTCTCAGGAATGCACAAGCCTGTTTATATCTTCTCCCATTCCTGGCCAGAAAAGTCAACATGGAAACGGTCAAAGGTGTTCTTTTGGCCCATGTTACCTCACATCACTAACTAATGACCCAGTTCTAACACTGCTTGACGATACTTTGCGGGAACGACATGTTGCAGCTGAACCTCACTGGAGTGTCTGTGACTCATGGAACCACCATCCTCGTTTATGAAGGAATCTAAATTGACCTCTCTGTTGATGTTTAATAACAATACCCTGCAGTTTCTTCCGCACTGTGGCAAGTGTCAGGTAGGACTATTGTTCTTGGACAACTCCTTGACTACGAATCAGATCTTGTAGCGTTGCAGTTGTCAACGAGGTGACACGTTCTGAAGCCTTGGCCATTGTTCGTGTTACTGCAGCAGCCAAAGTCTGAGTAGTGACTTCTATGGCAAAACTATTTTTGACACCACTAATGTTCGCTATAATTAGGTCAAACAGAAGTTCTGTCATGAAAACTGTTACTGTTGAACCTGTGAGAAACGAAGATGCTACCTGGATTAATGCCTCATGAAACAATCTCACTCATCTGGGAATGAATAACCCCATATCCTTGGCTTCCAGTATGAACAGGTTAGTAGTCATGATGCTAACTCACTGAGATGGGGTTAACTAAATCTCAACATACGAACTATGCTGTTTCGCAGTCCAATGCTAATAATTCTAAATTACGAATAAGGGCATTGACTGGTGGTGACCAATTTAATCTTCTTAAACTAGAAAGCAAGAGAAAGAAATTAGTGAACTGAATGGGGAAAGAGATTCACAAAATTAATGAAACAGGAGAAATGACCTGCTAAACAGTAACCAAAAGTAAGCTAATGCTTATTGTCACGGGGGGGATGTGAAATTATGTATTGAAAATGATTAGATGTTGCTTGAAAATAGAGACAAGGAATTGACTTCTGAAAATCAAGCATAAGTTTTACTTTATGCCAGATTACTTAGCCGATTCTCTAAGGACGAGAATTTATAAACTTTCTCAACAGTACACCACAGAAACTAATTACTCATGCGTGCTGTTTGTTAGTACTGATAGCCTCTTGAGAAAGTGACTTCACCCCTGACAATCAATAACTAATGCTAATAATAATAAACAGGTTCTTGCTGGTGCATTAACTCCTGGCTGGCACAACGGATTTAAGCTTGATACAAAAGAACTGGCCTAAGTACCAGTTATGAATAATGTAAAGCGTTTGTGCAAACTAGGAGCGGCAACTAAACTAAGCTTAATGTGGAGAAATAAAACACGAGTTTAACTACATTAAGCTCAAGAAAAGAACTGTAAATTTATTAATTACAATGAAATAAATTTACGTTACATGAGTCTCAAAAATGAATTCAAAATAACAAGGAGAATACACTCACTTGCTCATTCAAAAGCTAAACACCCTTAAACCTAGGAAAAAACGAAAAGAAATACTGGTCAGTGGAGGGGAGCTGAGCGAAAAGAACTGGGCTTCTATGCTGAACTTCAAGACTCTACTATCCGCTAAGCCCACTTCGCCAATTCATCGTCTAGGTGGAGATTCAGGAACTCGCTGTACAATGGCGACGCTGCCTTACGCTGGGCACAAACGATCCTACTCTCACGACGACTCAAAGCTGACTAACTTCAAACTATGAATGAGGGCAAGAGATGGCCATGTTCGAACTTCAACGGTCAACAGAAAGAAAGTGAGAGATATACGCTCACAATAAGTCACTTAGTGAAGGCATTAATGTTGTGCATAAGAATGATCACTTGTGAAACAGTGAAAAATGTTCTGAAAACCATCCCGATCGGAGTGAATACAAGGACGGATGAACTGAGCGATGCTCAGTGGTAATTCCACTAGAATTCGTGGTTTTCTCACTGATACTATGTCACGAATTTATAAATATGCTCGCGCAAATTCGTGACATTACACCCCATCAAAATCAAATTTTTCTTCAGAAAAAATTTTCGATATACATACATATAAATCCTAACTCAGTCACACAAGATTCACACTGTGGTGTGTGTACTACCCTGCTATAGGAGAAAGTCACAGTCACCCATGAGAGTAAAAACCTCGTATTTACATTAATAGAAGCAAGCTTGAGGAAAAAACTCCGTGACGACGGTGAAAAATCCTGTACTTAGGTCAAACTGAGCAAAAAGTTCACTACATTTACATTAACAACTAATTCATATGTAGCATGATGTATGTAATACATGGTGTAGGTGTGACAGTTGTGGTGTAACTGTGCCTACGTGTAAAATTATGTAATACAAATCAATAGTAAATAATGGCGATGAGGCAGAAGAGAAGAGGCGCCAGCATGCGCCAGAGATGATCAGCTGATCTCCACGACAAAATTGCTACACCCGCCAGCTGCACCTGCAAAAGCAATCAAGGTGGAGCATCAAAGGTGTCAGTGCGACAAACATCTTTATTAAATTGCAATTTCTCTGCCTAGCAGTCAGTATGTACGCTAAAAAACTACGCCCTAGCTGAAAATTATAAGTGACAGCCAAGCTTTGTACATTCAAGGTTGCCATTATTTTCGTATTGGATACATTATTAACCAGGAAACATGGTCAAACTGAACGAAAAGACTGGATGCCTGTGCAGGACATCAAATGCTGCAATTCGCTAAGCCAAAGGACCCAGTTTACTGGTTAAACCCTACTCTACACTTACGATTAACATTGGCAAGCTGAGAATCCCTACGCAATCTCGGGCAGGTCACATTTTAACACCCACCGTGGGTGTGAACACTCATGTGGATAATGTGCATTCTCCAGGAATCCTCAGAGAGGACCACAGCTCGAGACACAACAAGGTAATTCATACACAGCCTCGGATTGTCCCTACAGGGTTTTCAAACTTCCCCCTTAACCTATGGTACATGTGTATGTACAGACCCTGGACATGATGTGTCCTCTGGGGCAAACGGGCGAGACATGAGGTCTGCACCCACATCACCACTGCCCTCTCTCTCAACTGCTTCAGAGATTATGGGTGTGGATTCAAACGGCACAGGAAGGACATGTCCCTGATTGGTGGTATGTGGACACACATTGCAGGAACACACAAAACTATCTATTTCCGGTCCCATTCCTGGCCAGAAAAAGTCAGCACGGATACAGCCCTGGGTTTTCCTTTTGCCCATGTGACCTCCTGAGGCTGAACAATGACCCCATTCTAACACTGCTGGGCGATACTTAGCGGGAACGACAAACTGCAATCGAACCTCGCCCTGGGGTGTTCGTAACTCATGGTAGAGCCATCCTTGTTTATGAAGGAACTTGGCTTGACCTCCCATGATTCTACCCTTTTGTTTCTTCCACACAGCGGCAAGTGTCAGGTTAGAATGTTGTTCTTGAACAACATCTTGGCTACAAATCAGATCATGCGGCGATGCAGTGGTCACCGGGGTGACACAGTTCGGAGGCTCGGCCATGGCTCGTGTTACTGTAGCCGAAGTCTGAGTAGCGTCATCTATGGTACAACTATACTTGGCATCTGGAATATTGCCTATAATAAGGTCAAACAAGGGTTCTGGTGTGACAACTGCGACTGTCATACCAGTGTAAAATGGAGATGCCACCTGGGTACGTTCCTCAGGGAACAATCTCACTGATCCATCAATAAGCTGAGCTTGGATCTGTCAACCTGTGTACTCCTCAGGCCGAACTAGACTCTGTCTGACAGAGCGACCTGAGGAACCATTGTCTCTCAGGACGTTCACAGGAATGTCTCCCACAAACCCTGGCTGAACAAGGAAGGAACTGTTGCTTGTGGGAGGGCCTGTGGAGGAAGCGGCCAGCCACTGATGAGGCTGCTGAATGAATGATGCGGCAAACATGGTGCCCTGAGAATTAGATACCTAAGGGGTCGTACCCACTGTCTGGGAATATGGAGCATTGACCTCCTGTGGCAAAGTGTTCACTGCCGCTGGGGAACTAGTTAACTGTGGGGAAGTACCCGTACTGCTTGGGACAACACCACTGTACTGCTGTTGAGGAATGAAGGCTGTGTGTACCTTCTGCCTCCGATTCACTTGGGCTGGTGCTGAAAAGGATTGTCTTGACCTTTGATTCCGTGGCTGATACTGCTGCTGGTTAGGGTACTTGTTGTACCGCTTCCACTCAGGTTTCTGAGTGTTTTGCCCCTGGTCCTTCATCTGCAGTTTGTTTGGATCTTGGCCATTAATCAGAGAACGGCCTTGATGCTGGGGTTCAGTCTGAGACGGTTTCCCAGATTTGTCAGCTTTCCTATTCCAGGTGTGTTGCTTACGAGTTTGAGACCCGTATGCAGTGAAGAATGCGTCAGCCTTCTCCACCATTTGGCTGGCATCCCTTACCTGGCAGATCTTAAGCTGAGCCATAAGCTCAGCAGGCCACGGCTTTTCTAGCTGCGTGCGCAGAATAAAGTCAAATATCCCTTTTCGCATGGGAGGAGTTTCATCTTTCTCCATCCACTTATCTAAGTAAGCAGTAAGCTGATCAAGAAACTGAACAGCAGTCTCTTTTTCCTGTAAACACGCCCTCATAAACTGACTCCTGGCGTCGTCAACTGTGAGACCGTACACTTTGACAAGTGCGGCCTGCATCATCTCATACGTGAGATTGTCTCCACGAATTCTGTGGAGAATATCGAGGGCAGGGCCCTCAAACAGGCTAAGAAACTGGAGCCACTTAGCTGCCTCATCCAGCTGGTACAGCTGAGCCATGTCTTCGAAATGAGCTATGAATGGTTTGATTCGCTCGCCTTCCTTGTACAGAGGAAGCTTGATGTGTTGGGTCGCCAGAATTTGTGCAGGGAGAGCACTCGTGGAGCTTGGGTTAGCTGCACCAGATGTGTCTGAAGCCAAGGAGACTCGCTTGAGCCTCAGCATCTCAAGTTCATGTCTCTCACGTGCCTTGCGCTCAGTACGTTCGTGTTCTCGCTCTCTCTCTTGTTGTTCTCGCTCATATTCACGTTCTCTCTCGCGTTCCTCGCGCTGTTCTCGCTCATGTTCACGTTCTCTTTCGCGTTGTTCTAACTCGTATTCACGTTGTTTCTGCTCGTGTTGACGTTCTCTCTCGCGTTCCTCGCGCTGTTCTCGCTCATGTTCGCGTTGTTCTTGCTCATATTCACGTTGAATTCTACGCTCTTCATGAGCATCATTCTCACGTTGCTGCTCGTAACTAAACCGAGAGAGGATGTAGTCCTTGATTTGTTCGGGGTCACTAAGCCCAATATCATTGGCTTCATGTACATATACATTAGTAGTCATGATGCTAACTCAATTAAGGCTGAGTAAACTAAAGACTAAGCACTGACTGCTATTTTGCAGAGAAATGCCAACAATCAAGGATAAAGAATATAGGCACAGGTTCGTGGTGACCAGTTTTATCTAGTAAACTGATAAAGGAAAGAAATTTAAAAAAAGAAACAACTGACTGGGAAAACTATTACTTAAGACTAATAGAAATGAATCAATAACCTCCAGTAAGGTAGTGCCTATAGAATTTAATAAATACCTTGGTGTGAGTGAGTGAGAATTATCTAGTTAATGACTTTAGAGCTAGGAGTTAATATCCTGGAATGAGGTTGCCAGATGTCACGGGGTTATGTGAATTGATTAATTAAAAATGCTTAGATGTTGCTTGAAAATAGAGACAAGGAATTGACTTCTGAAAATCAAGCATAAGTTTTACTTTATGCCAGATTACTTAGCCGATTCTCTAAGGCCGAGAATTTATAAACTTTCTCAACAGTACACCACAGAAACTAATCACTCACGCATGCTGTTCGTTAGTACTGTTAGCCTCTTGAGAAAGTGACTCCACCCCTGACAATCAAAAACTAATGCTAATACTAATAAATAGGTTCTTGCCGGTGCATTAACTCCTGGCTGGCACAATGGATTTAAGCTTGATACAAAAGAACTGGCCTAAGTACCAGTTATGAATAATGTAAAGCGTTTGTGCAAACTAGGAGCGGCAACTAAAATAAGCTTAATGTGGAGAAATAAAACATGAGTTTAACTACATTAAGCTCAAGAAAAGAACTGTAAATTTATTAATTACAATGAAATAAATTTATGTTACATGAGTCTCAAAAATGAATTCAAAATAACAAGGAGAATACACTCACTCGCTCATTCAAAAGCTAAACACTTAAACCTAGAAAAAAAAAAAGAAAAGATTACTGGTCAGTGGAGGGGAGCTGAGCAAAATGAACTGGGTGCATGTGCTGAACATCAAGACGCTGCTATCCGCTAAGCCTGCTTCGCCAATTCACCATCTAGGTGGAGATTCAGGAACTCGGTGTACAATGGCGGTGCGCCTTATGCTGGGCACAAACAATCCTACTCTCGCGACGACTCAGAGCTGACTAACTTCAAACTATAAAAGAGGGCGAGGGATGGCCGTGTTCGAACTTCAACGGTCAACAGAAAGAAAGTGAGCAATATATGCTCTCAATAAATCACTCAGTGAAGGCACTAATGTCGTGCATAAGAATGATCACTTGTGAAGCAGTGAGAAATGTTCTGAAAACCATCCCGATCGGAGTGAATATGAGGACGGTTGAACTGAGTGATGTGCGTGGAAATTCCACTAGAATTCGTGGTTTTCTCACTGATACTATGTCACGAATTTATAAATACGCTCACGCGAATTCGTGACACTTATAAACTTGAATGGTTATAGGTATTAAGAAGCTTGGAGTTAGAGAATTTGTTACTTTTTCGGTAATAACTTGTCTAAGAAGCTAAGAGTAAAATTATCCCGGAGAGGCCGCCACCTGTCATGGGAGAAAGGGAGTTGGTCACTATTTGTCAAAAGGGGATATTGCCACTTCATCAAAAGGGGGAATTTAGGTAAATTTTGACTTATAAAATTAAAGTCTTGTAATATTACTTTTTCTGGCTTATATCGCCTGTACTCTGAAAGCAAGATATTTATCAACTTTCTCTTGACGCAGCACACAGAAAGAAATAATCATTCATAGATGTTGAATTAATAAGTACTATTGGCCTCCAAGTGAAAGAACGTACTTGTCCCCTGACGATTATTAATTTACCCAGGAATACTGATGTACTAAATCAGGCTCTTGCTTTTGGTTCCCTTAGCTTGCACAAACGATTTTGTTATGAATTAATATGTAGGGACTAGCTTAAATATCAGTCGTGATTAATGTTAAAAAAAGGTTCGGCAATCTGAGAGCAACAAGAATTAAAACAGTCGAAGTAAAACAAGATTTTACATTCAAACAAGCTGAAAAGAAAAACTGTGAATTTATTATTTTTAACAAAATAAATGCATTCGTTACAAAGAGACTTAAGCAAATATATTGACTCATGCAATCAAGCCACCGAACACTCTTAAATCTAGAAAACAAAAAGAATATAATTGAAACTGGAGAGATGCGAAGTTGCAGAGCGGAAAGAAGATTGGGTCATCTATCCACAAAGACACGCCAGGACACTAAAGGCAGACACTGGTGATAACTGCTATCTTTTACTACTCTGTCCTGAACTGCCCTACGTTGAGAATGGAGTCGCAGAACTGCGAGGGAACTAGGTTATCGATTGTCTAAAGTTACCGTTAAGATATGAGGGGTGGTCTCTGCTGGTCACTGCCATTTAACACTGCTCTGTCAACGTCTGTCTCTACCTCGACTGCTAATTTCCAACTTATGCAGTGAGTGAAGAGGTATGGCATCACTGAAGTGTAAGCTGATACCACTGCAAAGCACGAGGGGTTGCCCCCATGATCAAAAAGCACACTGATCTGTGTACATCCACCCTCTTGAGCTGTCCCTCTTAAAAGAACTATATTCTTAAGGATGCCCTGTTGCTGCTGTGGGAATGGGGAGGAGCCACCTCTCCAAATGGTTACAGGGGTGCGGTGAACAGTATATACAAAATAACTTCACTGAGTGACATTAAGGTCGTGCATAAGGACAATCACTCATGAAGCAATAACAAATGTTTTGAAAATCTATTCCATTAAAAGTGCGAATGCAAGATGGTAAGAGCTGAGTGAAGTTTTATGAGACTTCACTGATACACTTAGGCTCCAATAATAACACGATATCAAGAATTCGTGACATTACATCCCATCAAAATGAGATTTTATTCTTACACACACACACACACACACACACACACACACACACTCAAATATATATATATATATATATATATATATATATATATATATATATATATATATATATATATATATATATATATACATACATATATATTCTAACTCAAACAAACATTAATCACGCTGTGGTGTGTTTACTCTTCTGTTACAGAGGAAATAACTGGCACCAATGAGCATTAAAACCTCGTATTTGTGTTGACGTCTGTAAGCTTGAGGGAAAAAAAAAAAGTCTGTGACGACGGTGAAAAATCCTGTGCTCAGGTGAAGGTGAGCAAAAGTTTGCGAATTTTATTTAAACACAACTAATTGTTATCTAGTGTGGTGTAAGTAATACACAGTGTAGGTGTGACAGTTGTAGTGTAACTGTACCTCCATGTAATACTTTATATTACAAAATAGTAGCATTATGCAGACGGTGAGGATGAAGAAGAGAAGGCGTCAGCAATCAAGCAGCAATGGTGAATTTGATGAAGATCAATGCTGCAACACCTGCGCATGAACAATAATTCACAGTAACAATCTGTATGAAGTTACAATAACCTTTTCCCTTACAGTCAGCTTGTACTACAAAATGTATACTCTGGCTGAAAAATTCATGTTCCAGCCAGAGCTTCGTGCATGTGAGGTTGTCAATAAATTCTTGCTGGGTAGACTATTAACCAGGAAACGTAAGCTAGTTCCTGGGCTGACATACTGCTCAGAACGAATATCAGTTTGCTCTCTGGTTAAACTATTTCTTTAAGATCCGGAGAGGAAGCTGTTCATTAATTACTATACAGGCACAGTCTGGACAAGACCGGTAGAGGCTCTGAGCCTCACCTGGTGCTTTCAAGGGAGACAGCAGTCAATCAGGCCCCAGCTCCTTCCCGCCAGTGTGAGACCCTGTGTCAGTTCAGCTGATCCACCCCCTGCAGCAAGGCCCTTGGTATGTTTAAAAGATCCCGACGGGTATCAATTAATTGTGAGCAACATCAGCGACGCAGCCTGCCACAGTTTGAAAGTGATAGTAGAGACTGTTTACTCGGGGCTCTCCGTGCATATGTTTGTAGCTACTGGTGTCTACTGTTCGGTGGTATTTGTTCCTATGCACTAGGACATCTTTATTACTCTACACTCAAACAAATATAGGTTAAACCGGAGAATCCCTATGCAATCATGGACAAGTCACATTTTAACATCCAGTACGACTGAGTAGGCTTATGTGGACAAACTAGCCTTAGGAATACCACTCTAGGATACTTCAAATACGGCCTTGGAATGCCTTATACAGTATATATATATGTATATATATATATATATATATATATATATATATATATATATATATATATATATATATATATATATATATATATATATATCCGTCCATCCACCATCCAATCCTACATTGCCTCATGAGAAGCGTTGGAGCCCGGGGCTAGGCAGTTGTTCACGACCTTTAAGATGAGAGTGAATATGAGATAGCGTCATATATATATATATATATATATATATATATATATATATATATATATATGACATCACTGAGAGAAAAAAAACGGTGAAATTATTAAATGCAGAGATACGATGGAGTAGAGAGTTGAAGAATTTTACAAAGAACTGTATGCATCAAAGACAGTAGTACCAAGAGCTAACTTTTCAGTTTACACAAGTGAAATACCTGAGGTAACACCAGACGAAGTAAATATTTGTCTTAAAAATATGGAAAGAGAGAAGGCTCAGGGACAAGATGGAATAGTAACAGATTTACTGTTGGATGCCGGAGTAGAAGTACAAAGTAGGCTTGCTCACTTATTTACCCACTGTATAAAACAAGAAAATTCCCAAAACATGGTGTAATGCAATAGTTATTTTACTCTACAAAAAAGGTGACTCAAAAGATCTTAGTAACTATCGACCCATTAGCTTATTATCAGTCATTTACAATCTCTTCACTAAAGTCCTTACGAACAGAATAACAACAATTTTTGAGGAAAACCAACCTCGTGAATAGGCAGGATTCCGAGCGGGTATTCGACCATTGATCATTTACATACAATGAACCAGCTAATTGAGAAACTATAGAATATAATAAACAACTTTGCTGAGGTTCTGTTGATTACGAAAAGGCTTTCGACTCAGTGGAGCACATAGCAATTATAAATTCATTGCGAGAACAAGGAGTGAATGAGAACATTGTAAACCTGCTCGAAAACATATATAAAGAGGGAACTGCTACAGTTAAATTACATAAGGATTCAGAAAAAATTAAGATTGAGAAGGGCGTGCATCAGGGAGATACAATTTCACAAAAATTATTTACAGCATGCCTAGAAAGTATTTTCAGAAAGCTATACTGGGAAAACAAAGGAGTGAAGATTGATGAAGAAAAGCTAAACCATATGAGATTTGCAGATGACATTGTCCTAATCTCAGAAACAACAAAGGCATTGCAAGAAATGTTAAATGACCTGAAGAGAGAAAGTCCGAAAGTAGGACTAAAGATAAACCGAAGTAAAACTAAAGTAATGTTTAATCCACAAACACCAAAGAGCGTCATGAGAATAAGCAATGAAATTCTTGAAGAAGTTAAGGAGTACAACTACTTGGGACAAATACTAAAATTAACGAAAGATCATGATAGCGAAATAAAAAGACGCATTACAATTGGATGGAAAGCTTTCGGTAAACATAGAGACATTATGAAATGTAGCTTGCCAGTTTGTATGAAACGAAAAGTATATAACGAATGTATAATTCCAGCTATGACGTGTGGTTGTGAGACCTGAAAACTGACAAAATCAATGGAAAATAAATTAATCCGTTCTCAGAGTGCAATGGAAAGGTCAATGTTGGGAATATCTTTAAGAGAAAGGAAAAGATCAACTTGGGTAAGACAGCAGCCTAAAGTCAAAGATATTATAGAAGTTATAAAAGAACAGAAATGGAGGTGGGCAGGCCATGTAGCAAGAACAAGGGATAATCGATGGGGCAAGAGGTTGACTGACTGGACACCAAGAAATGGTAAGCGTTGCGGAAAAAGGCCAGACAGGAGATGGAGAGATGAGATAGAAAAATTTGCAGGGAAAACGTGGCAAAGATTGGCTCAGTCAAGGAATTCGTGGAGAAGGTTGGAGAAGGCCTTTGTTCAGCAGTGGACTTGTAATGGCTGATGATGAATATATATATATATATATATATATATATATATATATATATATATATATATATATATATATATATATATCTGCAGAGACTTCACTTCACCGTGAAGATATGTATGCAAACTAACCACAAGAGAAATGAAAGGAGCGACAGTGAGTACTTTCGTATATTACATCTTCAGACAGAGTGAGACAGAAACGTAAAGGGTAGAGGTCTTTTATGCACACCCGCAGCAGGTAGTGGCACACAGAATAATGGATGACCTGAATTTTTACCTGCGGCTTAAGTTAGGGTCACCTGCAGCAGGGAGTGGAACACAGCAAAGGATGACCTGAATCTAAAAATACACGTGACAAAGGAGGAGGAGTAGGAGGGGAGGAAAGGGGAGTGGGAGGGAGGGGGGAGGGAGGAGGGGATAAATACTGCTGCTTAACTTAAGACCTAGAGGATTAATGCTTGGTGTGTCCCACACAGGTGTGACTACACCACCAGGAGATGACAGGGAACAATCACGTGTTAGTCTAGGAGATTCTGCTGTAAAATTAATTCAGTTAACAATTTATGACACTTAAAATGACCATAGCTCATATTTACATTCTTTTCATATGTGCCAGAAGTTAGACAAGATTCTATTACATTTCTTTCATCTAAGCTTTTTCATCTTGCTAGAATCTTGGAGCCTGTCCAGCCAATATGGTGATCACTGGATGTTTTGTGCTGAAATAAACCACTGCTCTGTTGGGCTGTTCTTACACTGTATTTATGTTGTGAGATTCTAGTTTCCAAATCTTTTCCAGATTGTCCTATGTAAAATATGTTACAGCTTTTACACGGGATTTTGTAAACAAAGCCTGAATTACTGAAAGGGCTGTTCTTGATGAGGGTTCTTTTGATGGTGTTCTCATATTTGAATATTACTTGTACATTGAGTTTCCTCAGTATGTGAACAACATCAAGAAAATTTTCATGGAACGGGAGGACAAGGGTTCTTTGAATGTTCTGGCGATGTGGCTTATTAGTTTTCCCTTCAAGGAATCGTTTCTTGGCTGTATTGTGGCACTGAGTTAGTATGCTTTGTGGATATTTTAGCTTCTTTCCAATACTCTGAATCATTTTTAGTTCATCTAAAAATTCTGGGTCTGAAATTCTATATGCTCTTAGGTACATGGATATGAACACAGATCTTTTTACATTAATATGATGGTTTGAATAGTAAAGAACATATGTCATAATATTTGTAGGTTTTCTATATACCTTAGTCTTCAAAACATTTTGGTCCCTGATGACTTTTACATCCAAAAATGGCAGTTCATTATCCATTTCCATCACCAGGTCATCCATTGTTCTGTGTGCCGCTACCTGCGCGGGTGTGCATAAAAGACCTCTACCCTTTACGTTTCTGTCTCACTCTGTCTGAAGATGTAATATACGATAGTACTCACTGTCGCTCCTTTCATTTCTCCTGTTGTTAGTTTGCATACATATCTTCACGGTGAAGTGAAGTCTCTACATATATATATATATATATATATATATATATATATATATATATATATATATATATATATATATATATATATATATATATATATATATATATATACGTGTGTGTGTGTGTGTGTGTGTGAGGGCAAAACGTGTCCTGTGGAACCAACAGGCGTAACATTAGGTCTTGGCCCACTCTGTCACCACCCTCTCTGTCGAATGGCTCAGAGATTATGGGCGTAAGTCTTGCGCCCCAGACTAAATTAGAATACGCGTGTACCAGTCACTAATACTGAATCAAAAACTAAAAGGCTATCTAAGAGAATCAACTCCAATAAAATAATACACAATTTCATACCGTCAGTTAATTCTACGGTCTTATTCTACCTTGTTGCACTATATCGGAGAGATCATATCTCTGCCAGTTCCAAGGAAAATTATTGTTTATTATTGCGTCAAGATCCGGTTCCACCTCAAATTCTAATTAACTCTTCAATGACCGACTTTCCGTGTATCCTTCAGATTTCGTAGAAATCCGATAACAATTGTTTGAGATATATAGTACGCAAGCAGACAAACAGACTGATATGAGTAAATACAGAACCTCTGTTGGCAAACGTAAAAGTATGAAATTATAAATATATAAAAAGGCACTTGTTAATTTCGTATTCCTGACTACTACGTATGGAAGTGAAGTTTGGACGTTGTTGGAGGGACACAAGTCAAGAGTGAGAGCAGTGGAAATGAGTTATTTGAAAGGAGCCTGTGGAGTCATATAGAGAGACAGACTGACAAATGTGGATGAGAAGGAGCGTTGTGGTGTGGATGTGGATGTGATAGGAAGCATTAGGAGAAACACAATGAGGTGGTTTGGCCATGTTTCTCTATCAACACCAAACTATGTGCACAGTACACACTACACTTCCTTTTCCAAAATTTAAAATAAAAAGTAATCATGGCTTGGAAACACACAGCCTCGGAGTCCTCAAGGAGTGGACCATAAATGCCCCCACCTTCCGCCCCTCTCCCGGTGACGACTCGTGCTGCCTGGAACCACTGTCTGACTCTCTTCTTCATTTCTGCAACATTTGCGGCCTTTCCTCCAACTTCCGCTCTGTTGAGCACCACCTCTCCTCCTATAAACCTCACCTTCTTTTCCTAACTGAGACAGCTGTCTGAGGCAACTGACAACAAACCCTTTTCTGTATCCTCCTACTTTCTCTATGCTCATTTCAAAGCCAAAGGCGGCTGATGTGTATATATACACAACGACTTATCTTGCTCTTGTGTTCCTGAACTCGATTCTGCTGAATTCTCTACACTCTGGCTTCGGCTTTCCTGTCATTCTCTGACTAAATATATCTGCGCTGTTTACTTATCCCCTCATTCTACTATCAAAATTTTTTTGACTATCTTCTACAATGGAACACATTCTATCGTTTTCTCCTTTCTCTGAAATCTCCATCCTAGGAGATTTCAATGTTCACCACTACCTTTGGCTCTCCTCTCCTTTCACTTATCCAAATGGTGAACAAGCCTACACCTTTTCAATCCTTAATGACATAGAGCAGCTTGTACAGCACCCTACCCGTATCCCTGACCACCTTGGAGAGAGCTCCAACATACCTGACCTTTTCCTAACAACTAATCCTTCTGCCTACACTGTTAATCTTTTCTCTCTGCTGGGATCCTCCAATCACAACCTTATCACCTTAACCTGTCGTATTGCTCCGGTAAGACCTGTGGACCGTCCAAAGAAACGTTGTTTGTGGCACTTTGGAGCTGTGGATTGGGAGGCCCTCAGGCAGTACTTCTTTGATTTTCCCTGGAATGATTATTGCTTCCACGGCCGGGAGCCATCTAAGTGTGCCTTTCGCATTAAGGAGGTTATTCTCTCGGGCATGGAAGCATACATTCCCTTCTCATATCCTCTGAATAATGCAAGAAAGCCTTGGTTTAATCATGCTTGTTCTAATGCTGTCTGCATCAAGGAGAGGGCCTATAAAAGGTACCAGAACCAACCCACCCCTGAATCACATCTTTTATACGTTTCGGCCAGGAATTGTTCAGAGGTTATTCTCTCGGGCATGGAAGCATACATTCCCTTCTCATATCCTCTGAATAATGCAAGAAAGCCTTGGTTTAATCATGCTTGTTCTAATGCTGTCTGCATCAAGGAGAGGGCCTATAAAAGGTACCAGAACCAACCCACCCCTGAATCACATCTTTTATACGTTTCGGCCAGGAATTGTTCTAAGTCTGTTCTTCCCTCTGCAAAAACTAATTTCATCTGTACTAAATGCTCTCACCTCTCCGACTCGAATTCTTCCCTCACCTTCTGGTACCTTGCCAAAAACCTTTCTAAGAACTTTACCTTATCGTCCTTCCCGCCTCTTTTCTACTCTGATGGCTCTGTAGCTATTTCTTCTACTGTAAAGCAGATCTCTTCGCTCAGACTTTCTCCTCCAATTCCACCTTAGACGATTCCAGTGCTGTTCCTCCATCACTTCCCCCCTCTTGACTTCCTCATGGCTGACATTAAAATTTCTTCGGTTGATGCCTTTTCTGCCATCACATGCCTCAGTACTAACAAGGCATATGGGCCTGAAGAAGTCCCTCCTGTTGTTCTCAAGAACTGTGCTTCTGTGCCTTGGCAAACTCTTTTGCCTTGGTCTATCAACTTGTACCTTTCCTTCTTGCTGGAAGTTTGCTCTCATTCAGCCAGCCCCAAAGAAGGGTGACCATTCCCAACCCTCCAACTATCGTCCAACTGCTTTAATATCCTGTATCTCAAAAGTTTTTGAGTCATTTTATAATAGAAATATTTTAAAGCATCTTTCCTATCACAGCCTTCTTTCTGATCATCAGTATGGGGTCCGTCAGGGATGCTCAACTGGCGATCTTCTCACCTACCTTTCAGACTCCTGGTCATCATCCTTTCGGGACTTTGGCGAATGCTTTGCCATTGCACTTGACATCTCAAAAGCTTTCGATCGAGTGTGGCATAAATCTTTAATTTCCAAACTGCCCTCTTACGGTTTCTATCCTTCTATCTGTGCCTTCATCTCTAGCTTCCTTTTTGTCGTTCTATAGCTGCTGTTGTAGACGGCCATCGTTCTTCTCCTCTATCTATCAACAGTGGTGTTCCTCAGGGCTCTGTCCTATCTCTTCCTTTAATTCATCAATGACCTTCTAAGCTGTACATCTAACACTATCCACTCATACGCTGATGACTCAACCCTTCACTTCCATTCGGTTCCTGCAACGCCCATCTCAACAGTTACTTCAACAAACAAGGGATGAGGCTATGGCAAACCTAATGTCTGACTTGGCTCGTATCTCTGATTGGGGTAAAAATATCTTGTTTTTTTTAATGCATCCAAGACTCAGTTCCTACACCTATCAACCCGAGAAAACCTTTCACAGGTGTACCCACTAATGTTTAATAATATTCAGCTTAATCCTGCATCATCCTTGAACATGCTTGGGGTTTCATTTACTCGGGATTTGTCTTGGAAAGATCATATTACATCTCTTGTAAAACCTGCCTCCAAGAGATTAGGTGTGCTAAGCCGACTCCATTCCTTCTTTACCCCTACGCAACTGTTGACTCTATACGTGCGTTTTATCCGCCCCTGTGTGGAGTTCAACTCTCATGCGTGGGGAGGCTCCCCACATACAGCTCTTCTCAATAGAGTGAAGTCAGAGGCTTTTCGTCTCATTAACTCTCCTCCTCTTACTGACTCCCTTCAACCTCTGTCTCTTCGCCACACTGTTGCATCTTTATCTCTTTTCTATCGCTACTTCAATGGTCACTGCTCCTCTGAACTGTCTACATGCATTCTTCCACCTCTGCGACGGGCGCGTAGCACCCGTCTAACAGCACTCTTATCCCTTCTCTGTCCAACTTTCTAATGCAAGAGCTAACCGTTAGTCCCAGACCTTCATTTATGAAACAGGCTATCTCTCGAACTGTCTCCCTCTGTCTGTATTTCCTGCTTCCTATGATCTCCAGTCTTTCAAACGCAGTGTGTCCAGGCATCTCGAAATGATCGAATCTTGAATTTGGCTCTCTCTTGTGTTTTGTTTTTTTCTTGTAGGGAACAGTTATTGTGGGCTCATTGCCTTTGGTTCCTTCTTTCTCACATAAAAAAGTGTGGAGTGGATGGAGAGTGAGAGACTGACGAGGAGAGTGTATGTGAGTGAGGTGGAGGGGGGGAGGTGGAGGGGAAAGCCAAGGATAAGATAGAGGGATGGAGTGGAGAGGTATATGAGAGAGGGGTGTGTGAATTGGGAGCAGGGCAGTGAAATGGCGGGGAACAGGGTGACTTAGAGGCGATTTGTTTGTGGCCACCCCGTATAAGGGATTAAGGAGTTTGGCAATAGATAGACAGACAGACTACTACTAATGTAGAAACAGTTCTCTGAATCAGAAATTTGGAAGCGTATATTGATTATATAAAAATGAATAAATATTTAAATAAATTGTACGATGAACATGTTCCTTCCATTATTTCCTTCCTGCTTTCCAACTCAGAAGTGGCAAACAAGACTAATATTTCTCAGCATTTATTAGGAGGGCATGTATTTGAAGGAGGACGGCACATGAGGGTGCATGGAAATGAAATCTTCGGTATCTAAATAAACGTCAACTGATTTCTTATTAATAAATACCAATGTCGTTGAAAATAATAATTACCTGCCTCCCCAAACATACCCATTATCATCGGAGGAAAAAATACTATGCCAAACCCATTTTCTACAGTAATAATATTCCATTACTTTATTTTCCAGATGAACAAGGCTGACATACATACGATTATAAATACTAGGGTGGTCCATCGTCATATACTGAAATTTCACATAGCGTATATTGATTAAGACATAAGATACCCATAATGCAATTCAAGGCCTTAGTAACAAGTAAGGAAATGAGGACGATCTGACTTCGTTTAGAGGCCACTCTAAACATGAACTCTAAATAGGGTATAGACAGTCTGAGAAAAATGTAGATTGTAGAATGTTCTAGCAGGGTTAGAACTCTAGACAGTTACAAACACTTCTAGAAAACTTTGGTTTGTTCCAGAAGGGTCTAGACGGTTCAAATAAATTATGAAATGTTCTAGAGGGGTTCGCCATGTTTTTATAAATGGCCTTGCTGCACAGTCGGCTGGTTGTCCAATGTGCATTTGTGCATACAGCGTTGTCCACTCGTGAGGAAAAATAAAAACTGTGTGTGTGTGTGTGTGTGTGTGTGTGTGTGTGTGTGTGTGTGTGTGTGTGTGTGTGTGTGTGTGTGTGTGTGTGTGTGTGTGTGTGTGTGTAGTGTTTTGCACAGACTACTTTACATGATCTCTATTTCAAGTTGAGTTTCTGTGTGCAGGTGATATGGTTACAGCCATTAAACAAAGCAGCGTTTCTATCCTGTTCATTAGTCGTCCTGGAGAGATGACCACTAGTTGTTGACTACCATCTAAGTGTCATTCAGGCATTTCATTTACCACCACATAATCCTGAAGAAAACCAAGTGTGACCGGGTGTTTACAGTGATTGACGCTGTTCTTTGTTTCTGGTGTTCAGCCAATGTTCTGAACTCAACCGTTTGCTACTGCAAGAAGCCTCTATGACTAGCTGAACAGTATGGAAAACCGAAGAAAAATCGACTGAAGGATTCAGTCATGTCGAACGAATGATGGCATCTTTTTTGGAGACCTTGAAGAACTGTTTGACATCTAAAGCGAGATGCTCAGATGCAGATAACAAACGAGGAATACCGGGCATTCCTAATCATTTTTTGGAAGATAGCATGCAATTGGCAATGGCAGGAGTCAACCAGTTGCTCCAGAAATAATGTGAGCTGCAACGCAGGTGAATGGAGAGAGTGCAGAAAACAAAGGAAAAATCTGATAGTGAGAAGGAAGCAATGGTTCAGGCAGTCGATTCGTCAAAGATTGATTCCCTCTCTTCTTTATCATTAGAAGTAGGTGCTGGAGATCTGGAGTTTACCCCCAAACTCTGCTGAACAGTAAGTTCGCCCACGCTTTTCTTACTGCTGTGGTGACATCGACATTGGATCGAGTATAAGACTGGACAGCAATGTCTGTGATGGGAGCCTTGGCACAAGTGACAGATCAAAACTTTAATGAACTGATGCTCTCCAGATGCACTATCAGTCACCAACCAATTTAGAACTGTGAAATGACTGCAACTAAAGCAAAAAAACACGACATATCGTCAACGGTGCCTCCTCTCTTACACTGGGACACGAAGCTGCTGCCTGGCCTAACCGAAAATGAGAAAGTTGACTGTGCCATTCCCTGATGACAGATGATCGAGAAATCGTGCTTAATGTCCCAAAAGTTGCCAGTAGCACTGGGACTGCGCAAGCAAATGCCTGTCTGAGTCTTCAAGACCACCACTTTGAATGGAACAATAGGGGAATACTGTTTGACACTACTGCTTCAAACACTGACCTCTCTGAGGGAGTATGTGTCAAGATACAGCGGGGTCTGAATCAAGAGCTGCTGTGGGTAGCATGTCAATATCATGTTCATGTGATCCTCTTGTCTGACGTTTTCAAGACGGCATACAGGCCAGCAAGTGGACCAACACTGAACTCGAGGTTGAGATACAAACAGTTAACCGTCATATGGACTACCAAGAGGATTATTCCAGAAGGAGCAATCTACACAGTCGGCGGACCGGAGAAGTCTGGTGAGACATGGGAGAAGAGCCAGGAGAAGGTGGAGAAACTAGTGCAAGAGAAGCCAAACCTTCCTGGAGTGAAGCCTGAATGAGCTCATTGCATAGGACCTGCACCTCTCCGAAACTCTAGTAAACCTCCAAGGCCTCGCACCATCCTGGCTTGCTCCACCAATTACGAAGACAGGCAGCAGGTACTTAGAAACTCGGTGAGTATTGAAAAATACAAATATATACTTGAACGAAGATTTGTGTGAAGCCTCAGTGCAAGCACGCAGGGAGAAGTTGCCTGAGTGAAAAAAAAAAAGCTCGTAGTGATGGCAAAATAGCATATTTTAGCTACACCAAACTAGTCATAAAGGAAGGGATGGGTGCTAGGCTGCAGCCTGGCACTGGTGGGGCCCCTCTGTTAAACCCCGTAATTCTGCTGCCCCCAACTCTGTGCCTACTGACATCGGTGAGAGCCAATCTGACCACATCTTAGATTCTGTATCTTCGGAGTTGATGAGAGGCCACCTGACCGGGTACCTGTGAGCGCTGATGAGCACCCCCCGGGCACAGCCCCTGCCCCTGTGTCTTCTACACCTGTTGCCTCCACCCCTGCAGGTCCCCCCAACACTGTTGCCACCACTTCATGCACTGTTGGCAGCTCTGTGAACGACAGTAATACTGGGGAATCCCGGGAGGGACATGAATCAAGGAGCAAACAAAGCAGAAAGAAGAAGTAAACCATAGATATTATCTCTCTCTTTTTTTTTTCATTGTTTTCTATTGTTACATTACTTAGTTTTCTTCAAGATTCAGCTTCAGTTGTTTCAATATACAGTATTACCATTTTCTCATCTTAGTAATGAAGAATTTATTGACTTATTTAAATCAAATTATATTGATAACATTTTGCCATAGGATAACTATAGCCACCTAGAGTATAACCCTGATAGAAATAGTCCCGTATCTGTTGACGGGGACCAGTGTGGTCCTGATGACTGAGACCTGGTTGCTTTACGTACAGTATCGGACAGTCAGTACTGTTATAAAAATGACTTTGAGAATATCATAAGTATGCATACTACAAGCTTAAAAATATTATCCTATAACATTAGAGTATCCCCAGAAATTTAGAAAAGTTTATTGATTATCAGTTATCATTTGGTATCAAGAATATACATCTTTTGGGCTTCAGAGAAACAAGGTTATCCAGTAATATAGATCGCATGTATAACATTTGTGGTTTTACCTTATCTGTTAAACACCGGAATCATTTTGGAGGCGGGGTAGTTCTATATGCCAGAAATGATTTAAAATGTAAAGTAATTGAAAATATTAACCTACATAATGATCATTATGAACCGATATTTGTAGGAAGTGAGGCTAATAAACCTTATGTCACTGGTGTTACAGTATTTATAATTGACCCAATTCTGAAATAAACATTTTTAATGAATTCTTAGGAGACTTGATTGATAAAATAGCGTTAACTAGAAAAGACTGCATTATTTTGAGAGATTTTAATATAAATTTACTTAAACATGACTCCATTTACTATGTACAAGAGTTCTGTAACATCTTTATGGACATGACTTTTCTCTTGCATTAATAAAACCGAATAGAATGGGGACACAATGCGCTTCTCTTATTGATCATATCTGGACCAACGATTTTAATAGTTTGATGAACTGTGGAATTTTAATAACGGATGTCACTGATCACTTTTCACCATTCATAATAAGCTCTTAAAGACTTAAAAATACTCAAATTCAAAAAAAATATTACATACAAAGATTACAAAAACCTTAAGACAACCGATCTGTGTGCCACTCTGGAAGAATTTTTTGTCATAACCAGCTGGATAATGATGTAAATAAAAGTTATACACGTTTTATGAACTGCATTATGCAAGCAACTGAGAAGCATCTTCCCTTGATGGCTCTCCGAATTCCAGTGAAAAGAATTCGTAAACCTTGGGTAGCAAACGAACTCACTAAGCTTATTAAAACTAGGCATATTCTTTATAAGAAACATACAAAGAAACCTATGACCTATGGAGAACTATATAGAAAATACAGAAATATGATTAAAATAAAACTAAACAATGGAAAACAGAACTACTACAAAACTAAACTGAAATTAACCTTTGGTAATTGTAAAGCTGTATGGGGAGTTATTAGTGAGTAGTTGTAGAAATATCATAATACATCAACTAATATTGAAATATTAATGTTTGCAGACCAACTGGAATCTGACCCTTATAAAACATGCTACTTCTTAAACACATATTTTTCTGTAGTTGGTAAAAAGTTAGAAAACAGGCTTCCAGCTTGTAATATTTCACCCTTACAGTATCTGAATGGTAACTACTCTAATTTTAAATTATCCCCAACAACGCCAGAGGAAGTAACTGATAGAGTTACGACTTTGAAGGAATCTAGTTCTGGGCATGACGAAATATATATTAAATTCTTAAAGCAAACAAAGTCTGCCATGGCTCGCGTGATATCATTGTTGATTAATCTCTCTTTTCGTAATGAATCATTTCCAAATGACTTGAAAGTGGCAAAAATAATAGCAATACACAAAGTTGGTGATACGCTTCAAGCATCAAATAACGTCCAATATCAGTAGTTTCAGCAATAAGTAAAATACAGTAATAGAAAAAGCAATGTATGATCGACTGTTGGTCTTTCTAGAGACTAATAATGTATTGACTGAACGCCAATTTGGCTATAGTAAGAATTATTCCCCACAAACAGCAATTATAAAATTATTAAATCTTACCATGCTAAATTTAGTCCAAGGGAAATTTACAATGGGTGTTTTCCTAGATAAAAAAAAAAAAAAAAAAAAATTTGACGGTATTAATTTTGACATTTTGATTCGCAAATTCGATTTTAGGAGGAGTAGACTGTAGCAAGAAGGAGTTGACTGTAGCACCAGTCGAGCAGGAGAGTAATCCCAAGGTGGATGGAAAGCTGATGATAAGGAGAGCTGGAGCTCCCGTTTCATCAGCCCTCAGGACTAGTTCCTGACCATCCCCCTTTGCTGAACCTTTTCAGTGTCTCAGTGACACAGAGAGTAGGCCAGCATGCTCTCCAATACAAGTTTCTCTAAATGTCAGCACCAAACTATATGCACAGTACACACTACATTTCCTTTTCAAAATTAAAAAAAGTAAAATGGCACAATTAAATCTGGCCTTGGGGTCCCCAGGAGGGGAGGAACCATAAATTCCCCCACCATCCGCCTCTCTCCCGGTGATGGCTCAGAGAGATGCCTGGAACCACTGTCTGACTCACTTCTTCATTTCTGCAACATTCGCGGCCTTTCCTCTAACTTTCTCTCTGTCGAACATCACCTCTCCTCCTCCAAATCTCACCTTCTCTTCCTGTCTGAGACTCAAGCTGTCTGAGGCTACTGACAGCAAACCCCGTTTCCTCCTACTTTCTCTATACTTCTTTCAAAGCCAAAGTTGGTTGTTGTGTATATGTACGCAACGATTTATCTTGCTCAAGTGTTCCTGAACTTGATTCTTCTGAATTCTCTACTCTCTGACTTCGGCTTTCTTGTCATTGTCTGACTAAATACATCTGCCTTGTTTACTTATCTCCTAATTCAACTGACTATCAAAAATTCTTCGACTATCTTACTTCTATGATGGAACACATTCTATCCATCTCTCCTTTCTCTGAAATCTCCATTCTAGATTTCAATGTTCACCACCATATTTGGCTCTCCTCTCCTTTCAGTGATCCACCCTTTTCTATCTTTAATGACCTAGAGCAGCTTGTACAGCACCCTACCCGTATCCCTGACCGCCTTGGAGAGAGCTCCGATAAACTTGACCTCTTCCTTACAACTAATCCTTCTGCTTATCCCTGACCGCCTTGGAGAGAGCTCCAACAAACTTGACCTCTTCCTTACAACTAATTCTTCTGCTTACACTGTTAATCTTTCCTCTCCGTTGGGATCCTTCGATCACAACCTAATTACCGTAACCTGTCCTATTGCTCCGGTACAGCCTGCAGACCCTCCAAAGAAACGCCGACTGTGGCACTTTGGAGCTGCTGATTGGGAGGCCCTCAGACAGTACTTCTTTGATTTTCCCTGGAATGATTATTCCTTCCATGGCCGTGAGCCATCTGAGTGTGCCTTACGCATTACAGAGGTTATTCTCTCGGCCATGGAAGCCTACATTCCCTTCTCATATCCTTTGACTAATGCAAGAAAGCCCTGGTTTAATCACGCTTGCTCTAATACTGTCCGCAACAAGGAGAGGGCCTATAAAAGGTACCAGAACCAACCCACCCCTGAATCACATCTTGCTTATGCTTCTGCCCGGAGTGCTAAGTCTGTTCTTTGCTCTGATAAAAATAATTTCATCTGCACTAAATGCTCTCAATTCTCCAACTCGAATTCTTCCTGCTCCTTCTGGCACCTCGTCAAAAACCTTTCTAACAACTTTACCTCATCATCCTTCCCTCCTCATTTCTATTCTGATTGCTCTGTAGCTATTCCTTCTACTGATAAAGAAGATCTCTTTACTCAGACTTTCTCCTCCAATTCCACCTTAGATGATTCTGGTGCTGTTCCTCCATCACTTGCCCCATCTGGCTTCCTTATGGCTGACATTAAAATTTCTTCAGCTGATGTATTTTCTGCTATCACTGGCCTTAATACTAAGAAGGCATATGGACATGATGGAGTCCCTCCTCTTGTCCTCAAGAACTGTGCTTCTGTGTTTACACCCTGCCTAGGTAAACTCTTTGGCCTTTGTCTGATAACCTGTACCTTTCCTTCTTGCTGGAAGTTTGCTTTCATTCAGCCAGTCCCAAAGAAGGGTGACCATTCCCAATCCACCAGCTATCATCCAATTGCTTTAACACCCTGTGTCTCAAAAGTTCTCGAGTCAATTCTTAACAGAAAAATTTTAAAGCATCTTTCCTATCACAACCTTCTTTCTGATCGTCAGTATAGGTTCCGTCAGGGACGCTCCACTGGCGATCTTCTCACCTACCTTTCAGACTCCTGGTCATCCTCCTTTCAGGACTTTGGCGAAAGCTTTGCTATCTCACTTGACATCTCAAAGGCTTTCGATCGAGTCTAGCATAAATCTTTAATTCCCAACCTGCCCACTTACGGTTTCTATCCTTCCATGTGTGCGTTCATCTATAGTTTCTTTTCTGGTCGTTCTATAGCCGCTGTTGTAGACGGCCATCGTTTTTCTCCTAGATCTATCAACAGTGGTGTTCCTCCTATCACCGACTCTCTTCCTTCTATTCATCAATGATCTTCTAAGCTGTACCTCTAACCCTATCCACTCGTACACTGATGATTCCACCATTGACTTCTCCATTCGGTTCCCGCAACGTCCATCTCAGAAGTTGCTTCAACAAACAAAGGATGAGGCTATGGCAAACCTAATGTCTGACTTGGCTCGTATCTCTGACTGGGGTAGAAATAATCTTGTTGTTTTTAATGCATCAAAAACTCAGTTTTTACACCTATCAACCCGATACAATCTTCCACAGGAGTACCCACTAATGTTTAATAATATCCAGCTCAATCCAGCATCATCCTTGAACATGCTTAGGGTTTCACTCACTTGTCTTGGAAAGATCATATTTCATCTCTTGTAAAACCTGCATCTAAGAGATTAGGTGTGCTAAGCCACTCCATACCTTCTTTACCCCTGCACGGTTGTTGACTTAATACACGGGTTTTATTCACCCCTGTTTAGAGTACAACTCTCATGTGTGGGAAGGCTCCCCACATACAACTCTCCTCAATAGGGTGGAGTCAACGCCTTTTGTCTCAACTCTCCTCCACTTATTAGCTCCCTTCAACCGTTGTCTCTTCGCCGCATTGTTGCATCTTTATCTCTTTTCTATCACTACTTCAGTGGTCGCTGCTCCTCTGAATTGTCTGCTTGCATCCCTCCACCTCTTCGACGGGTGTTTAGCACCCGTCTAGCAACAAACACTCATCCCTTTTCTGTCCAGCTATCTAATGCAAGAGTTAACCGTCACTCCCAGTCCTTCGTTTATGCAACAGGTCAACTCTGGAAGTGTCTCCCTCTGTCTGTATTTCCTACTTCCTATGATCTCCAGTCTTTCAAAAGCAGTGTGTCCACGCATCTCGAAATGAATGGATCTTGAATTTGGCTCTCTTTCGCATTGTTTTTGTTTTTTATTTGAGGGAACGGTTTGCGGGCTCCTGGCCTTTGGTTCCTTCTTTCTTCCATTAAACAAAAATACACATTTCTTTCTGTATCTTCCATTGTCCTATCTATTTAGGCATCTTATTTTTACATCGTCTGCCAAGACTTCGAATTTATTCGTCAGACGTGTATGATGGGTCTGCTTGAGGGTAGTGGAACGGACTCACTCATGCTGGTGTGATATTACACTAGTGGGCCGTGGATTCAGAGAGAGAGGGGAAAAGAAATATGTATATAAGGATGTGATGGGGTTAAAATAGGGCAGATTGGGTGTAGTCCTGAGGGAGTAAAGATGGACCTAAAGGGAGGTACAGTCCTTAAGGGGTAAGGTGGGGCTGACGGCATGTGTTCAGGGATGGGGCTGTTGTGTTAGTTGGGGATTATGATGGTTCATGCAGGAAGAGGGATGATGGAAAAGGGACAGGCGGGAGGAATCGGGATATGGTTGATGGACGGTTGAGCAAGTACAGTACTTGGCCTACTAACTAGTTTTTTTTAAAGTAAATTCACTTATTTTCTCATCAATTCATTTTCTTTTTCAAGGGCCGATTTTTTTTCATTTTCAGAGCAGCCATATGAGAGTGCGATCCAGAGTATTGTTCATTGCATTAGCTATTTTCTACCCGACATGATAAAACAAACGAATGGTATAATCCATTGATCATCAGTAACCATAAAGTCTCTACTAACAATACAGCCATACTCGGAGGTACACATGTAACGAATTGCTGGAGCAATTGAGCAATTGTACAGTACATGGTTTTATGGGGTAGATGTTAAGGAGAAAATGAGATGCGCAGAATACAGAAAGCTCGTTGCTAGCTTTATCTAGAGGTCTGAGACCTGACTTCGGGCCTTGGGTGGGCTTGCTGGGGAGCTCTTGACCTGACCTTAATACACTAGGATATCTGAGAGAGAGAGAGAGAGAGAGAGAGAGAGAATGTGTGTGTGTGTGTGTGTGTGTGTGTGTTTGTCCTTTCCCTCTTTTAACTCCGTCAAAGACCCTTTGAAAATAGATCAGCATGTGTGTGTGTGTGTGTGTGTGTGTGTGTGTGTGTGTGTGTGTGTGTGTGTGTGTGTGTGTGTGCAGGCACAATCAAAGGCTGAAATGGCTCTTTCCTAGAGCTGCAATACGCTGATGATTTTGCTGTCCTAACACATACCCCAGAAGCCATACAACAGAGTTTCCCCATTGTCTCCGACATATACCATGTAATGGAGATCCTAATAAATATCAATAAATCAGACATACTATCTCAGTGAAGCAACCCAACAGAGCTTCATCCATTTAGATAAATGGCAAAAACGTAAAACAGGTGTAGAATTTTACCTGCCTTGGAAGTGTGCAGACAGATAAACATGACATTGATGCTGAAGTCCTTGCACGAATCAGCCAAGCCTCAGCCTCTTTTAGGCGTCTCAGATCCAGTATCTTTGAAAACTCCAACTTCAGAATCGTGAAAGTATCAGTCTATACTGTTATATGATTCTCAATCCTCTTATACGATGCTGAATCCTGGACTACCTACCAGCATCACATCAAACAGCAGGAGTCGTCTTCTGTAGCAGAAGGACAGCTTTAAGTAAGTAACCAAGTAAGTGTGTGTGTGTGTGTGTGTGTGTGTGTGTGTGTGTGTGTGTGTGTGTGTGTGTGTGTTCTTTGAGGAAAACTACGTGTTAGTGTACAAAACTTTTCCAATATGACTACATTTCTATATGAGTGATATATGACAGCCAACTGCATTCACGTTGGCTGCATTTTGTGAAACTCACTCGCATCCAAATTAAATCTATAATTACCGAAATTCACACATTACAACTAGCTGTAATCTCAGAATAGCTAACAAGAGTGGACCTCATAACACCACAAAACGTAGACTTTGCTTATACTCAAAATTTACCTCAAGTAATACCAAACAAATACACATAGCTTGAATGAAACCCAAGACAAACCGGTAGCTGACGCTCAATAAACCAACCCTCCCCCCCCAAAAAAAAAAAAAAATCTCCTTACTCCTTAGAAACTCAACAAAAATCCAGTTACCTGTTATGTACTGTGCTTTAGAAAACTCAGTCACACCCAAGATTATCCAAAACCTAACCCGAAGATTATCATTAAGGGACTTGGTTTTTATTCCCGTTATTGGCATCATCCATCAGCGTCCATATTATTTTTCTTTTCCATATTACACTTTTGTTGCCAGCTTTTCAAGCTCCTTCTTCCATGCAAAGTTCGAAAAATTCTAAGGCCCCTTTACCTCCCCCTTTTTTTTTTGGGGGGGGGGGAGAGGGGGCCACCTTCGTCTTGCTTTCCTCTGTTTACCTACATTACCATGCTTGCTGATCACACAGCGACTTCCTACACACACACACACACACACACACACACACACACACACACACACACACACATGGTGAGGGAGGGACTGATTAATGCTAAAACTGACAAAGACTTCTCTTCCTTCCTCCTCCTCTGTACCCCACATACCTCCCTCTTTTTTTTTCCCTCATTCATTTAGTCTTTCTTCTTCGTAGTCCTCCTCCTCCACCTCCTTCTCCTCATATCCACACTCACGCTCGCATTTCCTCTTAAATCTTTTACGTTTTCTCCTCAGGTCGTTCATTTTAAGTCACCCGCATCGGCGCTTTTTCTTTCAGAGGATCACTTTTTTATATTTTCACTTTACACCGTTCCCATTAACCCCCACTCCATTTACTCACACATCTCTCTCTAGCCTCTCTTCAACAACCCTACTCACTCTCCCCATCACGCCCCCACCCCTACCACGTAATTACCTTTCTTTTCCCTCATCACGTTCTCTCTCTCCGCCTATTGTATTCTTACTTTATACTCTCGTATTCCACTCCTCTTCCAGCAACTTTCTCTCCCACTGTCTCCCTTCATTTTGATTTTCACCCTCGTTTCTTCCTTTTTCCTCTGAACCCCATCCTTCTGTCTCACTAGCACTCCCTTTCTTCATCCTTTGTACTCTCTCTCTCTCTCTCTCTCTCTCTCTCTCTCTCTCTCTCACACACACACACACACACACACATACACACACACACACACACACACACACACTTCTTTTCCGTCCATATCTGACCCTTCCCGTTTCCTTCTCCAGCAGCTTTTTCTTCCCTGGCCCACCTCCTATCTGACCCTACCTTCCATTTTTTCCCTACTCCCACCCTCTTTCCGTTCTCTCTCCTACTCCCTCCTTCGCCTTTTCTTTCACTACCTTCCTCCCTTCCTACCTACGTCCCTCTGTTTTTCGCACTCTTTTCCCCTTTCCCTTTCCCAATATCTCCAGCTCTTACTCTCTTCTATCATATACGATTTTCTTCCCTTTTCAACCAAATTCCGTCCTTTTCTCTCCTTATTTTTCACCATCCATTCTCGTCCATCCTTTATCCCATCTCCTCCCTACTACTGCCTGTCACTTATATTGCTCTCTCTCCCACTCCATCCTTTTCTCTTCCCCACTACACCCTTCAATTACGTCTCTGTCCTCCCCCGCCCCTCTTTCTCCCCTTTACTTCCTCTCGGTCTTGTTTATTTTTATTCAGTCACTGAAGATTCTCCTTGTACTTGCTCTTACTCAGAAACATCCCTCCATTCACCTCGCCGTGCCTTCTACTATATATATATATATATATATATATATATATATATATATATATATATATATATATATATATATATATATATATATATATATATATATATATATATATATATATATACGGTATATATAAAGAGAGGTAGCCGAGACAGGACGACACACTCCCAATGTACTCATCTACACTCACACACTTTTATTCGTATCTTAGCCCTAAGGGGAGAAGGGATAGATCCTCACCGCACCACACAGCACGAGGGTCAACTGCTTAGTGCAATCAGCGACAGCTGCGGCAGAGCCCGACAGAAGAGCTGGTTTACCCCTGCCACATCATGATGGACCCATCTCCTTATCGCACCTGATCTGATCAGCTGATCAGCTGATATATATATATATATATATATATATATATATATATATATATATATATATATATATATATATATATATATATTATATCTGACCGACTCTGGGCATAGGCTTCACAGCCTGCTATCAAGGCCCAGCAGTCCTCCTACATACCATACACCTTTACATGTCACCACTTCGGCGCTAACACCCACCGTCCATACTGAATACATACTAGGGCTGTCTCATACAGGACTGGTGTATTGGTATTAGCGGTTTTTTTTTACATGTCGGCGGGTCTTCTGGTAGATCAGTAAAGCCTGATTTATTGAAATTCAAATCCTTAAACTGTTCCCTGTCCCAGCCAGGATTCGAACCTGGGTCCGTTAGGACTGCAGGCCATCTCTCTACCGATTGAGCCACCGCCTCCCCCAATATATATAGTAGAACCCCGGAATTCGTACACAATTCGTTCCTGGAGGCTGTACGAGTTGCGAATTGTTCGAAAACCGAATCATTTTTTTCCATAAGAAGATATGTAATTTGCATTAATCCGTTCTTTAATATGGATGAAACTTTAGATTCCGCCATACTATAATGAATGGCAAGATTGGAGACACGGGTTCCACTTTCAAACTTTGCAATGAGTTCTTTTTTGACCTCAGTTGTTGTTCTCACTGCTTTACTTTTTGCTCCAGCTGACTCACTAATCTTCTTAGGGACCATGAATATGTACAATTTTCTATCAAAAATACGTAATTCATCACCAAGTTTAATCGAGCCTGTATGACTGATGCATAGCTGGCAGAAGACAAAGCCAGACTGGCGAATATGTGGCACCTACGGCGCCACATCTCTTAGTGCGAATAACAGGTCATTGTACGAAAACTGGAGCGATTTGGGGACGAAATAGCTGTACGAAAACCGACTTGCACGAGTAGAGAGGCGTATGAATTAAAGGGTTCCACTCTCTCTCTCTCTCTCTCTCTCTCTCTCTCTCTCTCTCTCTCTCTCTCTCTCTCTCTCTCTCTCTCTCTCTCTATATATATATATATATACAGTATATGGAGCCTCTGTGGTACAATGGTAAAGTGTGCATGTTTGTACACTGAAGAAAGAGGGTTCACGCCCTGCCAGGGTAATAAACTTTGGGAGTGTTCTTCAGGCCACGTACTGCATTGGTGGACACAAGGGGTGCTGTGGTTGAACCAGTGTCGAATACTATAAAGTATGCATGCACCCAGTCGGCTTGCGCGGGCCGATTACACTTGGTTCACAGACTACACACACATCCAAAGCCACTGCAACACTATAATTACACTTAAAAGCACTTCTCACCCTACATACAATCTCCACCAGACAGCCTAAGCCATTTAGTAGAGATACATTGGCTGTTTCGTCCCCACTTCGGAAGGGATAGGCCAGTCCTGCAGTGGACACTCAAACGGCTGATGATATATATATATATATATATATATATATATATATATATATATATATATATATATATATACAGGAAATCATTATGCTTTCAGTGATGGTGAAATTACAATATCAATTTCATCAATTTGAGGAAGTATTTCTTACACTTTTGCTCGCCAAGCTAGTGAGGGTGTTATACTTTATATGATGTTTCTTTGTTTGTGTGTGTGTGTGTGTGTGTGTGTGTGTGTGTGTGTGTGTGAACAAAAACCTCAATTAGTTTTATGCTATTTACAAAGCTTTATGAAAGAGTTAAATTTCAGCCAAACAACTGATTGATCTTTTTTAGAACGATGAGCCAAAAGTCAAGGTCGGAGGGTTAGGTGTACAGTTATTTTAGGAAATGAGGTAGTTTTTATCCAATGTAGATCAAACTTGATGGAATGGGTGAGGTTAAAACAAAAGCGAATGGATTCGATTCTGAGAACGAGCAATCAAAAGTCAATGTCAGAGGACAAGGTGAATCTACTACCTATTTGTCTGTATGCAAACACATTAAGTAAAGGAAGAAGAGTGTGATACCTGTGCCCAACATTTGTTTAAATAGTCGAACATAGGTTTTGTCTGTTGACTCTGTCACGGGCCCAGTTGCTCTCAAAATTGAATACCTTCATTTGGGTCTGGCTCTTACAGGTTTCATCAAGCTTTGTCCAAATTAGATTTAAAATGTCTGAGCTGACATCCTGCGATTTTGGCATTTGATCTTTCACAGAGATCCAAATCTTTGACTTAATGTTCTCGAAAGTAAATCTCATTATATTTACTTTATCTCTAACACCTTAATGTTTTGTGCAAATTGGATAAAACATGTTAAAAATGTGTTCCTACCTTGTGACCTTAAAATCTGACCAGCTAAGAGAACAGAATATCAATATTCAATCCTTTTGCCTAGATCTTAGATTCATTGTCCTTAAATTTGACCCACTTGGTTTAACCCGTCCCGTCTCGACTGATTTTCCACCACTGACTCCTCCCAATCCCGACCAATTTTGGATTTTTTTCTCTTTTTGGCTCAAACCTCCGCTTTTGGTGAGAAACATCGAAAATTCATAGAGAAATTGCTCACCTGAAGTTTAAAACACTGGATACAGGTAGCAGTACCCCTTATCTTACTGCGTTTTCTATCAGGATGGCTCCAAAGAAAACAACTTTTATGGGAGGGAAACTGTTCCACACCACTCATAAATGGTATTTATTTAATTATTTGGTACGAATTTATATGTTGTATGAGAGTATATTGGTTTTCACACAGTAATATAGGCAATATAAGCATTGTTTCACTCACCAAACACATCAACATACCTGATCTTTTTTGGCAACATTACCTGATCACCATTTCTGACTGTTTCTTCCTCTAATGCTACGTAAACTTTGTCCTCCACATTGTCAACGACTGGGGAATCACTCTGGCCTTGAATTCAATACCGTGGAACATGTCTTTACTGGCCAGGTCACTGGTAACAGGTGAATTGCCGAGTCAATGGCATGTGGGGGGGGAAGGTCATGTGGGGTAAGGCATTGTCCCTGCCTGGCGTCTTGTAGAGGAAGATGTCCCGTGTATACATACCAAAAACCATGTGCAAAATTTGAAAAATGTGCAAATGACAGACCTTGCAACTGCTGCGTGTTATGGGAGTCACAGTGACAAAATGTTCGGAGGTACATATATGTCAACGGGACGTATATATACATCCACCCCTGTGATGGGGGGGACACAATCTGGCTGCACTATGGGGTGGTACTACTACTCTGCGGCCAGGTTGTGTTAGGAAGAATACTGCCACCGTATACCCTGCGCGTCGTAAAAGGCGACTAAAAGGGGTGGGGTGAGGGGACTAGGGACCCCCTCCTCTGTTTTTTAGTTCCTAAAAATAGACAGGCCAGAGAAAGGGATGGGGGACTGAGTTATCCCCGTACCCTTAAGATTGGGTTTATGAATGGGCATGGATGTAGTACGATTGAGGCTAAAAGGGAGGAGATTGCAATAATGTTTGTGAGAAGAAAGTTGAATGTGTTAGCTCTGAGTGAAACAAAGATGAAAGGGAAGGGTGAGTCTATGTCTGGAAATGTGAATGGAAGATTGTCAGGTGTTGATAGAGGAAGGGCAAGAGAAGGTGTGGTCTTGTGTGTCCAGAAGTACAACAGTGAGTGATTGAATGGAAGGTGTCATCGAGACTGATGTGGGTGAGAGAGAAATTTGGATGTGAGCTGTGGGTGTTTGTGAGTGCATATGGGCCTGGTAGTGAAAGGGAAGAAGAAGAGAGGGAGTCTCTGGAATGATGTTGATGAGTGTCTGCAGAGTTTTGGAGCGAATGTGAATGTGGTAATATTGGGAGATCTGAACCCTAGAGTGGGAAATGTAGCAGTTGAAGGTGTAGTTGGTATGCATGGTGTGCCTGGAAGAAATGAAAATTGGGAACGAATGACAGGGATGTGCGTTGAGCGAGAGATAGTGATTGGAAATACCTTGTTTGAGAATAAAGATATTTATAAGAATACATGGGTGAGACAGGAGAGTGGAAGGGTTGTTGATAGAGCATTGATGGACTATGTGATTGTGTCCAGGAATGTAATAGGAAGATTGTTGGATGTGAGAGTTTTGAGAGGGGAGGGTGGAGGTATATTTGACCACTACCTGGAGGATGGCAAATTATGAGTAGGTAAGAGATGGGTGAGAGCTAGGAGAGTTAGGTATGGAAGGAAGGTTTTGAAAGTGAGTGACTTGGATAAAAGAGAGAAAATGATAGAGTATCAGGAGAAATTGAATGATGAATGGAACGCAGTGAAAGATCAGGAAAATGGCAGTGTGGAGGGGGAATGGCAGTTGTTTGAGTGCTGTGGTGAGGCATGCGGAAGAGGTGTGTGGTGTGAGATGTGTGGGTGGTGGTGTAAGAAATGGAAGTGAATGGTGGTGCGAGGAAGTAAGTATGGTCGTGGCTGAGAATAGATGTTCATATGAAGTGTGGCTGCAGAGGAAAGATGAGGTGTCATATGAGAGATAAAAGGAAAAGAGGAATAGGGCGAGAGGCGCTGGGCATGATGCTAAAGTGGCAGCAGATGAGAGGTGCTGTAAGCGGTTGACTGAGAATTTTCAACAGAATAAGAAAATGTTTTGGAAGGTGGTGAAAAGGGTGCAAAAGGGAGAGTCTGGAAAGGAAGAGCGAGTAAAAGCAGAGGATGGAAGGATGTTAATTGAGATGGATCCAGTAGGGAAGAGATGGGCAGAGTATTTTGAAAGACTATTAAATGTAGAGGAAGAAAAGGTGGCTGAGATTGTGGCATATGGAAGGGTGCAAGGAATAAATGTGTTGGGAGAGATGAATGATTCTTTGATCACGAAGGGGTAAGTGCAGGAGCGACTATTCTTGACTGGTTAGTAAGATTGTTGGATGTGTGCTTTGTGAAAGGTATGGTGCCAATTGACTGGGCAAGTGCCTGTGTGGTCCCGTGGTATAAAGGCAAGGGTGATAAGTATGAATGTATTAGGTTTAGGGGTATAAGTCTGTTAAGTGTTGTAGGTAAGGTGTATGGTAGAATGTTAATTAAGAGAGTTAGAAAGGGCACAGAGGGAGTGATTGGTGATGAGCAGTGTGGCTTTTAGGAGAGAGAGGGGATGCGTGGATCAGGTGTTTGCTGTGAGACAAGTGTGTGAAAAGTATTTAGCGAAAGGCAAGGATGTGTTTTGGGCATTCATGGTTTTAGAGAAAGCGTATGATAGAATAGATAGGGAAGCTTTGTGGATTGTTTTAAGATTGTATGGACTTGATGGTAGGTTATTAAAAGGAGTGAAAAGTTTTTATGTAAATAGTAGGGCGTGTGTAAGAGTGGGAAAAACTGTGAGTGACTGGTTTCCCATGAGAGTGGGGCTGCGGCAGGAATGTGTGGTGTCGCTTTGGTTGTTTAATATTTATATGGATGGTGTTGTAAAGGAGGTGAATGCAAGAGTTTTAGGTGGAGGTCTGAGTCTGGTAAAGGTTGATGGTAGAGAGAGGAATTTGAAGCAGCTGCTGTTTGCAGATGATACTGCACTGGTGGCTGATTCAGAGAAGAGATTGAGACAGGTGATAGAGGAGTTTGGAACGGTGTGTGAAAGAGGAAATTGAAAGTAAATGAGAATAAGAGTAAAGTGATGAAGTGTACGAAGTCACTAGATGGTCTATCTATCTATCTATATACCTAGGCTGCTTCCTCCAAGGAAAGGGAGGTAGCAGAGACAGGACGACACACTCCCCATTTTCTCATCCATTCAAACACATTCATTCGCATCTTAGCCCCAAAGGGGAGAACGGACAGATCTTCACCGCACCACACCGCACAAGGGTCAACTGCGCAATGCAATCAGTGACATCCGTAGCAGGGCCCGACAGCAGAACTGGTTTACCCCTGCCACATCATAACAGACCCATCCCCTTACCCGCACCTGACCTGACTAGCTGATCAGACCAAATGCAGGAGAATATCCCCTCAGGGCTGCGTCATCACTTATTCATTCACAATTTCTCTCCATTTATTTCTGTCACGCACAGCCACTCTTCCTTGCTCAACAGACATCCCTCTCGCATCCAGCGCTCTCTTCACACTGTCCATCCATCCTATTCGTGGTCTTCCTCTCAGCCTTACACCTCTCACATCAGATCTAGTTATCTTTTTCACCAATCGCTCATTATCCATTCTCTCCATATGCCCAAACCATCGCAACACCCTCTGCTCAACTCTACCAGCCATCTCCCGAACAACTCCAGTTCTCCTTCGCACTTCATCATTTCGCACCCGATCCATACGCGTCACTCCACACATACTCCTCAGACACCTCATCTCCATTACATTCAAACTTTTCCTCTCTGCTACACCCATATTCCACGTTTCAGCCCCATATAAAGCAGTCGGTACCACAACACCCTCATACAGCCTTCTCTTTACATCCATTCTAAGCGAACGACATTTAAACACTTTTTTCATTCCACCCAGCACCTTTCCTACTTCATTTATTCTAAACTTCACTTCTGCATCTATTCTTCCATCCACAGCAACATGTGATCCTAGATATTTAAAACAATCTACCTCCTCAAGCAACTCACCATTCAAAACTATATTCATCCCCCTACCATCTATCAACCTCGTACACTTCATCACTTTACTCTTATTCTCATTTACTTTCAATTTCCTCCTTTCACACACCCTTCCAAACTCCTCTACCAACTGTCTCAATCTCTCCTCTGAATCAGTCACCAGTGCAGTATCATCTGCAAACAGCAGCTGCTTCAGATTCCACTCTCCACCATCAACATTCACCAGACTCAGACCTCCACCTAAAACTCTTGCATTCACCTCCCTTACAACACCATCCATGTAAATATTAAACAACCAAGGTGACATCACACATCCCTGTCGCAGCCCCACTCTCACGGGAAACCAATCACTCACAGCATTTCCCACTCTTACACACGCTCTACTATTTACATAAAAACTTTTCACCCCTTTTAGTAACCTACCATCAAGTCCATACAATCTTAAAACAGTCCACAAAGCCTCCCTATCAATTCTATCATATGCTTTCTCTAAATCCATAAATGCCCAAAACACATCCTTGCCTTTCGCTAAATACTTTTCACACACTTGTCTCACAGCAAACTCCTGATCAACGCATCCCCTCCCTCTCCTAAAGCCACACTGCTCATCACCAATCACTCCCTCTGTGCCCTCTCTAACTCTCATAATTAACACTCTACCATACACCTTACCTACAACACTCAACAGACTTATACCTCTAAAGCTAGTACATTCATACTTATCACCCTTGCCTTTATACAACGGGACCACACAAGCACTTGCCCAGTCAATTGGCACCATACCTTTCTCAAAGCACACATTCAACAATCTTACTAACCAGTCAACAATAGTCACTCCACCACCCTTCAGGCATTCCACAGCACACCCATCCATTACTGCAGCTTTCCATGTTTTCATCTCCTTTACTGCCTTCTCCACTTCCTCCTTCGTGATCAAAGAATCATTCAACTCTCCCAACACATTTATTCCTTGCACCCTTCCATCCGCCCCAATCTCAGCCACTCTTTCCTCCTCTACATTTAACAATCTTTCAAAATACTCTGCCCATCTCTTCCTTACTGCATCCATCTCAATTAACATCCTTCCATCCTCTGCTTTTACTCGTTCTTCCTTCCCAGACTCTCCCTTTCGCACCCTTTTCACCTCCTTCCAAAACATTTTCTTATTCTGTTGAAAATTCTCTGTCAGCCGCCTACCCCACCTCTCATCTGCTGCCACTTTAGCATCACGCACAGCCCTTCTCGCTCTATTTCTCTTCTCCTTATACCTTTCATATGACATCTCATCCTTCCTCTGCAGCCACACTTCATATGCACGTCTCTTCTCAGCCACAGCCATACTTACTTCCTCGCACCACCATTCACTTCCATTTCTTACACCACCACCCACACGTCTCACACCACACACCTCTTCTGTATGCCCCACCACAGCACTCTTAAACAACTGCCATTCCTCCTCCCCGCTGCCATTTTCCCGATCTTTCACTGCGTTCCACTCATGTTTCAATTTCTCCTGATACTCTATCTTCTTCTCTCTTTTATCCAACTCACTGACTTTCAAAACCTCCCTGCCACACCTAACCCTCCTAGCTCTCACCCATCTCTTACCTACTCTTAACTTTCCCTCCACCAGGTAGTGGTCAGACATACCTCCACCCTCCCCTCTCAGAACTCTCACATCCAACAATCTTCCTATTACATTCCTAGACACAACCACATAGTCCATCAAAGCTCTATCAACAACCCTTCCACCCTCCTGTCTCACCCATGTATACTTATAAATATCTTTCTTCTCAAACAGTGTATTCCCAATCACCATCTCTCACTCAACACACATCGCTATCATTCGTTCCCCATTTTCATTTCTTCCAGGCACAACATGCATACCAACTACGCCTTCAACTGCTACATTTCCCACTCTAGCATTCAAATCTCCCATCATTACCACATTCACATTCGCTCCAAAACTCTGCAGACACTCATCAACATCATTCCAGAAAGACTCCCTCTCTTCTTCATCCTTTTCACTACCAGGCCCATATGCACTCACAAACACCCACAACTCACGTTCAAATTTCGCTTTCACCCACATCAGTCTCGATGACACCTCCTTCCATTCAATCACACATTGCTGTACTTCCGGACTCACTAACAAGGCCACACCTTCTCTTGCCCTTCCTCTATCAACACCTGACAATCTTCCATTCACACTTCCAAACATAGACTCCCCCTTCCCTTTCATCTTCGTTTCACTCAAAGCTAACACATCCAACTTTCTCCCAATCTCCTCCCTTTTAACCTCAATCGTACTACATCCACGCACATTCATAGACCCAATCTTCAGGGTACGGGGATAACTCCATCCCCATCCCTTTCTCTAGCCTGTCTCTTTTTAGGAACTAAAAAACGGAGAAGGGGGTCCTTAGTCCCCTCACCCCGCCCCTTTTAGTCGCCTTTTACGACACGCAGGGAATACGGTGGCAGTATTCTTCCTAACACAACCTGGCCGTAGAGTAGTAGTACCACCCCATAGTGCGGCCAGGCTGTGTCCCCCCCGCCACAGTAGGGGTAAGATGGTAGGAGGATGAATATAGTTTTGAATGGTGAGTTGCTTGAGGAGGTAGAGTGTTTTAAGTATTTAGGGTCACATGTTGCTGTGGATTGAAGAATAGATGCAGAAGTGAAGTTTAGAATGAATGAAGAAGGAAAGGTGCCGGGAGGAATGAAAAAAGTGTTTAGATGTCGTTCAATTAGAATGGATGTGAAGAGAAGGCTGTATGAGGGTGTTGTGGTACCGACTGCGTTATATGGGGCTGAAACATGGAATATGGGTGTAACAGAGAGGAAAATTTGAATGTAATGGAGATGAGGTGTCTGAGGAGTATGTGTGGAGTGACACATATGGATCAAGTGAGAAATGATGAAGTGCGAAGGAGAACTGGAGTTGTTCGGGAGATGGGTGATCGAGTTGAGCAGAGGGTGTTGCGATGGTTTGGGCATATGGAGAGAATGGATAATGAGCGACTGGTGAAAAAGATAACCAGATTCTGATGTCAGAGGTGTAAGGCTGAGAGGGAGACCACAAATAGGATGGATGGACAGTGTGAAGAGAGCATTGAATGTGAGAGGGATGTCTGTTGAGCAAGGAAGAGTGGCTGTGCATGACAGAAATAAATGGAGAGAAATTGTGAATGAATTAATGATGACACAGCCCTGAGGGGATATTCTCCCGCGATTGGTCTGATCAGCTAATGAGGTCAGGTGTGGGTAAGGGGATGGGTCTATTATGATGTGGCAGGGGTAAACCAGCTCTGCTGTTGGGCCCTGCTGCGGATGTCACTGATTACACTGCGCAGTTGACCCTCGTGCGGTGTGTTGCGGTGAGGATCTGTCTCTTCTCCCCTTTGGGGCTAAGATGCGATTGAATGTGTTTGACTGCATGAGTAAATTGGGAGTGTGTCGTCCTGTCTCGGCTACCTCCCTTTTATTGGGGGAAGCAGCCTAGGTATATAGATAAATAGATTCCTTAGTTAAAGTTTGTATGTAGCCTGTGACCTTGACATTATTAACAGATTTATTGTTTTGTAACAATAGGTCAACCACTTGGGTATCCCTCAACCTCTTCATCAAATTTCGTTAAAATTGAACAAAGACAGCTTCATTTATATTATTCACCCCCCAGCACACGCGCACACGTCAGACAAAACGTAACTCATGATCTCGTTTCGTCACTTCAAGTGTAATATATGTTATATGACTTCGACTTAACTGTGTGCGTGGGTCGAGGATCGGTTGTATGGCTATCTTATGGAAAAAGAAAATAGGTGAAAGGTCTACGACATATGGTGATTATAACCTAAACGTGTTATATTTGTTTTAAGGTAAACTTTCTAGATATTTTCTCAGTAAGACAAGTACGATGAAAGATCAATCAGCTGAAGGACAAGTTCACTGGGAACTGCCAAAGCTCTTCATCGTGTGGATTGATCAACTGAAACACCTTTGATTCGACTGAGATCAAACTGGGTGGAAGCATTCAGAGGTTGTGAAGAACGAGGTATTCTGATTTGCGGAATAACAGGTTAAAGATTAAAAGTCACAAAGTTAAATACTCAGCCTTTAGATAATTTGGTGGGTGAGGCTGTTGCACTGTTTGTGTGATCCTTGTTGTTATATCTTGTTTTTGCCCTCTCCTTGCCAATTTATTAAGCTTTCTCGAAACGTTTCGAAGAGGTTACTGTGGATCAGATATGGCTTTCATAAGTCATCATACACAAGAGGTCTTACACTAAGATGATAAAATTATCTGGGGCTGATTTCGTGTCATGGAACGTGGCTACTCCCACATATCAAATTCTAAGTTGAGGTTACAAGTAGTTTGATGAGTCTTAGTTACCACGAAATACAATAGGCATCCACATCACAAGTGATGAACGTGTTCAAGGGAGTTTGGTTGTATAGTTGCCCTTTTTAAGGTCCACCCTAAGTTTCTTTGGGAATTTCGAGAAATGCTCTTCGTATGTTAAACTAGAGGCAAACACAAGACGTTTTTACTCCTGAACATTTTTCGAAATTTTTCTTGATTTGTACACCAAAGCACGCCAGTGAAGTAAACCAAACAAGGACCTAGGATGACTTCTGACAGACCACGCTCATTCCAGTTGGGCTCTCGTGGGCGATTCTCGATACACCATGCTCATCCCAGCTGGGCTCTCATGGGTGAGTTTTGACGCACCATGTTGAGCCCAACTGGGCTGTTGACCATCACTTGCCAACCTTTTTATCATTCATATTTAAGTTCCTTTGGGTTGATTGGTAATCTACATCATAATTTTATATTCTTTGCACAATATTATCTTTCTCTACTTTTAACCCGCCCTGTGCCAGTGCCGTTTTAAAACGGTCTGATGTAATTCCGCGCTCAGTGCCAGTGCCATTTTAACCCGTCACGTCCCGAGCACTTTCTCACCTCTGACACCCCCCAGTCCCAACCATTTTTGGAAAAAAAACAAAAATTGGCTAAAACCTCCGCTTTTGGTGAGAAACATCGAAAATTCATAGAGAAATCACTCAGCTGAGGTTTAAAATACTCGATACAGGTAGGAGTACCTCCTTACCTTACAGGGTTTTCTATCAGGCTGGCTGCAAAGAAAACGAGTTCTATGGGAGGATAACTATTCCACACCACTCATAAACGGTACTTATTTATTTATTTGGTACGAATTTATATGTAGTACGAGAGTATATTGGTTTTCAAACAGTAATATAGGCATTATAAGCATTGTTTCACTCACTAACTCATCACCATTCCTGACCTTCTTTTGCCACATTACCTGATCATCATTTCTGACTGTTTCTTCCTCTGATGCTATGTAAACTTTGTCCTCCACATTGTCATCGATTGGGGAATGACTCTGGCCTTGAATGTCTTTATTGGCCAGGTCACTGGTAACAGGTGAATTGCTGAAACAATGGGGGGGGGGAGGTTATGCAGTGTAAGGCACTGTCCCTGCTTGGCATCTTGTAGAGGAATAGGGGAGGGTGTCCAGTGTATACGTACAAAAAATCACGCGCGAAAATTGAAAATTGTGCAAATTAGGGACCTTGCAATTGCACAACGTACCAGTACTTCGTCGGGACTGGCAAATGCAAAATGTTGCAACGTACCCATACGTCGACGAGACGTCTCTGGTTAAAACGGTCTCAATTTCAAAAATTAATTGTGACTGCAATTTTCAAGCTAGGTGCAAAAAAAATTGGTGTGCTTGTAAGGCAACCATTCCTCTATCTGCCCTCAGGCGGCCTGGCCCATACACCTATGCGCTCCCGCCTCACACTCACTTTGCCTCACTCTGCTTGTGTTTGTCATACAGTGCAGTGATGTCTCACTGCAGTCTCTCTGACAAGGATATTCAGGACCTCCTGAGGGTTCCCTACACTGGGGAAAGTGATTTGGAGGATGTCAACGTGCATGATAAGGACTACATCCAGCCTGAGGAGGAAAGTAGTAGTGATGACAAAATTCCCTCCCCTAGAAAATCCAGGTATGAGGGCTACACTAGGACAACACGTGGTAGGCAGCCACCTGCACGTCGTCGTATTGCACGTCACGACGATGTGGAGGAAAGGGAGGAGGAAGGTAGTCCTGCAGTTGAGAGGTATTGGGGAGGCCAAGGATTTCACCACGTGGGGAGGAAAGTGAGGAGGAAGCGTGGAAGATTTGGGAAAGTTCCAATGTTGGGGGTGAGTGACTCATCTCGCCCGTGCTCTCCCTTGCCCCCATGTGACCCAGCTCAGCCCAGCTCCTCAGGAAAGAGTCTTCCCGCCTTCCTCACACCCAGCACCTCACGTGAAACTCGTCCCCCAGTCCCCACACTTCCTCATGCTTCCCCACAGCCCGAGGAACATGGAGGCTTTGATGATGATTAGGAAGCGACGTGGGAGTGGGAGGACGGTAGTGACTTTGTCCCCCACATTCACCCATTCACCCACGAAAATGAGGCCGGGTGTAGTGTCCCTGAACTTCACCATACCTCCAGTAGGCTTGACTTTTTCAGGAACTACTTTCTAGTGGAGTTTGTTTTGAAGCTTGTGGCCCTGACCAATGCCTTTGCTGCATCTGAACGTGGGGGAACAACACAGACAAGACTATCTATCTATCTATCTATTGCCAGACGCCTCAATCCCGTTTGGGGTGGCCACAAACAAATCGCCTCCAAGTCGCCCTGTCCCCCGCCATTTCACTGCCCTGCTCCCAACTCAAACCCCCCTCTCTCATATACCTCTCCACCCCATCCCTCCATCTCATCCTCGGCCTCCCCCTCCCTCTTCCCCCCTCCACCTCACTCACATACACTCTCTTCGTCAGTCTTTCACCCTCCATCCTCTCCACATGGCCAAACAGACAAGACACAGTCGATTATTTGAACCTGACGTGACTCTGGGTGAAATGTATGTGTTCCTAGCACTTGTGCTTTTGATGGGGATATTGAAATAAAATCAGCTTCCATCGTATTGGACTGTGGATCCAGTAATGGTGACACCATTTTTTGGCAAGATGATGGGAAGGAATCATTTTCAGTACATCCTGAGCCGCCTTCATTTTTTTGACTCCCTTGATCCTGCTAACGCAAACAACACAGACAGGATGAGGAGGATACATCTGGTTTTTTATCACCTTCGAGAGAAATTCCGTACCTCTTTCTCTCCATACCAAGACCTCGTCATAGGAGAGAGTCTAGTGCTATGGAGAGGTAATATCAATTTTCATCAGTATATCCCCAGCAAAAGACACAGGTTTGGCTTCAAAATTCTCGTGATGTGCAACTGTAAGACTGGATATGTGCAGGACATAGTCCTGTACACAGGTGTTCAGACGGACATCACAGAAGATAGATGATTGGGACTCTCAGGGGCTGTGGTAAAAACGATGATCGAGGAATACCTTCATCGTGGGCACATTTTATACCTCGATAATTGGTACACAAGCCCCCTTCTCACCAGGTACCTTCATCTGCAGGAAACTAGTCTGTGCAGCACTGTAAAGAAGAACCGTCGGCACATGGTGAAGGTAGGGACGAAGCTTCAGAAAAACGAGGTTGTTTTTTTACAATTCACATAATAGCCTCGCAACAGCATGGCACCACAACCGCGAAGTATTCCCCCTCTCGTCTGTTCATCGTCCCCTTGTACACTGTACAGACAGTGTAGATTACAGGGCAGAAGGGTGACGCCACGTCTGGAAACCAGAACCTGTCTTTGCGTACAATGTGAATATGTGACAGGTGGATCAATTGGACGCCATGATTTCCAGCGTTGACTGTGCCAGGCCCATGATGAAGTGGTATAAAAAATTATTCTTACATCTCCTCGACATCACCGTCTTCAGTGCTCACTATCTCCACGCACATACCACTGGCATCCAGGAGACCTTCGAGGGCTATATTCGCGAGCTGGTGTGGGAGTTAGTGAGGGAATATGGGGAAGATAGAAGTGCTGCTCACCACCGCCACATCGCCGCCACACCTTTCCGTCTCACCTCTAGACACTTCCCCAAAATCATCTCTCCAAGTGTAACACGCCAGAATACCCAGCAGAGGTGTCACGTGTGTGCAAACAGCACTGTAAGGCCACGTACAGTACTCAGCGGAAGGACTCAAGGTATAAGTGTGCAGAGTGTGATGTAGGACTGTGCGTATACCCATGCTTTGAGGAGTACCACACTCTTGCTAACTATTGAGAAACAATAGTGTGGTAATGACGAGCGATGAAAAGACGCTCAAAAAGTGTTGTAAATACGAAGAAAGACGCTCAGAAAGTGTTTTAAGTACTGCATACAGTGATGGCATGAAATATTTTCTCATAAGTGTAAGGACTGAACATTGTGGAGTAAAGTTTTACGTATGTTCTCATAAGTATTAGATGATGTATTCACAGTGAGATGATCAAAAATACTCTGGTAATGTCTGTGTATACTGAAGGCATGTTGTAAATAATTTACTGTAAGCGAAAGGGCTGTACATTGTGAAGTCAAGTAATGCATATTTTCTCATAACTGTAAGACAATGCATTCACAGTGATACGTATATTGTTACATGAGTAAGTGATTTTTTTCCTCAAAAATCACGATTTCTTTATGAAATAATAACATTTTTTTTTTTTTTGTGGGTGTGAAGTGGACAGAAAAGTATTAAGACCATTCCTATACCTTCCCTGAGTCACGTTGGCGAGAATACCTGAGTTTACCTTGCATTGAAAACAGGTTTTCTCTCACCGCCGCTGGGGATTCCCCGCTCGCTCACACCTGTGGGCGGCCGGAACGACTACGAAAAACGCACTTCCAGCCTCCAGTGAGCTTTTTTTATGGTCATATTTGTTTTTTTCACATCAAAATCTATCATTTTAGCCTAAACAAAAAAATCAAAAATTGGCCAGCAATGGGGTGACACTTATGGCTAGAAGTGGCTGGCACGCGGTGGGTTAAAGTAATTATATTACCTTTTTACCTTATTCCGGACATGACAAATAACCATTTTACCATGTATTTTTTCTTTTATCGCTGGTTAGCTTTTATTGTTTTGCAGGTATGATTGAAGGTACAATGAAAAGTGTCTTTGTGTCAAATATTTTACTACCAAAACACACTGCACGAAAGTATAAAAGTACATACAAAACCGAGTGCCCATCAATTAGAACCACTTTTGAACATGACTACTGAGTCATGCGGAACATTATGATGCAGTTCCTCTCATCAGATAGACATATGGCAAATTTGCATGCCTCGCACATCCATTGGGACCTGTGGATGTTGCCCTTTTGTGAACAGTATTTGCATGTCTGACAAATATTGGCATGAAGGGGGATATTCAACTTCATTACATTGTTGTGTTCCTCAACTCTCAGCACTGCCGCTCTTTGACCACTCCTGGAAAGTGGCACTGACACTCGAGAAAGGGGTGTCCAGGTGAGCTTGGCTGAAGCCTCCTTCTTCCACTTGGCTGTATTAGAGATATCCAGCTGGAGCTCCAGGGACATGGGAGGCACTTCCATATCCTTGCAATCCCTTTTGTAAAGCACCCAGGCATTGCAGATGCAGAGGTAGAGTATGTAGCCAAAAAGCTTTATGTAGTACCTACGTGCAGGCATTGGGGTCTTGTACAGGTGTGTAATGATGTCGCTCTTGTCAATGCCACCCATCCATCCATTGTACTTTGTAATGACATCAGGACGTGGCACCTCCTTATGGGACTTGGTGGCTCTGCCATACCATTTGTCATGGCCCCTGGGCTCGGTCCCTGCATCCGTTAAAAGACAGTGATGACTTTGTTGTCCTTCCGCCTTCATAATAGGATACTATGAGATGAACAGTAATCCAGAGTGCCTCTGGGCGCTGCCTTCTTCTCTATATCCTTGGTCATGGTCAAAGTGGGGTATCCCTTGCAGTTGCCACTTATATACAGCCTTACTGACTCCTCAGACATTCTGCCAGTTCAAGGCTGGTAGAGAAATTGTCAGCATAGACAGCAGAGTTCCTGGGGTCCTTCAGAGTCCGTACGAGGGCTTATGACAGTCTTGGAGCTGACTTTCACTTTCTCCTCTTCCAGCTCCGTATGGTGGCTCTCGAGCGTCATTTCATCCTGGTACATAAGGATGCTGTGGACAAAAACATCGATGCTTGCAAGGCAGAAGAACTTGTATGGTCATTTGTCTGGCTTCCTTGCAATGTACTCCCGCAGGTTGCCTTCCATGTCCCATTGTAGGCCACCATAACCTCATCAATGGAGTTAGCTGGAGCAGGTGGCACCTTCAGGAACTCCTTCATGATGACGGTGAAGACAGGGCGAATCTTGAAGAATCTGTTCTTGTATAGGCATTAATATATAGGTACTGATGTCATACAACAATGGGTAAAGACTTGCACATGTCATGTCTGGGGTTCAGGAAAGCCGTACACATATTCTAGTTCAAGAATATCATGACACAATGTATCTCGAAAAATCTCCTTTTAGATCGGATGGTACAAGAATTTCCTGAGAGGAGCATTTAACCAACTTGAGCTAGTAATCTGAAACGACCCTTAGAAAACTACTAGACATTACACACGGCCTCACCAAGCAGTATACATTCTCAGAACTCGGAGGGCATAATCAGAGAGCCCAAGAGAATGATCAAAAACAGAAGCTAGAAAGCTAGGAGACAGGGTCGTAGGAGGTTCGTCATCACACTAAGTTACTCTGTCCATCACATCTTGATATAATTGTGTACAATAACTTCATAACTCATGAGTGCCTATAACTCACCTCACCAGCATGACAAGATAGAAAGAGAGGCCAGTGAGACAGAATGGCACTTACCCCGCAATGAGCTATCCGACGCCTCATGACTTTATCAACAATGGTTTTCACCTATCAACCTGATTACTTAAGTACCTCCTTACTTTACCTTATCAACACCGGTTGCAGCCGGTAAACAAAAGTGGTAAACTACAGGAGTAAATAACAGCAATAAAAAAAGACAAGAAGCCTACTACAATTATCTATACTTCCCATTTGCCACAAAACGAAGCCTATCTACAACCATCAATTCTACAGTCACCTACATTTACCTACAACCAACAGTTGTACAGTGCAGTCAACTACAATCAGCTACAATCAACGACCAACTGTCTACTTAACTACGATCTACAACAGCTATCTACGATTTGCGAGAAACTACAGCAACTCCAGAATTTACATCTCTGCAGTCAACTAAAACAAGTAATAATGTTTACGGTATCACCATATGAGAATAAAACAGGAAGTAAGAAATAAGAGTAAGCTAGAGGAAAGAGGGAGTGAAAAGCGAGGAAATGACTTGCAGTGATAGTGTTTTTGACAGGCTGAGCTTAAGTCATCACTGCAATTCAGTTAGCCAGAAACCCTCCACCATTATCTCCACCACTCATCACCACCACCACCATCTCCTCCACCATTCCTCCAACACCATCATCAACGCAACCACAAAGTTATACAGCATTGTACCCTTCAGTGCTGACTTCAGGAGCTGATGACACCATAACAAGATCTTAGTCTACCTACCTATCTACCTACTTACCCACGTACTTACCTACCTACCAACGACTCATTGGGACTGAGTGACGCTGACGAGAGCACAATGAGACCACAACGTCTGCCAATCATCGGAAGATCCCTACCACCATCCTCCATGAGCCATCATCATCTTCCCTAGCCAGTATTCCCATTACACTTATCAGAGTGTTGAGTATTTACTCTGCCCAATTTTGTATTAACCCTTTGGTGATTATGGGTGTGGTGCAAATTTCATGCACTCGTTACCATTTGATGTTGGTTGCGTCTGCACACATTTCAACCGTTCATTACCATTTGACACTGGTTGCATCGAACGAAATGGCCCCTGATTCTTTTGGTTATGGAATGACTATGTGTCATTTCTGGGCAAGAACAAAGCGCTACTTGCGTCCCCATGTATTCCTCTGCCGTGCTTAACCCACCCCACTCCTAGCGTTGCCCCACTGCCCAAGTCAGTGTGCTATGAGCCTTGCTCGAGCGTTAAGGTAATATCCTTTCACGCTCCATAAAATCGGCCCTAATTTACCTATAGTAATTCTTTATACACCAAAATGGAGCCAAATAGATTCCTTAAAACATTTCTCAGTAACATTTACATAAAAAACTATATATCTGTGAGAAAAAAACAGAAAAAAAAAGTAAAAATATAAATTGCCATAATTTACATTCAGCTGATCTTTTTTAAAACACCATAAGCAAGTACATTCATTCAGGATTGTGGTAAAAAAAATTTCGATTATCGAAGCGTAAATAAAGGTGTGAGGATAAATTGTTTATGACCTATCAAATGCGCTGAAATAGCACGGTGATGAGGGGTCTCTCAGTGTGTGGCCTTGGGTGCCCAGGACTGTGTCCCAAGTACTCTCTTGCCGTTGGATGCACGCTGCGTTGATTCCTAACGAGAGGATTACTTCATTAGAACTACGTGATTTACAAATATTCCTCACTTAAACATACAATATATACTAATATTAAATCATTCCTCACTAGTAAAGTCATATCAAAATACATATTAACAAAGCTAACAATAAGAGAGAGAGAGAGAGAGAGAGAGAGAGAGAGAGAGAGAGAGAGAGAGAGAGAGATTCATCATTCACTTACATTTCCCTAGCATATACACAGTGAGAGACACGTATACACTCTACACTAACATATAAGTGTTTTTTAATCTGATAGTTTTTGAGCAATCAAGAGAAATGTGAAATGCGATTTAGTGTATAAATAACATTACAGTATGTTTTGAAGTTGCCCAAACTTAGTGGGAGAGGAATCAGCGTTAGTAATACCTAATAGCTGTACACAGTCTAAAACCAGTACGAAACACAACCATATACAAGCAGAACAACAAACCCAGGATTCCAAAAACACACCAGGTAGAGAAGATAAAGGACAGCAAACAGATGCAATTTACACTGATGTAAATAATGATGATAATTGGTCAGAGTTTTCAGATTTAGACAGTGATATTTAAACAAATTTAGCACATACATATTAAAATCTAAATAACTTAAGAGAGAACTCAGGTCTGGAGAAACATATGATTTACTGTCCCATGACACTTGCGAGGAAAATGGATAAGGCGATTTTGAGTACCTTTACCTCCTCACACCACGTGAATCCAGTGCCAGTGTATGTTTAGCATGAGTATAGAAATTTCAAACTTTTCAGATACTGAGAAAGAATAGATATTCAGACAGTGATAGATAAATGTCAGCAATATTTTGTTAGAAGAAACATGACGGATGAGGAGGAAAAGACAGCTGTTTTCTCAGCCACGATAATTCTGGAGCAATGCCCAGCTGGCAATTTGCTTAAGTTTGACAAGCTCTTGGAAGCTAAAACATATGAGGAATTTAAAACAGAATTCCTGAGGAAGTTTTCTGAAGGCAAGAATTTTCTAGTTGGTATAGCCCCAGAATTAATAAAATTGTGGACCTACTAAGGCAATTTCACTCCAGGTCAGTTTTGGATAAAATAACAGCAGATGTTTCCACTATTAAGAGGACCCTATTAGCTAGCCTAGAAAACTTAGAGTGGGTCAAGATAATGATAATGTGTCACCAATGCATATCATTGGTATCATTGCCTACTGTATATACCTGCTGTGTGTAAATTGCCAGAAAGCATCTTAATGATTGCAAAAACAATACAATATAACCCAGGGATGTGCTTGCTTGATTTCAACAAATATAAGGTGGAATTGAATTACAGCAGAGCCCCTGTGATTAAAACATCTCAGGGCAATTCAAGGCAATGAGATAGGGATGAAATTACCAGAGATTATTGCAGGGATGAATAAATCAAGTCCAAGCCAGGATCAAAGACAACCTCGTCCAGAGAACAAACAATCAACAGAGCTCAATGGTTCGTTACCCTACACCGGGCAACAGGCAGGCACAAAAATTTGGCTGTAGTTCAAGTACACATCAGCCAACAGAAAGACAAAAAAATGGTAAATGACCTCATAGGTCAAACTCGAGAGATACACCGTGTTACTATTGTGATGATCCCGGTCACCCATAATCTGAGTTTTACATAAAAAATAAAGAGGACAGAGACAAAGCAAAAGGCTTACAACCCTATTCAGGAAACACAAGTCTGTCGGTCACTGGATCTCAGACTGTAAAACAATAGAGAAACTAGTACTGTATCTGCTTATAAGTCCAGGGAAGGCCATACCAGTATAGAAGATAACAATACAAACTACAACTACATAAACAGTGAGTAAACAGAAATTATTTTTGGAAATGAAAGCATTTTGGTTTCTGCTATCTGTAATAATGAAGAGATTTCATTATTTTTAAATTCAGGCTCACCAGTGAAATTAATAACACGAGTTAGAAAGACTTTGAAATATAAAGTGACATATATGGAAGATTCTAACTTTGATTTATACACTGTAGATGATAAAGAAATACCGGTAATTTGTATGATCGAGTTTGACATCAGATTCACGGAGACTGATGAAACAATCACTACTATCTTTTATGAAGAAGAAAAATTTTCAGTTAGAGAAAATATGCTTTTGGCTTAAATACAATGAGCGCAAAAAAAAAAAAAAAAAAAAAAAAAATGCTAATGCCACATCTCAGTGGAAATTACTTCAATAATGAGCTCATAGAGAAAATTTCATCTTCAGATACTACACTCAACAATTACAGAAATCTAAATTTACAAGAGCAATTAAACACAAAACAAAAAAGGTAGAGTTTGACTTCCAATTTTCCATAGAAAATGAGCACCTAGACCAGCCCAAACGCCGTACCACTGCTCTCCTCTCTCACAAAGTCACTCACTCTACCTGCTCATATTAGCAGTATTATAACTTTTCCACCAAAATCATTCATGAAAGTTAAATAATGAGTAAGTCGAGAAATTGCAGTGTTATTGTACTGGAAGAATATTATAACTGAAATGACTTGAAATAGAAAACGTATTACGTAGGCTAAAAAAGGGGAGGGGGAACAAATGTCTTTCTAATAAACTTGAGAAGTGTAGCACTGCAGATCAAAAATGGAACTTCCATATGCAATTTAGAGACCTGTCAAGCTCCTATACATGAAGTGACCATAGCTGTAGCGTCAAGCAAAGTAAAATCGTCAGACAGACAGTGCACAAAAGAGCAGTTTATTCACTCAGAAAATGTTAATTTATTACAGAAGAGCTGACATACAGTCGCATTACCTGGTGAAAAATTAGGCTGTACCACTTTAATAAAACACGAGATAAAGGTAAAACAAGACACACAACCTATTTCCACTCCATCTTAGAGTTGCACATTCGATGCGTGCTTCAGCGAAGCAATATGTTGATGAAATGTTAAGTTTGGGTATCACTGAACCTTGTGTCCCCATGGAAAACATAACTCTTCTTTGGAGTTAAACAAAAGGGGGAAATGCGGGCAGTTGTTGATTATCGCAGACTTAAGAGACCATTCCAGACCATTTTCCCATGTCATTGTAAAGTGATGTCTTACATAAGACTGGGTAAGAAAAGAACGATTTTCAACAATTGATTTACTCAGAGGCTATTACCAAATAAAGTCAGTTGAAGAAACTCGCACAATACACAGCATTCTCCGCAAATAGTAGTAATTTTCAATACCAAAGGATGCCAATGGGACTTTGTAATGCCCTAGGCACCTTTCAACGATTAATGAATAGTGTGTTATCAGGCACACTAGATGATGGCAGTTTTGCTTATCTGGATGACATCATAATTGCAACACAAACTATACAAGAGCATTGATAAAATTTACTCCAACTCCTGAACAAGTTAGCCAATGCTGGATTAAAAATTAATCTATCTAAATGTATATTTTGCATTAAATAAATTAAATCCCTTAGCCATAGGCGCGATTCAGAGGGTATCCATACCTCAAACATAGAGTTATTCTGAATCAGGGGAGAACAAGTACAAATATTGTTACTTCTTCATGTATAGCAGAACTACAATAAATACATACTTTCAATAAAACATCGAAAGAACTAAAAAGGCAGGAAGGTCGTTCCACCTCTCTAATATATATAACAAGAAATGGGTTGAAGTTGTGGGTCATGGATCGGTGGGGATAACAGGATGGGGAGAAGGGGTTGTCGGAGATGGGTCGTGTTTTTCTTGAAGTCAAGGTTTCGTTAAGGTTGCACTGATAGGTGGAACATTTGATAAATTAGTGCTTGTAAACGATTTTTAAGATCACTGAGGAAGAGGGAGAGAAATGACAAAAGCGAAAGAGAAGAAAAATAAGGTAAACATATCACAGAAGGGATGAAAGATGTAAAGAAGACGGAGATAAACAGAAAAAGGAAGAATGGATGAAAGTAGTGGGATGATGGCAAAAGCGTTATGAGGCCAGACAGAAGGAACTTAAGAAGGGAAAAAGAAAAGAAATCTGATTCAAAGGACAGAAAGCGCGGTATGAGAGGTCTCTCGAGGGTAGGTAAAGCAAGCTGGAAAAAGAGAAAAGAAAGGGATAGAAAAAAGATATTTACAAAAAAAAAGGAAAATGAAGGATAAAAAGGCAGATAAGGTGGCAGATTGGAAATACTAGGAAGGGAAAAGAGTGAATGCAAAAAAAAAAGGGGGGGGAGGGATATACCAGAGAACAAGAAAAGAAAACGGCAGAGGACAAGGGGAGCATCGAAAAAAAAAAAAAAAAAAAAAAGGGCAGGCAGGATATGAAAGAACGTGTACCGAGGTGGGTCACATTGTGGATAGATAAGAAAAAAAAAAATCATTAAAGGTAGGAGAACTGAGGAGAAATTTACACGTTTCAGCATCGGCCGAGGGAACTGGAGAAGAAGGAAAAAGAATAAGAGACAGGAAAAAGGGCGGCCACAGTAGGAAAATGAAAGAAGTGAAAAGCAAAACGGGAGAATATCTGTACAAACGTGGTGTGGAGAAAACTTAAATAAAATGACAAAGGAGGACAAAAGTTAAAGAAATCCAGTGGAAAGAAAACCGGAAAAAGGAAAAAATTGGTAAGAGTGAAGAAACAGAGGAAAAAATTGAAAAAAGCAAAAGAAGAATAACGAGTAAAGACGGATAATAATAATAATAACAATAATAATAATAATCTCTATCTAACTATATACCTAGGCTGCTTCCCCCAAGGAAAGGGAGGTAGCCGAGACAGGACGACTCACTCTCCATTTACTCATCCATTCAAACACATTCATTCGCATCTTAGCCCCAAAGGGGAGAACGGACAGATCCTCACCGCATCACACCGCACAAGGGTCAACTGTGCAATGCAATCAGTGACATCCGCAGCAGGGCCTGACAGCAGAACTGGTTTACCCCTGCCACATCATAACAGACCCATCCCTTACCCGCACCTGACCTGACTAGCTGATCAGACCAAATGCGGGAGAATATCCCCTCAGGGCTGCGTCATCACTTATTCATTCACAATTTCTCTCCATTTATTTCTGTCACGCACAGCCACTCTTCCTTGCTCAACAGACATCCCTCTCGCATCCAGCGCTCTCTTCACACTGTCCATCCATCCTATTCGTGGTCTTCCTCTCAGCCTTACACCTCTCACATCAGATCTAGTTATCTTTTTCACCAATCGCTCATTATCCATTCTCTCCATATGCCCAAACCATCGCAACACCCTCTACTCAACTCTACCAGCCATCTCCCGAACAACTCCAGTTCTCCTTCGCACTTCATCATTTCGCACTCGATCCATACGCGTCACTCCACACATACTCCTCAGACATCTCATCTCCATTACATTCAAACTTTTCCTCTCTGCTACACCCACATTCCATGTTTCAGCCCCATATAATGCAGTCGGTACCACAACACCCTCATACAGCCTTCTCTTTACATCCATTCTAAGCGAACGACATTTAAACACTTTTTTCATTCCTCCCAGCACCTTTCCTACTTCATTTATTCTAAACTTCACTTCTGCATCTACTCTTCCATCCACAGCAACATGTGACCCTAGATATTTAAAACAATCTACCTCCTCAAGCAACTCACGATTCAATAATAATAATAATAATAATTAAAGCGTATCAAATGGAAGAAATACGCGGGGCATAGGTGGGAATAAAGATGATGTTTATACTGGAGCTGGTGATGACTATCAAAAGTGTGTCTTATAAACAAGCGAAAAACACAGGAAAAAAGGTGACGGTAAGGAGGGATTGTTTATGCCAGCCTATCTTTTATTAGGAAGAAGAAAAAGGACATTAACTAAGTTTTTTCAACGTTAGATAGGAGTGGAACTCAAACATACTTACAATAGATTCCCTGTCAGAACCCATATTCGTTTGCAGAATATTGATATGACCTAAACTATGATAGCTTTCCTCTCATCTTTTTCTTTTTCTTTTTTTTTTTTTTTTTGTGAAAAACAAGAGACACAAGATAACTGTACTCTTCTTTCGCTGTCCATCCTGCAAAAGCAAATGATGTTTACGACCGGGAATCGAACGCAAATATGTTCGAGAATCTGATCCGAGAAACAAGGAATCTGTCTGTGTCAGAACAGTGAGTACCAAGAGCAAGTTTAATACAACGACGCTGAAGTTGTAACTGAGATGATGTTGGAGTGTCAAAGGTAGCCATGTTGCTGGGATGTGAAAAGTATATGCTGTGTGGCGATTGAGGTGAGTATATTGTGAGGAAAGAGCTAGAAGTTATAACTCTTTGGCCAACGTGCAGTGGAGTTCAGAGAGTTCCAGGTACAATGGCTTGAACTATAGGCCTTTGTAGATGCAGAAAGGCTGCTTATGTATGATTGTGGTGTGACCATTATTAAGAGGTCGTTTCATGCTAATCAATAAGGTTCACAGACTTACATTCAAATGTTGTCATATCCTACGCAGTGTACCAGCCAATGTATTGTGGACCTGCGTAATTAACTACGCGTGTTATTTGGCATGACATGTATTTAGTAAGTTTACTAGTGGAAGGGAATTATAGTATAAAATGGGAGTCTGTCAGTAATGCAAACTCGCCCATATTGTGCATACATATATATAAGTACAACAGTCAAATGTGGACCACACTTCATGGATACAAGTCAAGAGAGAGGGCAGTGAAAGCAGATATCTCCAGAAATGTCTGTTGATGAGAAAATTAGATGACCAGATGAATTAACACAACAAGGAAAGTGGATCTATAAATGATATGGAGGAAATTATATGGTCTCTGTTTGCAAAGAAAGACTTGCTCATATATATTAAGTGCTTACGTGTGCAGAGGTATTCCTTTCAAAAAACAGAAATAATAAATGAGTAATTCATATTACAACCAATGAAAACTGCAAAATCTTGTGTCGATCAAATGATAGGTTATATGTGGACACCAAACGATTTTTCCTTAGGTCATTAGCTGTTGTTTGTCTCTGAGAGTTTACAAACTAAATATAGTTATTCTGAATAAGGGGACAACAAATACAGAATTAATACATCTTCATGTATCGCAGAACCACAATAAATACATATTTTCAATAAAACATCGAAAGAACTAAGTATAGAAGCAGGTCGTTCCACCTCTCTAATATGTATATCAAGAAATGGATTGACGTTGTGGGTCATGGATCGGTGGGGATAATAGGATGGCGAGAAGGGGTTGTGAGAGATGGTTCGTGTCTTTCTTAAAGTCAAGCTTTGATCAAAGTTGGACTGATAGGTTAGCAAACCGTTGGAATATTTTATAAATCAGTGCTTTTAAACGATTTTTAAGATAACTGAATCAGAGGGAGAGAAAAGGTAAGAGAAAGAGAAGAGAGATGAGGTAAACATATCACAGACGGGATGAAAGATGTAAAGAAGACGGAGATATACAGAAAAAGGAAGAATAGACGAAAATAGTGGGCAGATGGCGGCAGCGTTATGAGGCCAGACAGAAGAAACTAAGGAAGGGAGAAAAGAAAAGAAAAGAAAAAAGGATTCAAAGGACAGAAAGCGAGGCATCAGAGCTCTCCGGAGAAAATAAGGTAATGTAAAGAAAGCTGGAGAGAAAAGAATGATAAGGATGGAAAAAGAATTTTACAATGAATGAAAAAAGGAGGATAAAAAGAAAAGACAGACTGGAATTATTAGGAAGAGGAAAATGTGAGTAAATACAAAAACAGAAGAATATACCAAAAAACATAAGGAAACGAAAGAAGACAAAGGCAAAAAGGAGGGTCGAAAGAAAAATGAAAGGTAGGACTATGAAAGAACGTATGACGAGGTAGGTCAAAGTGTGGATTGATAATATATATATATATATATATATATATATATATATATATATATATATATATATATATATATATATATATATATATATTAACGGTAGGAGAACTGAGGAGAAATTTGTACGTTACAGGGGCGGCCGAGGGAAGAGGGGGAGAAGGAAGAAGAAAAGGAGATTGGATATAGTCGGCCAAGGCAGGAAAATGAGAGAAAAGTAAAAGGGAGAATACTGTAGAACGCGGTGTGAACAAAAATAAAAGAAAATGATAAAGGAGGACAAAAGTTAAAGAAGTCCGGTTGAAAAAAAGTAGGAGAGGGTAAAAAATGGGTAAAGGAGTGAAGAAACGTAGGATAAATTGAGAAAAAAACAAAACAAAGGAAGTAGAAGTAAAGAGTGAGAATGAGAATAATAATAATAATAAAAAATAAAACGTATAAAATGAAAGGAATATGGGCATAGACGAGGATGAAGATGGTGTTGATATTGGAGTTGATGATGATGATGTTCAAAAGTGTATTTTATTAACACACTAAAAACATATGAAAGAAGCTGATGGTAAGGAGGGATTGTTTAAGGTAGGAGAAATGGGAAGGAAGAAGAATGGAAGAATGTAAAGATAAGTGAGTATGGACAAGAAATGGGACGAAAAGAAAGTTAACGTATGAAATAATGAAAGATGATGGAAGAATAGAAAATGGGGGAGAAGCGAGAAAGTTCGGTGATAAAAATACAGTGGTTTACTGAAACGTGGAAGAAACTTGAAAGGAGGAGGACAGATAAGGAGGGAAAGACGGGAGTAAAAGGAACTGTTGGCTGCAAAATGGGTTGAACCTGTATACGGCATGGGGAGAGAGAGAGAGAGAGAGAGAGAGAGAGAGAGAGAGAGGTGGGGAGGGGTAGGAGAGGATGCAAGAAAGAAGGGGTATGAGGAAGGGAGATGGAAGGTAGCTCGATAACGTCGCCAACTCATTTGCGTGTATTGATAAACAACGAGTCTGTCAGTCAGTCCGCACAAAAGAAAACAATAGTCAGAGATGTGCTACTGTCCTAGAAAGAGAAAATTTTTATATACTACATGAGAAACAGAGACTTTATGATAAGAGAAATGAGGAATACTCAGAGTTTTGATTTCCTTGAGCTTTCAAGCAAAAAACAGCTGGAACAAGAATAATACAAAAAGAGATAAACGCTGGCTAAATGAAATTGCTTAAAACCGTAATAAAAGGCCAAGTCTTTTCATAGACATCGCCAATATGGAGTATGCCAACTTAGGGTGTGGATGGGTTTGGATGGACAGGAGGAACTATTGTACGTTGTTAGTTTTTCTCCCCGATATTTACCCGTCCCCGACCCGGAGGGGCTCAGGGACAGGTAGTGTTTTCACTCGGTTTGTTTGTTTGTTTGTTGTCTGTCTGTCAGTTAACGACTTTACGGAAAAACTTCTGGTGCGATTTTGAATAAAATTACAGGGATGATGAGCTACTACCCTCTGATGACCTGATTAACCCAAGGCATCCCACTGACGTATGGATATGTCACCACGTTTTGTCATGGTGACCCCGATGATGTATTCATATGTTTTGCAAATGCGATGTCCGTCACTTGCAAATTTTCCAAGTTTTACGGGTGATTTTTGGTAGGCATGTGTGGGAGACCTTCCTCTACTCGCCGTCAGGCGGGGATACTGCCTGGTCCCACCAGACCTGCCTCCCCACCCCCCCACACGCCATTTTCTTTCCAGCTCACATGTTAGCAATGACCTGGTCAGTAAAGACATGTCGCACCATGGTCTCTCTGATGATCAAGGGCGTCATTTCAGTTTTCCTTGGGGGGGGCATAGGCTACTTTTCTTGAGTAATTCGATCTTGTTTGAAACAATTTTTTTTCTACTATAAACAAATTTTAACAAAGTTTCTTCACTGTGAGTGCAACTGAACGGTGTTAGATCTATCAGGACTGAAAAATGAACAACCTGTTCCACTGGAGAACCTACGTGTCTACAGCCAATTTGCACATATATATATATATATATATATATATATATATATATATATATATATATATATAGATAGATAGATAGAGAGATAGATATAGATAGATAGATAGATAGATAGATAGATCAGCCATCACAAGTCCACGGCTGAACAAAGGCCTCCTCCAACCTTCTCCACAAATTCCTTGACTGAGCCAATTTTTGCCACAGTTTCCCAGCAGATTTCTCTATCTCATCCATCCATCTCCTGTCTGGACTTTTTCTCCTGTGCATACAGTCTTTTCCTGTCCAGTCAGTCAGCCTCATGTTCCATCGGTTTTCCCTTATTCTTGCTACGTGGCCTACCCTCCTCCATTACTGTTCTTGTATAACTTCTATAATATATTTGACTTTAGTCTGCTCTCTTTCCCGAGTTGGTCTTTTCCTGTCTCTTAAACATATTCCCAACACTGACCACTCTATTGGTCTCTGAGAACAGATTAATTTATTTTCCTTCGAATTTTTCAGTTTTTAGGTCACAACCGTATGTCATAGCTGGAGTTTTATATTCCATATATACTTTTAGTTTCATACAAACTGGCAAGCTACTTTTCATAATGTCTCTATGTTTACCAAAGGCATTCCATCCAATTGTAATGCGTCTTTTTTATTTTGCTGTCATGATCTTTCATTAATTTTAGTATTTGCCCCATTTAATTATACTCCTCGACATCTTCAAGAATTTATTCACTTATTCTTATGATGCTCCTTGTTGTTTGTGGGTTAAACGTTAGTTATATTCTGGTTCATCTTTAGCACTACTTTGAGACGTTCTCTGTTTAGGTCATTTAACGTTTCTTGCAATGCCTATGCTGTTTCTGAGATTAAGACAATGTCATCTGCAAATCTTAAATTGTTTAGCTTTTCTCCATCTATGTTTACTCATTTGTCGTCCCAGTCTAGCTTTCTGAAAGTACTTTCTAAGCTTGCTGTAAATAATTCTGGTGATGCACAACCTTCTCAATCTTTTTTTTTTTCTGTGTCCTTATGTAATTTAACTGTAGCAGTTCCCTCTTGATATATGTTTTCAAGCAGTTTTACAATGTTCTAATTCACTCCTTTTTCTCGCAATGATTTGTAATTGCCATGTGCTCCACTGAGTTGAAAGCATTATAGTAATCAACAGAACTTATGCACAGTGGTTTATTATATTCTGTAGTTTTCTCAATTACGTGATTCACAGTGTAGATGATTTATAGTCAAATATCCGCTTCAGAATCCTGCCTTTTCTCGAGGTTGATTTTCTTCCAAATTTGTTATTTTGTTCGTAAGGACTCTAATGAAGAGTTATTAACCCCTAAACCGCGGGCTTGTTTTGCTTTGACTTGCGGCTCCCACGGGCATATTCGAGCTCCGACAGACTGTCTAAAAATATTTGCCAAAAATCAGTTATTAGTCCTAGAATATTAAAATTACATATGCATATGGCACATACCTTCAGCTATCTCCTGGGATGTTTCTTGAGCCTTCGTCGAGTACCATAGGACTTGTGGAGACCTCTGAAGTTAGGTAACGAAGTCTCCACTTTACACTTCCCGACAACCCGTAATATGATTACCACAGCCTGATATCACTAGAAACACTATTCTATGATTCTCAAATAGTTTGGAATCCATACTCCAAAAAAAAAAACACCGTGAAAGCAATGAAAATTATGAGGGCGTATGACCTTCTCACTTGCGTTCGTTCGCCGCTGGTGTTCTGTCATATATTATTCATAAAACCCCTCACACTTTATATTTCTATTACTATATAACACTTATATATATCTACAGTCTTTATCCATAAGTTTCCTTCAGTAATAGTAGTTTATTGTCAGTGTAGGCATTCAATTTATCTTTCAGTAAAATACGTAGCATTCACTTTCTCGTCCTGTATACTAGCGCTGAGAGTGAATGTCACTTTCACCTTCATTTTCATAACTCATAATATTCATACATGCTAGAGTGAAACTTTCACTTTCATTACTCCTAGTATATATACTCGTATTCTTATAATACTACTCATTTACATTTCTATTTACATTCTCTATTTCATTTACATTTCTATTTTATTTACACTGTGTTAGGCACTGTCACTTCAAGTAACTTATAAAACTATTTTCCACTGTTCACTTATATTTATATTCATTGCTTTCACTTGCTGTTTGCACATTATTTACACATTATTTACATTTCCACTTGCACTGTTTTACCCACCAGAAAGATCGTAGTCACTCTTTATAATTTATTAGCCCTTTACCTCTTTCCACATGAGGTTTAGTAGGGGGTAGAGGTCACAGGGCCCTTTGCATGGGGCTAAAAAGCAGCGGAATTTGATAGGCGCGAATCCAAGGTACTTTCACCTTGAAAAACGACAGTAAACTGATACTGCCATACTGGTGGCCTGCCTAGGGGAAGTGCAATATTGCCAACGTCAGCCTTGTGACAGCTGCTAATATATAGCTATGAAATGATTGGCAGGAAATTTAGGCAATACATAATAATTTGGTAGTTCCAGGTGAATGTAAATATCACTTAGGCTTCTCCCTTCCCTCTTTATATATATTTTTATTATGAGAATAGATTATACGACACATTTCAAGAGGAAATAAACAGCAAAAATTAGCGAACGAGTGCACGTGAGGTGTTGTCAGGTGATAATTAGCCAATTCCAGGTGTATGGCACTATCACTTACCGTATTTCTTTTTTGTATATATTATTTGGTATAAGAATAGGGCATAGGGCTTATCTCAATGGATGAAATCAGTGGAAAATTCCAGGGAAGATTTACTTAGCATAGAATATAGTGTGGTGGCTTGCAATAATTAGGTAGTTCCAGGTGAATGTAAATGTCACTTAGGCTTAGCCCTTCCTTTCTTATATATATATTTTTATTATGAGAATAGATTATAGGGCATATTTCAAGGGGAAATAAACAGCGAAATTGAGTGAACGAGTGCACGTGTGTTGTCAGGTGATAATTAGCCAATTCCAGGTGTATGGCACTATCACTTACCTTATTTCTTTTTTGTACATATTATTTGGTATAAGAATAGGGCATAGGGCTTATTTCAATGGATGAAATCAGTGAAAAATTCCAGGGAAGATTTACTTAGCATAGCACGGCCAGGCAGGCGAGAGGAGAGGGTAATGGAGGGGAGGTAGAGAGGGGTGTCAAGAACGGGGAGAAATGGCTAAATTGTCAACATTGGATGGGAGTACAGATGAGATTAGGGGTGCTGACTAGTGTTGGACATTGACAGTACTGATAGATGATACAAGCCACCACTTGAAAGCCCGGGCGAATTCAAAATAACACAGAATCACAAAAGTGACACCCCATGGTATGATCACTTGCTCCCAAGCGTCACGAAAGTGACGCCCCGCGGTTAATGGGTGAAATGACTGATAATTAGTTAAATGGATTGATAGTTACTAAGATCTCTTGAGTCACCCTTTTTGGAATGTAAAATAACTATTGCATTACACCCAGAGCTGGGGCCTCCGCAATCACTTCCACAATCGCAGTTTCCACAAAAGCAGACTGCGTGATTTCAGTTGTGGATTTGCAATTGCGGCAAACTCGTCCGAAACTTGTGGTATTGGGTCGCAGCAGTACTTCCGCAATCGTAATGCTGTCAGCAATTCTCCCACGTGGCGGTCGGTGTTGGTTAGTACAGGCTACAGCATGACTCATAAATATCAAGCTTGAACAGGATTCCCTGCCAGCAGCGGCGGGTGGGCGAGGCGTCACTGCATCAGTTGGCAGTAGGGATGGACGATACCAGGAAAAATGATTTGTTATGATTCAGTACGATATACTATTAGCCAGCATGGCAGTAAATTTTGTGGCACGCATAGCTAATCATGCACCATTGTTCCATAATTTAACAGATGACGATCTTAAGAGCTAATGTAATGGTGATCTGTGAAAATAGTTTTGTTATGGTCTTATTGAGTTATTATTTGCAAGAGTAAACACATTCTTATGAATTATCTATTTAAGTTCTATGGACTGCATTCTGCTGGTGGTCAGATTGATTGTCCCAAGTAGCACAAAAGGCTATTTCTTTTCCTAGTAATGTTATTTTTGTAATATAGAATATGATTATATTAATATAATATTAGTAATGAGAAATTTTCATGGTATGCCCTAACTCTGTTACAAAATAGAAAGTGATAGATATACATCTGAGTATATGTCAGTACCTTACAAAATTAAGGTTCTGAGGAGGATAATTGTAGTGGGTAAGTTTTCAGTAAATACATCAAGGTATCAGCAACAATGTTAAAATGCGTCATAAATGTCATAAATCAATTATAAGTACAATACATCATAAATGTCATAAATAAATTATAAATACAATTATTCACTACATTACCAATCGATTTACCCCCCTGTTTGTGCACTTTGTATTGAAAATTACGAAATGGACTGCGGTTGCGGTATTGGCGTAGCACAACTACACATTTCAAGTTTATTGTGGAATTGCGGTAGCGGAAGGTAAGAGTCAGAGGTTGCGGTTTTGCGACTGCGGAGTTGAACTTTAAATTGTGGTACCCAGCTCTGATTACACCATGTTTTGGGAATTGTCTTCTTTTTCATACATTGGGTAGATAAGTGGGCAAGCTTGTTTTGTACTTCTACTCCTGCATCCAGTAGTAAATCTGCCGCCATTCCATCCTCTCCTGGAGCCTTCCCTCTCTTCATATTTTTAAGAGAAATATTTACTTCGTCTGATGATACCCAAGATATTTCACTTGTGTCAACTGAAAAGTTAGCTACTACTGTCTTTGATGCCTACAGTTCTTTGTAAAATTCTTCAACTCTTTTTCACCATCTCATTTCTGCATTTAATGATTTCACCATTTTTGTCTTTCAGTGAATATATATATACATATATATATATATATATATATATATATATATATATATATATATATATATATATATATATATGAATTATATATATATATATATATATATATATATATATATATATATAGAGAGAGAGAGAGAGAGAGAGAGAGAGAGAGAGAGAGAGAGAGAGACGAATTCAGTCAAGACAAGTGGTGCCAGGCACAACAAACCTCGCCAAACAGCAGTTATTTTGTTTTAAATCAATTTCAAGGTATAGCCCTCTGAAAATCCGTGATCTTACATTCGACTTATCAAGGTCAGTCGAGGTCAAATGTCATAGTGCCATATGAAAGCCCATATGAGACTTCCTATATGTTCATAATAGTATATAACTATCATTTACAGCCCCCTGAATATCTGTGACCTTGAGTTTGATTTCTCAAGATCCCTTAAGGTCAAAGGTCATGGTACCAATTAAAGGCCCATATGGGACTTCCTATATTTTCATAACAGTAAATACCTCTATCTTCAGCCAGTTTTGAGTTGTAGCCCCCTGAATAGCCGCGATCTTGAGTTTGACATTTCAAGGTCACTCAGGGTCAAAGGTCAATGGATTTCCTATTCATTGATGATAGTAAAAATCTATCTGCAACCAGCCTCGAGTTATAGCCCTCATGAATGTCCGTCGCCTTGAGTTTGAGTTTTCAATGTCATGGAAGGCCAAAGATCTATTGTAGGTGTCAAATGAAAACCAGTTTGGGAGTTCCTGTATTCTGATAATAGTAAATATATTTATCTTCATCCGGTTTCAAGTCCTAGCCCTCTGAATATCCCTGACCTTGATTCTGATACTTCATGGTCACTCGATTACCTCCAAAATTTAATCATTTCCTTTTAGGACAAGTGCCCACATACTCGTATCCGGAAAGTTTCATATAATTTCATTCAGCCGTTTTTCTGTAATGTCGCTAACAAACAAACAAACTCGACCAAAAACAATGCCTCACCGGTCTCCCTCCGGGCGAAGTAAGAATGTTGAAAAGAGAGAGAAGAAAATTAAGAACGAAAGAAATAGAAGATAACTCGTAGAAGGATATGTTACTGACAGAATGAGCAGGGAAGGATTTTACATCCATAAGGAGCAAGAAGTGTGGGATAATGAAAATAACATTTTTTTATTATAACATTATTAAATACCTGTGATGAGCAGAAAAAGAAATATAAAGGAACTCTTCTGTTGTATCCTGGTATGTTTAACTCATTGAATCCTACGTTGATTTTAATGCTACTTACAGATTAATTTATCTATATATGGAAAGAAAATGTTACGGTCACACGCACGGACCCACACACGCACGGCCGGACAGACCAATCACTTTATGCTCCTTTGTCATAGGTGGGCGGAGGCATAAAAAAAACTGACGGGGAATCCAGAAAACAGCGAATGAGAGCAGAATTTGGAATGAGAAAGTCGTTAATTGTCAGGGGAAAATAATGATACGAACAGTGGAAGGCGTGAAATAATAAGACTGCGAGACTCTGAGGGTGGAATTAATGTTGGAACCCAAACCATGATCAGGAGATAATGGAAGAGAGGGTGATATATGGAGAAAACAAGACGAATAAATCCTTTCTTTATGGTGGCGGGTTTTTATTTCATTCTTGTTGCCACTGTTGATTATAATCAGCATTTCAGTAACAAACTAAAGTGATGGGAGTAGGCACGATGTCCAACATACGCTATAAGAAATCATCCTTAGCTGAAAAAAATCAGTTGCAGTGGCACGAATTTATATAGCCGTCATTGTAACTGAAGGGATAAAGAGAATTAAGCATATTGGAAATAGTGACAAACACGGAACCCATTCAGGAAATGTTTGATAATAACCTTGCTTCATTAAAACAACCCTCAACCACTACACTCATGCGTGAAAATGCGATATGTAAAATTTGCTATTCCGATATTAATTTACTTCTTTATATTTAATTGCTGAGGGAAAATTAAATATGAGTTGATGAGCGTCTGTACCTTGCTGATATTTGTGATGAAAAAATAAATCAGTCGATAACGTGTTCTAGCAGCTAATACCTGATGCTCCAGGCAATATAATTTGCTTAAGTAGGAACCCCTTGTAACGATGGTGTCAAAGAAAGGCGAATCTTATACTGGTTCGAAAAGTATTAATAAACCTCAGTATTCATCTTGTGGCAGCAGAATAAAGTAATAACATCCACCATTTGAAAGTGTTCAGTGGCAAATTCACAAATTATTATTTTTTCCCTTATGATTCATATGTACAGTCTCCAGCAAAAATAGAGCGACCGGCTCGACGAGCAGGTTCGTATATGTGGCACCGCCGCACCCCCAGTTCCATCCCCCCCCCCCTCCCTCGTTCCCATTCATTCGTCTATCCTCCACCCTCCCCACATCCAAGAGTAAGGCCTATTCGCATTGTCTCAACTACTTTTCCATCATCGATTTGTCTTGGGAAATAATGGTTTTGTTATGATAACGAATAAAAACACATTACACGGTGATTTAATCCATAGTATAGTTATTTATACACCACGATCTGACCGCAGGGTGATATAGTAATATATTCGTATGATAGTGAGGTCTTTAATTATACAATTTATCATTTTGACGTTTGTATCTAGTCAGTGCGTAACATTAAACAATTGGAAGCTATAAGTAGATGTTTGTAGGGGTCGGTGGTGTGCTCATTCCCTTACTCGACATAATCACTGTTACTTTACAAACTTTATTATAGGTCATCACCATTAGTTACAACTAATATCCCATGTGTGATAACAGCAAAGTGTTGCTGATAAGTAAAACACATGTTCAAAATTATCTTGGTTATTGATGTCTTAATACATGATATCTGATAATGTTTAATAATATTCTGCTTAATCCTGCATCATCCTTGAACATGCTTGGGGTTTCATTTACTCGGGACTTGTCTTGGAAAGATCATATTACATCTCTTGTAAAATCTGCTTCCAAGAGATTTGGTGTGCTAAGCCGACTCCATTCTTTCTTTACCCCAGCACAATTGTTGACTCTATACACGGGTTTTATCCGCCCCTGTGTGGAGTACAACTCTCATGTGTGGGGAGGTTCCCCACATACAGCTCTTCTCAAAAGGGTTGAGTCAAAGGTTTTCGTCTCATTAACTCTCCTCCACTTACCGACTTCCTTCAACCTCTGTCTCTTCACGACACTGTTGCATCTTTATCTCTTTTCTATCGCTACTTTAATGGTCACTGCTCTTCTGAACTGTTTGCATGCATCCCTCCACCTCTACAACAAGTGCGTAGCACCCGTCTAGCAGCAAACTCTCATGCCTTTTCTGTCCATTTCTCTAATGCAAGAGTTAACCGTTACTCCCAGTCTTTCATTTATGCAACAGGTCAACTCTGGAACTGTCTCCCTCTGTCTGTATTTCCTGCTTCCTATGATCTCCAGTCTTTCAAACGCAGTGTGTCCAGGCATCTCGAAATGATCAGACCTTGATTTTGACTCTCTTTTGTATTTTGTTTTACTCTTGAAAGGAACAGTTATTGCGGGCTCATGGCCTTTGGTTCCTTCTTTCTCGCATAAAAAAAAAAAAAACATGGACTGGATGACAGCTTATCTGGTGGTTAAGGCCATGACGCGGTTGCTGGCATTACCAAAGGTCAGTCAATATTTAGACCCCATTCATTGGTTCCGACAGTATTATAAGTATCAAGGTCAAAATCATACACAGGACAGCCAACAGTAGAGTGAGCTGCGTGGTGTGCTGACCCCTCACACACCATAGAGCCAGGGCCGGATTACCAGGTATAGGCAAGTTAGGCAACTCCCTACCAGGCCACGGCCTGCCACAGGCCATATAGACTTCCAGAGCGGAATAAATATACATTTTGGGCGTCCAAATAAGGGCCATCACCCATCAGGCCACCAAAAAAGGCCATTATAGGTCATGCGGTCATGCCAACATTTCACTGGAAATAACGGAAAAAAGAGAGCCTTCTTCTTTTGCTATCCTTATCTCATTCTAGTAGTTCAGTTACTCTTCTAAGAGCTGCCTAGCATGGGCTAACAGGCGTACTGCAGTTATCCTCTCTTCTTAAGTTCTTATGTATGTTGCAGGCCAACAGTCTGATTGCCTACCAAGCCACAGCATGGTTAATCCGGCGCTGCATACAACCAACCCCCTCCATCCCTTGCCTCAGCCACTTATTGCCACTGATTCCAGCAAGAGACCCGCCACCACCTGATAACAATATCAGGAGTATAACCTTGCCTTATATAGTTACTACTGCAATAGGGTGTAATTTGCGATTCACACGTTTATAACATGACATTTTTCGGAAATGGTAACCAGTAACTAAATTGGCCGAATGGATGATCTGCAGAGTAACCAAACAAACTTGTCTCAACATCATTGTGCCATACGACAAAAATAATCCAGTTACTCGTTTTCTAGTGAGAACGTTTTCAGCAAAGATGTGACGGGTTACAGTGCACACTGGTCAATGTTGCTAATAGCAACGTAATAGACAGAGCGGTCAAGTTAACCTTATGATTATTTGCTCCTCAACTTGTGTCCATGTCTGTTACTACTTTCTTCTATCTCTGTGTGGCCATAGTTTTTCCCATTAACTATCATCAGCCGAATCGTCAATTGCCTCAGAGAGAGAAGGATGTTAAAATGTAAAAACGGTTTTGGTTACGCAGATATATAATAAGTAAGACTAACTTACTACCGGTATATTTAAGAACGCATTTTAAACTGATATGAAACAGTGGGGTCAGACATTGGATTTATATGATAAAGGAATGTTGTGGGTAACTGGAGAGTAATAAGGTAACCCTGTCAACATTGAGTAGGACAACCCACCACCTTTGCTATCGCCCTGTTCCAGTTGCCCTACAATATCATGTGATATAGTGACAATAGTGAATGCTTCATCAGAGAGCTGGTGTTTTATCCTAACTTACCCTGCAGGGTTAAAGGCTACGTTCAAACTAATGTATTATAATCCACTATTGCACTGCATATCTGATTGAAAAACGTTTAGAAAATATGGTCTTACTGTGTACAGATCATTAAATGCTTATTTTCCATATCATTAAACTATAAATATCGCTATTATATGGCGCAGTGGGCAATATTGTAATGCACACCTCATGGTGATAATAAAGAAGTGTTTATGAGCATTGGCAGGCTGTCAAGTGCATTTTGGTGCAAAATATATATTCTGGGTTTCAAAAATAGGATATTGACTTGAAAAATATAGGAAAAAATAGGAAACTTATACGAACATTATCAAGGTTTAGCAGCCAAAAAGGGCTTTAATATAGTAGTAAAATATGAGGAAAAATGCAGATAATGAAAATTTTAAACAGATGGATCAATGAAGACGAAAAAGCAAAAAGATGCTTTTAGGTTCATGATTTCCTCTAATAGCAACTGATTTTGATATGGTCCTGGCCTCCACCTTCCCTTACAGCAAGCCCTTAATCACCACCTCACATGTAAATGTCATCAACTGTTTTATATTAGTGGCAAATCAGTTTAATTTATAATCATCTTTATTGCTTCAAATCAACACAAAATCAAATAATGTGTTTGACCAATCCAAAACAGGTTTTGTTGCAATAAATGTATTTCCACAAGTTATTGACTAGCTTTCTTTTAGGACAAGATCATGTAAGACCAATTAAAGAAATAAATTCAATTTTTAATGAAAACATCAATGGAAGACTCCAAAGCTGACCTCCAATAGACAGAAATGGATATTATTTTTGTGCATATACCATGGATATCTCAAAATGGTAAAACACATAGCACATCATAAAAAAGTAACAGAACTATAAGAAACTGTTGACAAATACATGTAATTTGACAAAGTCATTGTAATACTTGTACTAGACAAATTCTCTTCATCATACTTGAAAATATAACAAACCATACAACTGCCCTTTCAAAACTGAGAAAAATATAATAAGACCAAATTTGTCATACATTTGACTAGCATATGAAACGAGTGTTACTTTGATTTTCATTTTCAAGAAAAAAAAAAAAATTGTTGCATGGCGGAATACACAGATGTAGATCTGCTAGAACACCAACTATGTATGAAGTCACCATTGCCATCTTTTTGGGACCCCCAAGATGGATTATACTGTGTCTCTCCACTGGGCATGATTTTTCAAAAGCTAGTCCTCAAAATCTATAAAAAATCTGCAACTAGCATCATCAGAGTATATAATAATTATGATTAATACAGGATGATTACAGATAAACTTTATCAGGATCCTTCCCTGCAAAGGATACTTATTACAGCTATAGCTATTGATTTTCAGCACACTGACACAGATTTCAACACAAAATATCTAATTTGTATTGAATATCAATGCACTTGATCTGCAGCATTTTCAAAAATATAGGAATTTGGTGAAAAATATAGGAATTGGGGATCAAATATAGGAATGTCTGAAAAAATAGGAAAAAATGGGGAAAATAGGAACACCTGACAGTCTGCATTGGTGGAAAACACACACACACACACACACACACACACATACTCTCCACATCGGGCAGAGCCGTCGACCCTGGGGTCTTGACCATGCCCGGGTCCATATATATATTCTCTAGATCTTGCCCGGGCCCATCTCGCTCTCCCTATGCCCCCACCACAACGTGTGACGGCCAGCTACCCCCCCCCCCACACACACACACCACCGACCACTACAAACATCTATTTATAGCTTCCGACTGTTTAATGTTACACACTGACTGAATACAACCGTCAAAATGATAAATTGTATGATTACAGACCTCACTGTCACACGAATATATTACTATATCACCCTGCGTTCAGATCGTAGTGTATAAATAACTATCTCATCTCATCTCATCAGCCGTTTGAGTGTCCACTGCAGGACCGGCCTATCCCGACCGTAGTGGGGACGATACAGCCAATGTATCTTTACCAAGTGGCTTAGGCTGTCTGGTAGAGATTGTATGTAGGGTGAGAAAGGCTTGTAAGTGTAAATATAGTTTTGTAGTGGCTTTGGATGTGTATGTAGTCTGTGAACCAAGTGCAATCGGCCCACGTAAGCCGACTGGGTGCAAGCATACTTTATAGCAGGGGTTCCCAACCTGGGGTAAATTACCCCAAGTGGGGTAATTTGGTCTTTTGTGAAGGGTAATGGGGGAGGTAACAAAAAAAAAATCTAAAAATCATACCAGTTATGATAGACTTTGATGAATGTTTAAAGTCATGTTTATTTGGTATCAGTGTTAATAATAAAAATAAATTACTCCTTGCAATAACTCTCTTGGTTTTAGCCTAACCTTTAATTAAGTCCTACATTCAAACTAAAATCTAGGCATTAAAATGTTAAGCAGCTAAAATGCAATTGTGGAAACATAAGCAATGAGGGGTAATGAGTGAAGGGAGGTGTGGAAAATGGGGTAATGGGTAAATAAAGGTTGGGAACCCCTGCTTTATAGTATGCGACACTGGTTCAACCTCAGCACCCCTGATGTCCGCCAATGCAGAACGTGGCCAGAGGAACGCTCCCAAAGTTTATTAGCCTGGCGGGGCGCGAACCCTCGATCTTCAGTGCACGAAAACGCACACTGTACCACAGAAAATCACCGTGAAATGTGTTTTTACTCGTTATCATAACAAAACCATTATTTCCCAAGACAAATGGATGATGGAAGAGTGGTTGAGACAATGTGAGTAGGCCTTACTCTTGGATGTGGGGAGAGTGGAGGATAGACGAATGAATGGGAACGAGGGAGGGGGGGGGGATGGAACTGAGGGTGCGGCGGTGCCACATGTACCAACCTGCTCGTCGAGCCGGTCGCTCTATTTTTGCTGGAGACTGTACCTGCAGTGTTGCCACTCCCAGAAATGAGAAAAACCTAGACAGCTACCTCAAAATCACCTAGACGGGTCCAAAAAAAACATAAATGAAAAATACAGAAAATTAACAGTGTAAGCTTAGTATACACCGTACTATATACTATCAAAAAAGCAAATAAACTAAAAAATTACCTTCAGAAGTGACTTATTGGACAAAAACAGGATGTGGATCGTCAGTATCAGATTCGTCACTTGGTTGGCCAGGATGAAGAGTTAGCACTTCGTTCTTTTTTATTCTATCCAGATGTCGCTGGTGACAGAGGCCACTTTTCAAGTCATTAATGAGAGACACGGATGGTTCCCATTCATAACATGGCACTTCTCGACGGGCTATTGCTTGCTTAGCATGGAGTCTGTTTGCAACTGTACTGTAATGCAACCTGTTTGTTTTCTTGTTCTTTATTATTTATTTATTTTTGAGAATACTCTCTCAACACATGCTGACGAGTGAGGCAAAGCCAGAAGTCCACACACAAATTTTGACAGTATATCAAACTTTGACTCATTACTGCCGTCTTTAACTTTGCTAAGTTCATGCCAGAAGGAAGTAGTTCTCTGAGTCAAGTTTTGCAGATGTTCCTTTGCATACAATAAATCATTCCACTGGTCTTGCAGTTTATCCAAGTCATGTTCATTCACAAGCATTGGGAAGGGATATGCGAGTTTAGCAATTGCCACATTTCGTTGGGGAGACTGTGCTAGTTTTGGGTCCAACACTCGTAGAAGAGCTAATACACTTTCCTTTTCAAATGTGAATCTCTTTCTCATTTGCTGACACAGCTCAACCAAAAATTTCCTACAGTCGAAGAGGAATCTTTTCTTCACTTCATCTTGAAGTGGTTCCTTCATCAGTAATGTTTCACATCGACCACCAACATTTAGATTCTCCAGAGTTTTGAACTTTGATGAATCAGAAGGATTTATGTTGGCCAACTTCTCTGTTATCAGTATTTCATCTTTCATAAACATTCCCAATATATTTCGATATTCACTTGCAATTGTGGAGTAGAGACTATCAAGTCTGAAATATTCTGATTGGAACTCCACGTTCATTTTGTCAATCTTACTTAGAACATAATTTAGAAATAATAGCATGTGTTTTGTGCTTTGATTTTTCATCACTTTGTACATTTCTGCTGCTCCATCGAGCTTCACTGACTCCGTTTTCATTTCTCCTTGAAAGAAAAGTAGCAAGGCATCCTACTGCTCTAAGATACGAGATATGACTTTGCCCCTTGAAAGCCATCGAGTCTGCGAGAGCTTTAAAATTCTGTGTTTTGGGGTATGAACGATATCTTGAATCAGTTGGAATTGGTGTAGTCGTTTACTGCTACGAGAGAAGTAACAGCAAATGTCTCTCAGGAACTGCTCTAAATATGAGGGTAACTGAGCACACGCGTGGCCTGCACATAGGGCAAAAGAATGACATATACACCCTATAACAAAAACTGAGGGGACATCTTTTTTCAAAAGCGCCTGAAAACCACTGATACTGCCCAGCATGGCTGAACAGTGTCACTGGCAAACCCGATAATGTTGCAGAGGGGTATGAATTTCTCTTCAAGCAAGCCTTTCACAGCTTTGTACAGACTGTCAGCACTACCGTCATCGACTTCAACGATGTCTAGCAAAGCATCAGTTACTTTGGCCTTTTTACTGTCAAAAAATCTCACTACCACTGCAAGAATCTGTGACACTGACACGTCGGTACTTTCATCGATCAGCAAAGAAAATTTATTTTCTTGGCAAATTTTTGCAATTTCATGGCTTTCCTCCCACGCAATACCGTCTTGCATTACATATGAGGCCTTGGTCTTCTTAAGTGTCATTTTTTGTGCGACATCACACTCGGGAAACATTTTTTTCAGTAGGGGTAACAAATTTTCTACGTGTGAAAATGGCATATCATGCTCTGCCATATATGCTGTCAGCAGCAGTTCAGCTTTGTGCACTTTATCTCTCGGGTCTGGTTCTTTTTTCTTAGTAACAAACTTTTCAATAGCTGTTGTGGCCTTCTTTGAAGCCATATTTTTTGTATGCTTCGAAGAGGATTTGTGGCTAAGTAAGCGAGTTTTATTGCAGCTTTTTAGCTTGCAATCACATACAGTACACAATGCACTAAATTTGTCTTTGGGATCAGGCTTGTCCCAGCCTTTGAAATCCTCATCTGTCATCCACTCTTGTTTGAACGCTTGTTTGTACGAAAATTTAGTCTTCATACCGTATATCATGTACAGTACATGATACACGGTATGAAGAGTTGCCAAAACTTAGTGAATTTATTTTAAATATCATGTTCATGCATCTATTGTTTGACATAAATGACGTTCTGTGAACCTTGGAAAGCATCTGTACAGCCTCAGCAAAAATAAATTAATACTAATACTATTAATAATGCTATTTCTACTACTACTACTACTAATAATAATTTGTAAAATCCCTTGACAACAACATTGAGTACTGGAGGGTGAGACGAATAACAGAGAAAAATAAATTTGTTTTAAAAATATACACAAGATAAAAAGCAAGAGAAAATGTGAGAAATAGAGAGAAACAGGCAAACAGACTTAACAGAATACATGCACCTTTAATGAGGAAAATGCATGCCCTGGAGGCGAGGAAGGCTTCAAGAGGAGGAGAAGGAAGAGGAAGAAGAAATGGAGGAAAGGAGGAAGGAAATGGTAGAAGAGGAAGAAAACAAGGAAAAGGAAAGAGGAAAAGGACAGGGAAATAGAGTCAAGACGGGATAAGGAGAAGGAGAGCGATACAATGGAGGGAAAATAAAAATACATAATTATAGATAAACGGTGCGAAAAAATGGAAACGAGTGGGAGGGAAGGACTTCTGTTATGAATGACTTGAATAAAAAGGAGCTAATAAATAATGGGGCACAAAAAACAGAGAAGGAGGTAACGGAGAAACTGGAAAAAAGTTAATAGTAGTAACGACAGTGTATGGAAGAAAAGCATATAAAGTAGAGGAAGTGACGTGGGAAACATGGAAATGAAAGATAGCCTTAAAAGAAAAAGAGAAGAAAATGAAAGGCGAGATTGAGGAGAAGGAAGAAGAAAGGATATAAAAAATCAGAAGGGTGAAACTAGAGGGGAATCTAATTAAACGAGAGGGAAAATGCGGAATGTAAGAAGATACATAAAAAAGGTCATAAAATTTACTGAACACAGTATAGCTAAATGAGAAGCTAACGTTACATACAGTTATATTCATGCATCGTATAAGCTTCATAAAGCAACAACATATACAGTTTTGTATAACACACTTCACTGTTCAAAAGATTCCATTTATTAATCCTTTAAACAAAAGAAAATGGTAACTAGTGAATGCAATAGGTACTGTTACCGTAAATTTCGCTTATTTTTTTACCCTCCGTTTCACCTCTTTGAACTGTGGGCTTAAACCCCTAATGTGTGTGTGTGTGTGTGTGTGTGTGTGTGTGTGTGTGTGTGTGTGTGTGTGTGTGTGTGTGTGTTCAGGAAAAATAATATTCCTTCTTCCGAGTTGTGTGTTACTGAAAGTGTTCACAGACACACCGTGGGCTGGTTACTTTTTTATTTTTATTTTTTCGTATGTCACTACCGCCTGACGCGAGCAATATTGCACTCATATATTGTTCGCAAGAATGAGATAAAACAAAGTTTCGTACACTCCAAAGCTATATACATATAACCTTTATCCAATCACAAATTAATCTCCATCACTCGTAAGACGTATTATTATATTTTTATTGTCACAGTACGAAATAGTATAGTTCAAAGGAAACTTTTCTTGCCTTTAACTCGCCTACTCCGACACCCCTCACCGCACCTTTCCCGTAGATCCCCCCACCCCTCACTGAACCCCACACAATTCATCACCCCAACGGGCTGGATCAGTGGGTAACTGAGGTGGTTATGAGTGTAAATGTAGCAGCCCTCGTGATGACTCAAGCCACTCATAATTACATTTCTACTTTTCTTCTTCATGTTTACTTCGTCTTGCTGTGTTGGATCATCAGGCACTTTCATTCCCGGCAATGCAATACGGCCAATTCTGATCTTCTGAAAACTGAGCGTCGTCTCTCTCACTCTCTCTCTTTCTCTCTCCACACACACACACACAAAGAAACACACACACTTTTCTCTTCGCTTCTCTTCTCCTCTCTTTCCAGTTGCCTACCGCAATTCACTCCCTTTTCCCAGGCGAGGGGAAAGGACGTGGGACATAATACTTCCTTGCTGCGTCGTCCTGTTTCCTTTTTCAGTGACGTTTTTATTCCTCTCGCTCTTGTTCCATTTTCATTTAAATATTGTCTTTGCCTATGTCACAGTGATTCGGTTGTGGCTTTTGTGATGGTAGTGTTGTTTTCCAACTGCTTTTGGTGTCTGTGGTTGCCATGGGGGTACTGCCATTTTGCCCGTAATACCACTTGTCATATCATTATAGGTACAGAAAAGCACAAATAAAAGGGAAACATTGCCCGAACAAAAAGATTTACTGTGTTTTTGCAAATACTGATAGAAATGTGTGTGTGTGTGTGTGTGTGTGTGTGTGTGTGTGTGTGTGTGTGTGTGTGTGTGTGTGTGTGAATAAAATAGTTTTCATTAAATTTCAAACTAAGTTTTCTGAAAGGCTGACCTGCTGACCTCTTCCTTTAGATCAAGATCAACCTCATGTGGCTAGGTCAAAGTCTGTCCTAGCAAGGCAAGTTATTACAGTTTTTATCTGACTAAAATCAGTCGGTAGGATTAAGGGTAGGACAAGAACAAAGAGAATCAGTTTTAAAAATAAAGGGTCAAAGGACAAGGTCAGAGAGTAACTCCAGGTTTTTACCTGTGTGTCGGTTTGTGAGCAATGTTACCAAGACGTTTTAATTCTGATTTTGACCAAACTTGGTGGATGGCTGTGAAGCTGACTGTTTTTGAAGCAATAGGTCAACAATGAAGCTCGCTTGGCAAGTTTAACTTAAACAACCTAGATCATTAAACCAAATGTTGTGGAAGGATTCAGACGAAATCAGGGAGTCAGGGATTTGATTCTGAAAACAGCATGTCAACGTTAAAGCTCATGGAAAGGACGAGGGTCCAGGTCACAGGCAAGGTTGAGCTAAAACAAATTTGATTCAATTAAAAAAAAAAGTTAGTTGAAGAGTTAAAAGACAAGCATTAATGAAGTAAAAAGTTTTTTAGAGAGCGCTTAGTCGAAAGCCAAGGTCAGACCAAAGGCAAATGACCAGTCCTTAAAATAAATGGTGGGCATGGATGTTGCACCTTTAGAATACATATTTTTAACAGACAAAAGCGATAAAAAATTGCCATATTCATTCTAGCTTCCCTGTTACTGGTAAAGGGATTCATAGGAGCTAGAGATCATTAATTGAACTGCACCTGGTCCATACGGTTATAAGCACACACCAGATCACACACACACACACACACATACACACACACACAGGTGTGTGTGTGTGTGTGTGTGTGTGTGTGTGTGTGTGTGCAATACTAGGGCAGTGATAATATCGAGTAAAGCAGCTTCAGCGGGGACTTTCTCTCTACAAATTTTAGAAGTTTCCAAATGTCGTGCAAGGTTTACCCGGCCCTGTGTACTGTTGTTGACGCACCTGTTCTTTAGATAATTTTTAGTGGTTGTGACGACTTTCTACAGCTGGGCAAAATCGCCTAGCTTTGATCAGTATTTTTGCATTTGTTATTGTCCGGTAACAGAGAGAGAGAGAGAGAGAGAGAGAGAGAGAGAGAGAGAGAGTTTCCTTTTTCAGATTTTATACGTAAGTGGTTATTATCATAATTTCCTTTCAGCAGTCGACGGTCATCATCAATTTTAACCCCCTCCCCCCCAAAAAAAAAAAAGAAAATAATGCCGTAGCATCACAGTGTGCAAATATCATTTAGCACTTACATTGTACAAGTCTTCTTTCAGCTGAATAAATTCGCCTGTTGGTAACGGAATCGGACATATTACTGTACATGTATTCACAACAGAGAAAGTTTAATCTATGTGACTTTCCCTTGGCAATACCTTGCAGAAAATCAGTTCAGTACATTAATCTATTCCCAGTAACATGATTTCCTTGTATTGCACTCACACTTCTCCAAATGCTCATCATCATCATCATCATCATCATAATCATCCTGTCTATATTTCCCCCTGCAGGTTGGGTGCAGAAATATCCAGGCTCCAAGGAGAAGAAAATGAATTAGATAATGAGAAACTTAATCAAATTCTTCCCCAGTGAAATGGTCGATACACTCATTACCATTCAAGCTCCAGGAATATAAGCTACATCTCGTAGTTGCAACTTTCCACAGATTACATGTTAGAAATGAGTCAATCCGACAACTGTCAAGTGTAGAAAACGGAGTCATACCCTTGTAATGCTTTCCTCCGTATACAATTACTTAATCGGCAAGATCTATTTTAGTTCCTTAGTCTTACCAACAGGCCCAACATACACACCTCTCTTGTATCTCATTTGTAATATCTATTCACCTACTTCTTGGCGTAACAGGCCTCATATCACCTTCAGAATCACTCACATAAACCCTTTTCACCGCCCTATATATACATGCAAACTCTTCACATAATGTTACCTAACCACAGTCTCACCTCTGCTGTCTACGGATTTCCTCACTCCATATCTTTCACGAATCACATTTCTTATTCAAATCGCTCTCCCAATTTACACACGATTTACAGAATATTATTTCCACCAGTCTGACTCTCAACATTTCGTTTTCATCTCCTTCCAATCTTTCTCACAAATAATAATGCGAACACAAATACTCCTTCATTCAATCCTCCTGAAGCGGTCGCGCTCAAATATGTGCCCATCTCCTTTAGACTTCCTATGCACATTTACTTTTATTATATGTTACTGCACTCATGTAATTAAACTCTCTCGCCAGTTCAATTCTCCCATTTTACAAGATCACACTGGTTTTCACTTTCTCAACAAGCACTCTTATCTGCACTTACATTGGAGGTACGACGCTCTCAAACATCAGCAAAGCTACTCTTCAAAGTACCTTTTCCCCATTAAACAGCAGCATTCGTCAGATGTGAAATATTCCAACCTTAAGCTAATATTGCTCTACGGCCTAAACCTTTGACTTGTTATTCTCAAAATAGGATCCCTTCATTTTTAGCCGATATTAAACCCTTAAAGTATGTGTAATCCAAGTCGAACATAAACTTTCGAATTAAAGATCCCGAAGTTTGACCTTGACCTTCGACCGACTGTTCTTAAAATACAATCACGCCTTGCTGACCCTCAGCCAGTCCACAAAGTTGGGTATAAATCGGATCAAAAGTTTACCTTTTCTTGACGTATGATCAATATCTATTAAGGATGAGACTCAATGGGGAATGAAACCCGTTAGGAGAACAGGAAAAAAAAGATGATCTGATATGCTATTATAGAGGTGGGCTGTTATTAAAAAAAATAAGAATAATAAAGATATGGAGAAATCGGGGCTTTAACAAACTGAGTTTTGGCTTTATCTTACCTAGCTGCTTTAGGAATTGTTTTAGGAACAGAAAAACCTGAGACATGGTCAAGATATTTAAAACCTTTGTGTTACGAGTCGCGAAGGCTTTTGCAAAGGCAAATGGCCGCGTCGGTGCCGTCCCTACCAAGAGTGTCTATTGACACTCTGAGGACATCTTTCAATATTTTATTCGTGCGACTTCTAGGCGATGTTATTCATCTTGTGGGAAACTTCTTTTAGTCAGCGGTTTAAGAAAGACTATAATTAATCCCTTTTGTTCGGAAAGTCTCTCCAAAGCTGAACAAAATCGTCTGTCGGTATCAGAAAAATAAAAAATAAAATCTTCTTAGAGAATGAATTGGGAGTGATCTCAGCAAGAATGTGTAAAAATTACAAAGACATAAAAAAGACAAGCAAGAAAAGCGAAACAGGACACAATATCGTCGTTATTACTTGGTGGAAGAAGGCAAATATAAATAAGAGAAATATAGTGTTAGAGCACCCTTGTCAAGACCGGTGATAAGGCAAAGGAGAGAAAGTAATAACCTGTTACATGTCAAGGGGTGCCAGAAGAATGAGAACAAAGAGACAGGAAAGGAAATTAACGGATAAAGAAAGTGTCAAGAAAGGAAATAACATAGCAGAAAGATGGAAGGTAGAAGAAAGAGAGGGACAGATGAAGGAGGAAAGAAATGAGGCAGGAGAGGAATGGAAGAGGGAAAAATAATGTTAATAGGGAGAATAACTGGGAGCATCACACTGCAAATGATGATGACGGGAAGGAAAAGAAATACAATGGTGGCCGAGTAAGATGTTCAGCTACGTATGACTTACACTCAAATAAGAATTATTGTCTGGTGTTAGATGGAAAATAATACTAGACTTGTCCTGATTATGACATGCTAAAAAAAATCTATAAAAATATAAAATACATGGATATATATTCAATGAAAAAAAGGCAAACCGAAGGTAATGTAACTATTAGAAGATGAATGTAGGGAATGTAAAAAACAGAAGGCATTAATGAAAAAGAAAGGAAACAACTGAACTTGGTAGGAGTATAAACGTAGGAACAAAATGGAAAATGCAAGGAGCAGAAGTAGGAAGAGAAAATATGTCATAGAGTGTGACAGAAATCAAACTGGAGGAATGGCAGTGCAGGAGACGCTAGTATAAAACTGAAGGAAGAAAGTGTTTAAGAAGACTGAGTAAAAGAGACGGGAAAAAGAATGAAAAGAAAAGCACCAAAATCTTGCGCTTTGAATAAAGGCATACGATCCAATTGTGAAATGGACTGAGGAGAAAGAATGCGAAAGGAGTGAAGACAAAATCTCATTCACAGGAAGAATAAGAAAAATATTGAATAAGCGATAGCCAAAGCAAAAATAATTGAAATCAATTCCAAGAGGATATGAGAGAGAGAGAGAGAGAGAGAGAGAGAGAGAGAGAGAGAGAGAGAGAGAGAGAGAGAGAGAGAGAGAGAGAGACAGAGAGAGAGAGAGAGACAGAGATTGTATGCGAAAAATCAAGGTAAATAAAGCCACAATGTTTTATGCCGGAGCTATTAGCCATTTTCAAAATATGTGTTATTTTACAGTATGAAACAGTTGGACAGGTTGTGCTTGTGGTTGTGGTGGCTATCTGGGTGTAAGAATTTCTCAAATAATGGGAAACTTATTTATTCGAGATGTTGTTTTCGAGTGTAATAGAAATATGGATAGATTATATTGTTCATGAAAGCTGAAGATAATAATGATTCCCTATACATACTATATTTTATTCCATGAATTGGCAAAGTAAAAAGGAAAATGACCCTCTGTCTCTCTCTCTCTCTCTCTCTCTCTCTCTCTCTCTCTCTCTCTCTCTCTCTCTCTCTCTGTCACACACACACACACACACACACACACACACACACACACACGGATATAAACATCTAATTATATCCTACATTCAAACTCTCTCCACACACACGGATTAACAGGTACCCATAAGTACACACACATGTACAGACACACAGCACACAAGTTTGATACCAAAACACACACACACACACACACACACACACACACACACACACACACACACACACACACACACACACACACACACACACACACACACACACACAGATATAAATATCTAATTATATCCTACATTCAAACTCTCCCCACGCACACAGATTAACAGGTACCCATAAATACACACACATGTACAGACACAGAGCACACAAGTTTGATACCAAAACACACACACACACACACACACACACACACACACACACACACACACACACACACACACACACACACACAAGAGGCCTGCAAACAGCAGATAAAAAAAAATAACTCAAGACTGAGAATGACTTTAGCCAAATATGTACACAAAAACAGGCGCACAAGCATTCAAACAGAGTCTCCTACACATATTCACGCATCATTAATCCCAGCTCACACAGTGAACTCTGTGTATTTAAGTCCTTCCCACACTGGCTTACTTCACCACATTCAGTTCCCTGACGACCACCAAAACGATTCTATTTATCACCATTCAAACATACTAGACCTCTTCCCTACAACTAACCTTTCTGCTTACTTTGTTAATTGTTCCTCTCCGTCGGTCTCCTCCGATCTCAGCCTTAACATATTTACCTGTCCTATCGCTCGAGTAAGGCCTGTGGACCTTCCCACGAAGCGGCGACAGTGACTCTTTGGACCTACTGATTGGGTGGCCCTCAGGTAGTACATCTTTGATTTTCCCTTGAATAGTTTTTATTTCCATGTCCAAGGGCCATCAAAGTGTGATTTCGCATTACTGGGGTTATTCTCTCGGGCATGGAAACTTACATTCCTTTCTCTTATCCTATTACTAATGCAACAAAATCTTGGTTTAATTACGCATATTCCAATGCTATCCACAACAACGAGAAGCCATACAAAAGGTACCGGAACTAACCCACCCCTCAGTTTCATCTCGTAATCAATATTTCTGCCCGGAATCGTGCTGAGCGTGTTCTTCGTTCTGCCAAATATAATTTCATTCAAATAATTTCATTCCTTCTAAATGCTCTGAACCCTCCCACTCAAATTCTTCCTGGTCCTTCTGGCACCTTGCCAAAAACCATTATAAGAACTTTACCTCATCATCCTTCCCTTCTCTTTTTCCACGTTCTTGATTCAGTAACTTTTTCTATTGATAAAGCAGACCTCATCTCTCAAACTTTCTCTTCCAATTCCAACTTAAAAGATTCCGGTGCTGTTTCTCCATGTCTTCCCCCCCTCCCCTTCTGATTTCCTCATGGTAGACTTAAAAATTTCTTTAATTGATGTATTTTTTGCCATGGCTTTTTTTTTTTTTTTATGTGTCCGACTCTGGGCATAGGCTTTTACAGCCTGCTCCCAAGGCCCAGTAGTCCTCGTACATACCATACACCTCTATATGTCACCACTTCGGCGCTAACACCCACCTTCCCTATTTAATATATGCTAAGGCTGTCTCATACAGGACTTGTATATCGGTATTAGCGGGGGTATTTTTACGAAATGTCAGCGGGTCTTCTGGTAGATCAGTAAACTGTTTTTATTAAATTCAGATCCTTAAACTGTTCCTTGCCCCAGCAGGGATTTGAACCTGGGTCCATTAGGACTTCAGGCCACCTCTCTACCGACTGAGCTACCGCCTCCCCCAACTGGCCTCAGTACTAATAATGTGTATGAGCCTGATGGGGTCACTCCTGGTGTCCTATAGGATTGTGCTTCTGTGTTCACATCTTGCCCACTTAAACTCTTTTGTCTTGGTTTGTCAACTTGTACCTTCCTTTCTTGCTGGAAGTTTGCCCTTTGTACCATTCCCAGCCTTGAACTATTGCCCAATAGCTTAAAATCCTGCATTTCAAAAGTTTTTGAGTAAATTCTTAACAAACAAACAAACAAACAAAAGCTTCTCTCCTATCACAACCTTCTTTCCTTGTTTTAGTATGGGTTATGCCAGGGACGCTCCACCGGTGATCTCACCTACCTTTCAGCCTCCTGGTCAATCTCCTTTCGGGACATTAGCAATAGCTTTGCCATTGCACTTGACATCTCAAAGGCTTTTGATCGCGTTTAGCCTAAATCTTTGATTTCCAAACTGCCCTCTTACAGCTTCTATCCTTCTATCTGTGGCTTCAACTGTAGCTTCCTTTCTGGACGTCCTATTCATGCTGTTGGAGAAGACCGCTGTTCATCTCCCAGAGCTATCAATTGTGGTGTTCGTCAGAGTTCTGTCCTAACACCAATTTTCTCCCTTCGGTTCATCAGTGACCTAATATGTACATCAAACCCAGTCTACTCATACACTGATGACTCTTCTCTTTGCCTTTCCTTTCGCTTTACACAGCATCCATCTCAGCAGTATCTTCAACAAACAGAGAATAAGGCGATAGAAAGCCTAATGTCTGACTTTTTTTTTTATGTGAGGAAGAAGGAACCAAAGGCAATGAGCCAGCAAAACTGCTCCCTCCAAGAGAAAAACAAAATACAAGAGAGAGCCACATTCAAGATCCATTCATTTCGAGATGCCTGGGCACACTGCGTTTGAAAGACTGAAGATCATAGGAAGCAGGAAATACAGACAGAGGGAGACAGTTCCAGAGTTGACCTGCTGCATAAATGAAGGACTGGGAGTAACGGTAAACTCTTGCATTAGAGAGTTGGACAGAAAAGGGGTGAGAGTTTGCTGCTAGACGGGTGCTACGTGCCCGTCGTAGAGGTGGAGGAATGCATGCAGACAGTTCAGAGGAGCAGTGACCATTGAAGTACCAATAGAAAAGAGATAAAAATGCAACAATGCAACGCAGAGACAGAGGTTGAAGGGAGTCAGTAAGAGGGGGAGAGTTAATGAGACGAATAGCCTTTGACTCCACCCTATTGAGAAGAGCTGTATGTGGGGAGCCTCCCCACACATGAGAATTGTACTCCACGCAGGGGCAGATAAAACCCCTGTATAGAGTCAACAGTTGTGCAGGAGTAAAGAAGGAATGGAGTCGACTTAGCACACCCAATCTTGGAAGCAGATTTTACAAGAGATGTAATATGATATTTCCAAGATAAGTCCTGAGTTAATGAAACCCCAAGCATGTTCAAGGATAATGCAGGATTAAGCTGAATATTATTAAACATTAGAGGGTATACATGTGGAAGATTTTGTCGGGTTGATAGGTGCAAAAACTGAGTCTTTGATGCATTTAAAACAACCAGATTATTTTTACCCCAGTCAGAGATACGAGCCAAGTCAGACATTAGGTGTGCCATAGCCTCATCTCTTGTTTGTTGAAGTAACTGCTGAGATGGACGTTGTGGGAATCGAATGGAAAGGTGAAGGGTGGAGTCATCAGCGTATGAGTGGATAGGGTTAGATGTACAGCTCCGGACAGATGAAACGGCTACACCCCATCCACCAGCGACTTGGTTTGGGTCTCAGTGGTTCTGGTAACAGTTGCAGGTGGAGGGAGGGGGGATGTGGGAGGGTGAGGAGGGGAGAAATGTGGGCGGAGTTATATAGGGGGTAGTGTGGGAGGGTGAAGAAGCAGCACAGTCTGGCTGGTGGGAGGGGGAGACGAATGGCTGGGTAGCGGAGACGAGAGTCTGCTGGAGGGTAAGACAGGTGAGTGTGATTAGATGAAAAGAAATTACAAAAAATGAATTATTATAATATCTGCTGCATATATTGCATTTTATCTACTAAATAAAAACACTGTCTATTATTCACCACCGTATTTGGGTATCCTACTCATTATTATTATCCTTTGGATATTAGGCAATAAATAAAGATATTGGACGGTCTTTCGGACCCGAACCAATTTTTCCATGACTTTTTTCTTCCGCTATTTCCGTATTCCTATTATCCCTCGTGCTTGAAGTCCCCCTTTTTATCACTTTCTCCTACGCCCTACATTTTTTTAGGCATAAGGCAGTTTAACTTTCTCTTTAAATAACCATATTTGTCAACAAATATTCCTTTCATTAATCTATTTAATTACCTGTTTTCTTTCAATATGCATTTGTCTAATAATGGGTGTTACACCTTAATTGGCGCCGCTATTTGACGTTTTGAATAAATTTGGTCTAAATTTACGCATATATTGCAGTCTCTCTCAAGTAGGCTGGCAACCTCACACATCCTCCCCCCTGCTTTCTCCTTCTCTCGCTACCCGTTCCCTCCTTTCCTTTTGTAGTACTGTTTATCTATTCTTTCTCATATTTTTAACCTCATTCCTTCTTACAAACTTTTAGTGCCATAGGAATTTCTCCCTTATCACCTACAGTCCTACTACATGAAAGTGGAAAAAACTGCCATCGGGAAAAGAATAACTGGAAATTTATGGCGAAGGTTACGATATTAGTTATTTAGAATGAAAGTGTTGGCAGATACGCATTCTTGACGTGATTATCACAGCCACAGCATTTCGCCTTCATAAAACAGAAGGACTATAGGTTTCATGCATTACCTCCTTACGTCCAGCATTACTGTGCAGAACGCCATGTATAACACATTAAGGCACCACAAGGACAGTACTGGTAGTCATCGTGATTCTCATGAATCTCTCCATAGGCTATTGAAAACAGTGCTTTATGCTCAACTTCAGAATTATGTTCTCATCATGGCAATGATAGGCAAAGATAATAAAAACAGTATATACAACCAAATTATCATTTATTATACAACAAAGCTCAAACTGCCTCCGTGCTGCAGTCTCAAGGGTGTAACCAGCTCACACAATCACATGTAACCTGAAGAAATTAAATACATGATCCTATATATATATATATATATATATATATATATATATATATATATATATATATATATATATTAATAACCATGAACAACACTGTTTGATCTAAAATTTATTGTGTTGGGTAAAGCAGAGGACACTAACTAGCATGGCAACCTACCACACGGAAACCGCCATGTTGCACTACACGCCAGAGAAAGCTCAAACTGCCTCCGTGCTACCTGGAAAAAAATAAATACCTGATGATATATATATATATATATATATATATATATATATATATATATATATATATATATATATATATATATAATCATACAGGCTCTACACATATGAAATTTAACATCGAGTAACCCTATATGGCCAAAGTAATTTCCTCTGCATGGACTGACGTTGTAACGAAACTGGTTGTCCCCCTGCAGTAATTATTAATATATTTTTATGGTCATGTATGACTGAATAGTTTAGTTTATACAAGCGAAAACCTCAGAAATAATACTCACCGAGTATTATTCCTTCTCCAGCAGTTGCGCCTTCAGTGACACACTTCCAAAAATCCTCTGGCTTGTCAACATAACGTTTGCTAGGGTCCTGTGATGCAACCCTGCTTCGTGCAATACTCTTCTCATAGTCTTTTCGCTGATATCATGGTCTGTGCATCGGTTTCTGTGGCGTGTAGTGCAACATGGCGGTTTCCGTGTGGTAGGTTGCCATGCTAGTTAGTGTCCTCTGCTTTACCCAACACAATAAATTTTAGATCAAACAGTGTTGTTCATGGTTATTAATATATATATATATATATATATATATATATATATATATATATATATATATATATATATAGGATCATTTATTTAATTTCTTCAGGATACATGTGATTGTGTGAGCTGGTTACACCCTTGAGATTGCAGCACGGAGGCAGTTTGAGCTTTGTTGTATAATAAATGATAATTTGGTTGTATATATTGTTTTTTTTTTATCTTTGCCTATCATTGCCATGATGAGAACATAATTCTGAAGTTGAGCATAAAGCACTGTTTTCAATAGCCTATGGAGAGATTCATGAGAATCACGATGACTACCAGTACTGTCCTTGTGGTGTAATGTGTTATACATGGCGTTCTGCACAGTAATGCTGGACGTAAGGAGGTAATGCATGAAACCTATAGTCCTTCTGTTTTATGAGGCGAAATGCTGTGGCTGTGATAATCACGTCAAAAATGCGTATCTGCCAACACTTTTAAATAACTAATATCGTAACCTTCGCCATAAATTATTCTTTTTCCCGATGGCAGTTTTTCCACTTTCATGAGTAGGACTGTAGGTGATAAGGAAAATTCCTATGTACTAAAAGTTTGTAAGAAGGAATGAGGTTAAAAATATGAGAAAGAATAGATAAACAGTACTACAAAAGGAAAGGAGGGAACGGGTAGCGAGAGAAGGAGAAAGCAGGGGGGAGGATGTGTGAGGTTGCCAGCCTACTTGAGAGAGACTGCAATATATGCGTAAATTTAGACCAAATTTATTCAAAACGTCAAATAGCGGCGCCAATTAAGGTGTAACACCCATTATTAGACAAATGCATATTGAAAGAAAACAGGTAATTAAATAGATTAATGAAAGGAATATTTGTTGACAAATATGGTTATTTAATCAATCAATCAATCATTTCCTGTGGCACCCTCGGGGATGCATAGGGCCTCGATGAACTCACACCACCACATCCTATCTTGTGCTAACTCCTCAAGATCTCCCCAACACTCATCTCCAGCTTCCCGTCTCATTGTCCTCACCCACGTCTCTTTTGGCCTTCCTCTACCTCTCCTACCAAGTGCCACCCACCCTGGTGTACCTCGTACTATTCCCTGTCTCCTATACACATGTCCTAGCCACTTCCATCGTGAGAATCTAACATATTCATCGATCGGCTGCACTCCCGTTATTTCTCTAATTCTAGTATTTGGTATCCTTTCCCACCACTTAACTCCTAATATTCTTCTAAGTGCTTTATTTTCAAACACCAAGAATTTATTTTCCATAGTCACTGTGCTGTACCAAGACTCGTGTCCATAAATTAAGATACTCCTAACCATTACCTTATAAAGTTTGATTTTTGTATGAACAGAAAAATTGTTATTATTCCAAATATTTTTAAGCATTCCCATTGCCTGATTAGCCTTCTTTAACCTTTCCTCGAATTCAAAGTTCAAAGAACCATCCTTGGCTAAATAAGTACCTAAATATTTAAACCTATCAACTTGCTTTACAACCATACCTCCAATTACATTCCTGCGCATTTTCCATATTCATATTGATTATTTCAGTTTTTCCACAATTAATAACCAAACCCACCTTGCGACCTTCACTCACCAAACAGTCCAACACTCTCTGCATCTCTTCTGGCCCATCACAAATCAAAACTATATCATCTGCATAATCTAAATCCAAAAGTTTCCTGTTCTCTCCCCAAAGTATACCTGCACCGGTTTCTGTTCCAACACGTTTCATAATGTAATCAATGACCAATATAAATAATAATAAAGGCGATAGAACACCACCTTGAATTACTCCGGACTTGACTTCAAACGAATCACTCAGACAACCATCAACCATCACTTTACAAAATGTGTCCCCATGCATGTTCATAATGACCCTCACAAACTCCTCTGGTATTCCATAATGTCTCATGATCTTCCCCATAGTCTCTCTCGAAACACTATCAAAAGCCTTTTCAAAATCAACAAAACAAAGACTTAACGGTACTCTCATTTCATTAACTTGCTGCATCAAATGCCTAACTATAAAGATATGATCATTGCAACCACGTCCCTTTCTAAAACCAGCCTGTTCATCCCTCAGAATACCCTCAACCACTGGCTCCAACCTATTTAACAACACTCTACTGAAAACTTTCAAAGCTATCGGTGACAAAGGATTCCCCTCCAATTACCACATTCACTCAGGTCTCCCTTCTTCGGAATTTTAACAATTACACCATTCTTCCAAACTGATGGTAGTAACCCCGTCACCCATATCTTATTGAATAGCTTGGTCAAGATCATTATTAATCTATCCCCCTCCACTTTAAACATTTCCGGAAATAAACCATCCTCCCTGGTGCCTTGTTATTCTTTAACTGTTTTACTGCTTTCTCCACTTCTGCAAGCCTCAACTCTCCTGTTTCTATATTTAAATCTTCCTGAGCAGACGGTATATCCTCTTCTGGTGGTATTGGTCTATTAAGAACTGTCTCAAAATGCTCTTTCCATCTATTTTTAATATCTCCATCTTTGGTCAATAAATTTCCTTCCCTGTCTCTAACTGGTATTTCCTTGCGTTTACCTGCATTACCACTCAGTTCTCTAATCGATTCATATGCTATTCTTTGACTCTGTCCATCATTTTTGTTTATTAAGATTTCAGTCTCTGCAACCTTTTCATCCACACATCTTCTTTTATCTCTCCTAGCTAACCTTCTTACTTCTGAATTCAAACTCCAGTACGCAGCTCTTGCTAATTCAATCTCTCGTTCATCAACGCATTGCATCTCACTCCTCAATTTAGCCTCACCTCTCCTTTTTATCATATCCCACGTTTCCTCTGATATCCATTTCTTTCTCCTGAATCTATGTCTCCTTCCAATCGTACATTCAGCAGTCTCATGGAAAACTTTGTTCACATCCTCCCACATCTCATCTACACTTCTCTCCCCCTCTTCCAACGTTTCCAACACCAAAAACCTATTTCTGCATTCTAATCTGAATTCCTCCTTTTCTTCTCCTTCCCTTCTAAGCTTAACAATATCGTATCTACCAACACCAGATTTTCCTTCTTCTGATTTTTAAGTTTAAACCTTATTTTTGCAATGCTGAGTTGATGGTCACTACCAATATCCGCTCCCCGTTTAACATGAACATCTAGCAGAGAACTTCTATGCCTCCTACTGATAACTATGTGATCAATCTGATTTTTATATTTTCCACACGGCGACACCCAAGTTGTCTTGTGTATATTGCAATGCTGAAAGAGTGTGCCCCCGATGACTAAGTCATTTGCTAGACAGAAGCTTCCAAACCTCACTCCGTTTTCACTCATCCTACTACCAACTCCCATCTTACCCATACATGCCTCAAATCCCTCATTTGAGCAGCCCATTACTGCATTAAAATCTCCAACGCAGATCAAAACATCATGTCTAGGTACCCTTCCTACTCCTTCTTGCAACTTTTCATAAAATGTGTCTTTCCTTTCATCGAGTGCATCATTAGTAGGTGCATAACTCACAAACAGACTGATGTTGCCATGATTTGATTTAAACCGTGCGTATAACAATCGCTCATCTATAGGATCCCACTCACATAATGCCTTATTTGCCTTACAACCCAGTAACAATCCTACTCCCTGATAATGCATTCCGTCCTGTCGGCCAGATATCAATAAACGTATACCATCCTCCAAATCCAACTTATCAACTCAGTTAATCTAGTTTCTGTTAGAGCACAAATATCAAGTCCATAATTTTGAAAAACCTTCACTAACTCATCAATTTTACCGTCATGATTTAGCGTTCTCACATTCCAATTACCAATTTTAATTGTATTTTTTGCATTAACAAATGAATTAGATTGTAATTGAGGCAACCGTGAGATTCTTTAAAGAGAAAGTTAAACTGCCTTATGCCTAAAAAAAATGTAGGGCGTAGGAGAAAGTGATAAAAAGGGGGACTTCAAGCACGAGGGATAATAGGAATACGGAAATAGCGGAAGAAAAAAGTTATGGAAAAATTGGTTCGGGTCCGAAAGACCGTCCAATATCTTTATTTATTGCCTAATATCCAAAGGATAATAATAATGAGTAGGATACCCAAATACGGTGGTGAATAATAGACAGTGTTTTTATTTAGTAGATAAAATGCAATATATGCAGCAGATATTATAATAATTCATTTTTTGTAATTTCTTTTCATCTAATCACACTCACCTGTCTTACCCTCCAGCAGACTCTCGTCTCTGCTACCCAGCCATTCGTCTCCCCCTCCCACCAGCCAGACTGTGCTGCTTCTTCACCCTCCCACACTACCCCCTATATAACTCCGCCCACATTTCTCCCCTCCTCACCCTCCCACATCCCCCCTCCCTCCACCTGCAACTGTTACCAGAACCACTGAGACCCAAACCAAGTCGCTGGTGGATGGGGTGTAGCCGTTTCATCTGTCCGGAGCTGTACAGCTAGGTCATTGATGAATAAAAGGAAGAGAGTTGGTGATAGGACAGAGCCCTGAGGAACACCACTGTTAATAGATCTAGGAGAAGAACAGTGGCCATCTACAACAGCAGCTATAGAATGACCAGAAAGGAAGCTAGATATGAAGGCACAGATAGAGTCCATATCTCTGACTGGGGTAAAAATTATCTTGTTTTTGATGCATCAAAAACTCAGTTCTTACATTTTTCAACCCAAAATTTTTTGCAGGAATATCCTCTAATTTTTAACAATATTCATTGCAATCCTACATCTTTTTTAACCCGCCCCGTCCTGACTGATTTTTCACCACTGACTCCCCCCAATCCCAACCAATTTGGAAAAAAAAAATTTGGCTCAACCTCTGCTTTTGGTGAGAAACATGGAAAATTCATAGAGAAATTGCTCACTAGAGGTTTAAAAATCTGGATACAGGTAGCAGTACCCCTTATCTTACTGGGTTTTCTCTTAGGCTGGCTCCAAAGAAATCAAGTTCTATGGGAGGGTAACTATTCCACACCATTCATAAATGGTATTTATTTATTTATTTGGTACGAATTTATAAGTAGTACGAGAGTATATTTGTGTTCACACACTAACATAAGCAATATAAGCATTGTTTCACTCACCAAACACATCAACATACCTGACCTTTTTTGGCAACATTACCTGATCATCATTTCTGACTGTTTCTTCCTCTAATGCTACACAAACCTTGTCCTCCACATTGTCATCGATTGGAAAATCACTCTGGCCTTGAATTTCGTACCGTGGCACAACATGTCTTTACTGGCCAGGTCACTGGTAACAGGTGAAATTGTCTGGCATCTTGTAGAGGAAGGTGTCCCGTGTATACGTACCAAAATTCAAGCGCAAAAATTTGAAAAATGTGCAAATGAAAGACCTTGCAATTGCAGAGCATTTATATACATCAACAGGAGTCACAGTGACAAAACGTTTTGACGTATTTATACATCAACGGGACGCAGCGGGTTAAACATGAGTGGGGTTTTATTCTCTCTGTTTTTTGGGGGGAATGATCATATCACCTCTCCTGTAAAATCTGCTTACGAGAGATTCAGCATTCTAAGCTGATTCCATGCCTTCTGTACCAGTGCACAGTCGTTGACTTTCTACAAGGGATAAACGGTTCCTGTGTAGAGAATAACTCTCATCTGTGGGGAGGCTCCACATATACAGCTCTTCTCAACACGGAGTCAAGGGTATTTGGTCTCATTAACTCTCCCCCTCTTACTGGCTCCCTGAATCCTGTCTCTTCACCACAGTGTTGCATCTTTATCTCTTTTTTATCGCTACTTCAATGGTCACTGGTCCTCTGAACTGTCTGCTTGCATCCTTCCACCACTACGGTGAGTGTGAAGCATCCATCGATTAACAAACTAGCATCCATTTTCTGTCCAGCTCTCTAATGCAAGAGCTGACCATTATTCCCACTCCTTCATGTATGCAACAGGTCAGTTCTGGAACTGTCTTCCTCTGCCAGCAATTCCTACTGCCTATGATCTCCATTCCCAAACACAGTGTGTCCAGGCATCTCGAAATGAACGGAGCTTGAATTGGTTCTCTAGTATCTTCTTGTTCTATCTTGGAGACAACAATGAAGTGGCTTCCTGACCTTTGGCATATATATATATATATATATATATATATATATATATATATATATATATATATATATATATATATATATACTGGAAACTGACTGGTTGCTTAGAAAGCGCAGGCGAATAAGGAATATCAACAGAAGGGCTTGTAGGAGTAACTTTTATGATGACGTTTAGCAATACTACATTCCATCACCAGTCCTAAAATAATATATTTTAACTATGGTAAAAACATTTGAGTATTTGACCAAACTTTGCGTCGAAAATTATAACTAAAAATTTACTAAGACGAATGGATTTCCTACCTAAGTTATGCAGAAGTGGATAAAGAAAAAAGAAACTGAAAACGTATTCATACCCTAAGATGCTACATGCTGTTGAGTTAAAGCAAAAACTTTCAGGTAAACTTTTAACATAAGAATACACTCAAACCTTTAAAAACATAGAAGCCGAACAAAAGAATTATTGTCACCAATAATGGGTTTGTAGAGATGTGAATAGTGTGTATCCATAATGGGGAGGTCAGCCCTGTACTGGCCTCTAGCAAGCAGTCCAAGGACTGTCAAGGCGGTTCGGTTGGCTGGGTGATCATGTGTGTGTCAGTGTTCTCTGATTGCACTAAAGGATGGTTTAGTCATTGGTCTACCTGTTCGAGTTGATGTACCTAAATGTTCGTGTAGGCGTGTTTTTAGATGTCTCTCTGTCTTTCCAATATATGATGCCTGGCAGCTACCCCGCGTATATCTGTAAACATCAGAAAACTCTAGGTGTAAAGTACTTTTTTTTTTTTTTTTTTAAAGGGTGCCTCTATTTCTTGAACTATAAATAACTCTGAAATCTATCTGTGGGAATTTATGGCTGAGTAGTTTACATAGCTTGTTTCTCAGGTGAAAACTATGTTTACCTCTGTAAACGAGTTTATAATAAATAGTGTGTCTCGGGAGAGTTCGAACTTTTTGAGCAACAGGGGTTAATAACTTGTTAATAGCCTTGCCTTCTTCCCTTCATCTCATCTCTTTCACCGTCTCTATCTTTCCTTTGTGATACCGCAGATTGAGCGTGAGAGTATTCAAACCACACCACAGTTCCTTTGACACTGTTCCACCTACCCAGTGTCTATGTATTCCATTACCTTTTCCCTTTCCGTCTCTTATCCTCCCCTCATTCTATGAATCTGGCCTGGCACAGTGTCCTTGCCTTCTTCCTGTTTTGTGCTGGTCTCATTGTACTAGTGAACTAGTTTTTTTGTCGTGCTATCCTGGCGTAATTTACTTCTTAATTTGTGTTGTAATCTCAACCTTATACCATCATAAACCATTGGTTTTACTTAATACTGTTCTGTGTGTGTGTGTGTGTGTGTGTGTGTGTGTGTGTGTGTGTGTGTGTGTGTGTGTGTGTGTGTGTGTGTTCTTACCTAATTGTTCTTACCTAAGTGTATATTTACAGGAATGAGTCAAGCTGTACTCTCCCGTGTCTTAAACCATATTTATCGTACATATCCTTAAATTTGTGAATTGTTTTGGCACACACTATTTCATTCGGTAGTGCATTCCATTGATCAATTGCTCTGTTTGGGAAACTGAATTTCCTTACGTCTTTATCACCTCTCTTCTCATGCAGTTTTTTGCAGTGTCCTCTTGCTGATGCTTCCCCATATGTTAAGTAATCATTTATGTCTATTTTCTCCTTCCCTGATATGCATTTATATAGCATTATCATGTCACCTCTTTTCCTTCTCTCCTGTAGTGTTGGTAGATTCAGTTTATTTAGTCTTTCTTCGTAGCTTAGGTCCCTTAAGCTTGGTATCCATCTTGTAGTGGCCCTTTGAACTTTTTCAATCTTGTCTCTGTGTTTTTTGAGATGAGGACTCCAGACTACTGATGCATACTCCAGGGTTGGTCTGATGAATGATGTTATTATCCTTCTTAGCATGTCTTCACTTATGTATGTGAATGCTATTCTCATATTTGCAAGCAGTGTATACATGTTCCGTACCTTCTTGCTGATGTGGTCAGCCGGAGATAGTCTGTTATTGATAATCACACCTAGGTCCTTCTTTCTTTCTGATGTGTATAGGGTTTTATTTCCTAACGTATAATCCCAATCAGGTCTTTTTCCACTTTTACCAAACTTGATTACATGACACTTGTCCACATTGAATTCCATTTGCCATGTATTACTTCATTCATGAAGTTTATTTAATTCTTCTTGTAGCTCTTTACAAGAATCTGTGTTAGTAATTCTCCTTTGTATTTTTGCATCATATGCAAACATATTCAGATAGCTTTCATTTCCAGTGTTACTGTTTATATCATTTATATACACTAAAAACATGATTGGTGCCAGCACTGAACCCTGTGGTACTCCACTAGTCACTTCTTTCCATGATGAGTAGTTTCCTCTTAGTACTGTTCTCATTTCTCTTTTTATGAGAAAATCTTGCATCCAACAAAACAGTTTGCCTCGAATTCCTCCTTGATGGTATAGTTTCCATAAAAGTCTTTGGTGTGGTACTGTGTCAAATGCTTTCTTGAAATCTAAATAGATACTGTCCACCAATCCTTCTCTTTCCTGTATTGTGTTTGTTACTCTGTCATAGTAGCTCAACAGATTAGTAACACATGATTTTCCTTTTCTGAAACCAAACTGTCTTTCTGTTATCATACTGTGTTCTTCTAGATGATTTACCCAAGCTTTTCTTATAAGCTTTTCTAATACCTTGCTTTCAACACTGGTCAGTGATACTGGTCGGTAGTTGAGTGGATTTTGTCTATTTCCTTTCTTGAATAAGGGGACAATATTTGTTTTCTTCCAAATATCAGGTAGTTTACCCTGACTCAAGGATTTCTTGAAAATTAAAAATAATGGTTTACTTAACTCCTTTGCACATTCTCGTAGTACCCAACATGAAATTTCATCAGGACCACTTGCTTTTCCTCTGTCTAATTTACTTAACTCCTCCTGTATTACTTTTTCTGATATTTGTTTATCTCGTAGTATGTGTGGACATGCATGTTCCACATAGTCCCTCTCAAATTTTTTTTCTTCTGTAAAAACTAATTGGAAATTCTTATTTAGCGCTTCACAAATATCTTTCTCTTGTGTATAGGTGATTCCCTCATCCGTAATGGATTGTATTATATCTTTTACTTTGGTTTTGCTTCTGATGTAGCTGTAAAATAGCTTTGGTTGATCACTACTTTTATATATTATATCCTCCTCAAACTGTTTTTGGGCTTCCCTCCTTATTATTGTATAATCGTTTCTTTCCTGTTTGTAATTTTTATACGCCCTTTCACTATTGTGTCTTCTGTATCTATTCCACAACAAATCTCTTCTTATCTGCTTCTTTGTGATGTGGGATGTACTTCTCGATCCTATTTCATAAAATTCACAGAATTTTTTATATACAGCTTTTAAATCTTGTCCTCTAAGCTCATTTTCCCAATCAACTCCTAAGAAATACTTCTTTAGGTTTTGATAATTTCCCATTTTATAGTTTAGGCTCTTTTTGTAACTTTCATTGCTGTTAACTATGTCATATGCTATCCTGAAGTTGTAATTTAGTACTGCATGATCGCTTTTGCCGAGTGGAGGGTGATATATTAAACTGTCAATATCATTTTCTTGCCTAGTAAATATTAGATCTAGCATTGAAGGTACATCGAGTCCTCTTTTTCTGGTGGTTTCCCTCACATGTTGCGTTAGGAAAAAACTCTTGCACGAGATCTAGGAGCTTTTGGTCCCAACAGCTTTCTTGGCTAGTTATATCTAGAGTATTCCAATTTATATTTGTATTAAAATCTCCAGTTAGTATAATTCTTTCCGATTTCTCTTCCATTTTATGTAGTAATGATCTTAAACTCTGAATTGTACTCTCTGCCAGGTCCTAATATTCGTCTCTTTCCCATGTGTTTGATCTGGGTGGCATGTACAAATTGGCTACAATTACTTTCCCTTCAGATGTTTTGATCTCTACTGCAATCAGTTCTACTTGTGATGGTATATCTAGTTTTATTTCATTGACTTTTGGATTTTTCTTAGTTAATATTATAATTCCTCCTCCTTTTTTTAAATTTCTGTCTCTTCTCCATATATTGTATTCCTCTAAGTTTAGTATGTCATTGGATATCCTTGGTGTTAATTTTGTTTCAGCTAGGCATATTATATGTGGTTCATTTTCTCTGACATAATCATTCATCTCTAGTAATTTAGATACCATTCCATCCACATTTGAGTACATCAACTTTATCATCTTGTTTATAGTATACTTGTCATGACATGGTTCTACTACCTTCCTCCTTTTTATTCTCTCCTGTTTGTCCTCATATTCGTCTCTTTGTGTGTGTGTGTGTGTGTGTGTGTGTGTGTGTGTGTGTGTGTGTGTGTGTGTGTGTGTGTGTGTGTGTGTGTGTGTGTGTGTGTGTGTGTTCCTTCCAAGCTCAGCTAGAACAACTTGAAGGATTGCATGCCAAAGTTGCCCTTCTGCAATCCACTACCCTCCTTCCAGAGGATAGAGAGGTGACTGACGAACGTTTTATAAGCGAGTTCATCCACGATTCGCGTCATTATCGGTGCCACCAGGACCCATATACATACAGGGTCTAACCATATCGACCCCAAAACATGTCGCGTTTGCGCATGACGTCATGGCGAAGACACCAGGTGAGGTCTTCCGAGAAGGGTTGCCATATAGTGCGAAGTAGACTCAATTGCTCAGAGGTCACGGCGCCAAACAGGTCACCTTTGTCACCTGCACTTTATTCCATTGTATGTGCCCAGTGAAATAATGCCTACCAATTGTGCATTGTTTGGCTGTAACTCTTTACTGAAGAAAGGTGGGGATATAACTTTCCATATTTTCCCCAAAGATGAAGAGATTAGTCGTAAGTGGATTCATCTGTGCAAGAGGAAAGACACAATTAATCCGAATACTGCTCGCATCTGCAGCCTTCACTTTGATCAAAGTGCTTATAAAAGAAATCTAAAATATGAACTTCTCAAACTGCCTATTCCAAAAAATCAAATACGCCTTGAAGAGCACGCTCTGCCAACGCTGAATCTGCCATCAGCTTCATTAAATGTTAAGTCACTTCCCCTTTCTCTCTCTCTCTCTCTCTCTCTGCGTAGGTGCATATCCCTGTATATGGTGAGCTTTGCTCTTTATAAGCTGTACAGTATATCTCCCCTCACGGGGTTAGTGCTTGCAGAAATGTGGAAAAGCACGTGGTGCATTGCATTTACCAGCTCAGGTAAAATAAATTGAGGCAACTGGCCACCGCACTAGTATGAGTTGCTAGTATTCATATTTACCCACCATTATTTTGTTCTACCCACGTACTGTAGGTAACCATTACTGAGTACCCTCGCAAGAAAGCAGTAGTGTTGAAAATTAAGTACGGTATATCCCAGAATGTATTTGTTTAAAGCAGGTTCGTAACGTAGTAATTCCATCTGGAAGCGTTTGGCAAGAAGTATGTTATCATCCCCCCCCCCTTCCTTCCCTCCTTCCCTCCCTTCCAGGTCGCAAAAACAACGGTAACAGGTCGTTGGAAATGATTTATACAGCCACTTTTCGTTCTCAAAGAGTGAATAATTCGTAAAAACTATATAGCGTTTTATGTACATGAAGCCACAAAGAGTATATGAAATACATTCACTTATATTTCATAGCTCGGATTAAGAGATTTGTTTTTTATAATTAACGATTTGGTATCTACGCAGTCTCTCTCTCTCTCTCTCTCTCTCTCTCTCTCTCTCTCCATGATATATGCGGAATATATACATGTGACATACTGTGGCTTAAAACCAGCATAAAACCTAAGCCTTACCAACGGTAATTTAAAAGACAACTGGCAAGGCATTGTCAGTACTAATATATAGGCGTGTGTCTCTTCCTACTGAAGTAATTAGCCTTTTTGTTCGATACCGCGTATTTTTCAGGATGAGGGTATTAAACAGAAATTTGGCTAACTCGACACGAAAGCTGCAGAGTAAGATGTCGAAGTTAAGGAAATGAAGCCTGCATAGTAACATATAGTCAATACCGGTAGCAGTACCAATAAACATACGGTATCATTTATAACAAGATGATATCCATGTATCCTAATAAATGTCACTATCAGAGTATATTGTGTTTATTTGTAAATCATGTACCTTTAAATATGAGAAGGGAGAGGTTAAACAATCATTTGAATTGAGGAAATGTGTGTGGGGAACAGAGTTGTGTAAAGGAAGCAAGGTGGGAGGGGTGGGTATGGAGGATGACAGACAGCTGCACCTCACCACGACTTGAGGCCTCCCTCTGAGGTCCCAAGGGAGATGGTGGGTGGGGAGAAATGGGGGGAGTGCCCTGTCTCAAGCGTGACGTCAGTAAATCTGCGTAGTGGAAAGGTGTGAGAAGACCCTATATGTATATGGGTCCTGGGTGCCACTACGTGAAGGAGTCTCAATCCAGCACCGAGGTGGAAGCTAAGCGTTAGCAATAAGAGTAGGAGAAGAAGTGGTGTAATTGCTAAGTATTAGTGGAAGGGAGGGATATATAATTAAGACAGAGGAACAAAGGCGAGGAAGTATTAATTTAGGCGAGATGGAGAAAATTTAAAAAAGGGAGTAAAATGAAAGAGCAAAAGTAAGAAAGATGTCTGTGCTAGTAGGAGGGGAACGTGAAACTCAGTGTAGACCGGAGCAAAGGATAGGAAAAGGAGGTGTTCTCGTACGAGATATTCAAGTAGTAAGAATGGAGAGACAGATATTTAAGGTAACACGAAAATGATCAGGCTGAGAGAGAGAGAGAGAGAGAGAGAGAGAGAGAGAGAGAGAGAGAGAGAGAGAGAGAGAGAGAGTGAGAGAGAGAGAGAGAGAGAGAGAGAGAACATGACCATGTAAAATATTAGAATTTTTAAAGTTCTCAGGAGTAACAGGGAAAAGAGCTTGTTTGTGTGTTTGGATAACTCTGTGGGATGAGAGGGTTGAAAGAGCCCAAGTGATCACGATAAGGCAGGAAGGGGTATAGGGAGAATGATGAAACGTGGGTGAGGAGTGACAAGGAGACAGAGGGAGAGAATAACAAACGAGAATAAAGGGGTAGTGAGCAACACAGAAGGCGAGTGGATAATTTTAGTGGAAAGATGACAACATAAATATGTAGATGTATAATTGAACCGGTAGAGGGAAAAACGACTGAATTCACGCAAAATAAGACGAAGAGATGGACCGCATGTAGTAGGATAAATATTTGTCTAATCATGTAGATAATCACAGTTAATTCACCTCTGGAAACTTAGATGCCAGAAGAAAAGACTAGAGGAGTAGACAAGTGGGTGGATGAATAGTAGGATAGAAGGAAAAACGTTTGTGCTGATGGATGAGATGGATGCTTGAATGAAAGGAAGTTTGGACAAATGGAAAAATAAGGCTTTGGCCAAAAGAATAGTTACAAGGCGAAAATCAAGTATCATCATCATCCGGACCTCCTTTTCCACCGCAGGGAAGGGTGAGGAGTAGCAACGTCCAAACAACCTAAGTTTGCCCAATCCAATGGGCCACCTTCCATTCACTCATCATTCAAGTCCCCGGATCCTGGCTCTACCTGATACCTCAGAAACTTTCACCACATTCTGTAGCTTCACATAAACGTGTCTGATAGAGTCAGTCCGAATGCTGTCACGTTAAAAAGGGGTACCAAATCCCTGGTCATGTACTTTTTTCACAACATTCATCCAGCCACGCTTCACATTTCCATTCGGTTCCCGCAACGTCCATTTCAGCAGTTACTTCAACAAACAAGGGATGAGGCTATGGCACACCTAATGTCTGACTTGGCTCGTATCTCTGACTGGGTGTAAAACTAATCTTGTTGTTTTAAATACATCAAAGACTCAGTTTTTACACCCATCAACCCGGCAAAATCTTCCACAAGACTACCCACCAATGTTTAATAATATCCAGCTCATTCCTTCATCATCCTTGAACATGCTTGGGGTTTCATTCACTCGGGATTTATCTTGGAAAGATCATATTACATCTCTTGTAAAATCTGCTTCCAAGAGATTAAGTGTGCTAAGCCGACTCCGAACCTTCTTTACCCCTGGACATTTGTTGACTTTATACGTGGGTTTTATTCGCTCGTGTGTAGAGTACAACTCTCATGTGTGGGGAGGCTTCCCACATGCAGCTCTTTTCAATAGGGTGGAGTCAAAGGCTTTTTGTCTCATTAACTCTCCTCCTCTTACTGGATCCCTTCAACCTCTGTCTCTTTTCCACACTGCTCCTCTGAACTGTCTGCTTGCATCCCTTCACCTCTACGATAGTCACGTAGCACCCGTCTAGCAACACATCCTCATCCCTCTTCTGTCCAACTCTCTAAATTTAGAGTTAATTGTTACTCCCAGTTCTTCATTTATGCAACAGATCAACTCTGGGACTGTCTCTCTCTCTCTGTCTGTATTTCCTACTTCCTATGATCTCCAGCATTTCAAACGTTGTGTGTCCAGGCATCTCGAAATAAAGAGATCTTGAATTTGGACCTCTCTTGTATTGTTTTTGTTTTTTTCTTGGATGGAACTGTTTTGTGGGCTCCTGGCCTTTAGTTCCTTCTTCCTCGCATTAAAAAAAAAAAAAGCCACCTCACCGACTTACTGTATACCTCTCTTCCTCACACACTCATCCACCATATCCCTCCACCTTCTCCATGACCTACCTCGCCTCCTCCCTCCTTCAAATTCCCTATGATATACCTTTTTCACTATTGTTATCCATTCACTGCACATGACCATATTATATCAGTACATTCTTCTCGATTCTGGTGTTCACAGACTTCCTCACTCCTCATCTCTCACGAATCACATTATTTCGTATCCTATCCACTCTCTGTACTCCACATACATTCCTCAGCAGTCCCATCTTCACTGCTCTCACTTTTGACTTTTCAATTTTATGCCATACCATAGTCTTAAATCCATATGTTAAACTTGGCATGAACACTCCTTCATGTAAATCTCGCGCAGCTGCAACACTCAAGCCTCTGTTTCTTACAAGACCTTCAAAGCACCAACTACCGTGTGTCATTCTACTTTCCACTTGTTTTGCACATTTTCCTCTCCTTTCAGTCACTGTACCCAGGTCTTTGAACTCTCTCACCAATTCCAGTCTCTCTCCATTCAGTGTAACATCAAACTGGGAGTCGCTCGATTGCCATCATTTTATTATTTTCTACATTTATTCTCAAGGCACGGTGCTCATAGACATCAGTAAAACTCTGCACTAACCTACCAAGCTCTTGTCCGGTATTTGCAAGTAGCACTGCATCATTAACATATAACAGATTTGAGATATTCCATCCATTACCATTCATTACCAACGCCATCCCTCTCTCCATTACTCGTGTTTTTATTTCTGTCATCACCCCAACCATATATATATATATATATATATATATATATATATATATATATATATATATATATATATATATATATATATATATATATATATATATATATATATATATATATATATATATATATATATATATATATATATATATATATTGAACAACCATGGGGACATCACACAACATGTCGCATGCCCACACTGATCGTGAACCATTCACTTAAATGCCCAATTACCCTTACCCATTCGTCACTATCATCATAAAAACTCTTGACAGCACCTAGAAGCTTACCATCTACACCATAAATGCGCAAAACTTTTCACAGTCCTTCTCTGTCAACTTTGTTGTATGCTTTTTCCAGATCTGCAAATGCCATAAACACCTTATAGTCCTCTTCAAAAGTTTCTCCACTATATCTCACTGCAATTGTTTGATCCACAAATCCTCTGCCACTCCTAAAGCCACCCTGTTCATCACCCACTAGGACTTCTGATATTAATCTTACTTTATCTATATATCTTCCATATACCTTTCCTGCAACACTGAATAAATTTATGCCACGATAATTCTTGCACTCACTTCGCTCACCTTTATTGTACTCAGGTAAAGTCACAGCTTTTTTCAACTCTGCTGGCACAGTTTCAGTCATCCATTCCTTCTTACATATCTCCAACAAGCACTTCATTCCGTTTTCTCCATTACACTTAATCATCTCT
>NC_137025.1:31011272-31056272 GCF_032717465.1 Coenobita brevimanus | reverse complement strand
CTCTTGCTCACGATAAGATTTAATAAGTTTCGTGGCTCACGATTTTATTCCACCCTACTCCCTGTCAGCCCACCAGCACCCCGCTGAAAACATGTATTCTCGCCTTATTTTCGCCACACACACACACACACACACACATATATATATATATATATATATATATATATATATATATATATATATATATATATATATTTTCCATGAAACCTACATCACCTTATTCGCCAGTGTTTGTTCTGCCCAAGAAGAAGAAGGAAAAAAAAAAAAACGAACAGAAATAGGCTACATTAGGCCGGGGTGAATTATCATTTCGGAATGTCAGTCTCAATTCACAGCATCATAGTTCGAATGTTTTCCATCATACGGAAAATTGTTATTACAAGTTTTGAAATATAATTTCATCAGCTTTCTAATAAACTTTGTGGATTGTTGATAAGATTTGTAGTTTTCGAGAAAATAGCAAAAAACTAAAAGCCACTTCCTACCGGAAACTTATTTTTTGTGCAGGGAGCTCTAGCACAAAAGTTTTCTCACAGAGGTTATTTTTTTTATTTCATAATCTGTGTTGAATTTCATGGCCTTTCTCATGGTATCTGCAGATTTTTCATGTGCCTCATAGTTTCCCAGTAAATCGCAAAAAACTGCTGGGTACCCATGCACGTGCTGCACTTTCATCATCCGCGCACAATAACCATTATATTCCCGCCTACGTAACAACAATTTTTCATCAAAGATATTACATTGTTATCTTCTGTACATATGTAGAATTTATTGCACTTTATCATGGTTCTTTCAGGAAATCGATACGTACAATATTTTTCGAGTAAATGTACGACAAAGGTAGAATACTCCTCCAAATGCTGCATAGTTTTACCGCAAGCGAGATAAAAACACTCTCTTTCCCCGCCTTTGCCAAAAAATATGCTCCCAAAGCTTTTTTTTTTGTATGTTCATACATAGAATTTACTGCGCTTTATCATGCTTCTGCCAGGAAATCGATAAATCCAATACTTTTCGAGTAAATGGGCGACAAAGGTAGAATACTCCTCCAAGCACTGCATAGTTTACCACAAGTGAGTTAAAGACACTCTTTTCCCCCGCCTTTACCCAAAAAATATGCTCCCAAAACCTTCTTTTTTATGTTAAGTACATACATAGAATTTACTGCGCTTTCTCATGGTTCTTACAGGAAATCGATATGTCCAATACTTTTCCAGTAAATGGACGACAAAAGTAGAATACTCCTCTGAGCGTTGGATAGTTTTACCACAAGCGAGATAAAAACACTCTCTTTCCTTGCTTTTACCTAAAAAAAATATGCTCTCAAAGCCTTTTTTTTCCTTTTTCTTTTTTTCTTTTTTTTTTGGCATGTACAGATGTTTATTTTTATATGCTCCCTCATGATGCCAAAACATCAACGCAACTATTACCTGGACGAATAGAACAACATACCTCCTTAATACACTGTCAGTTTCTCCTGCCTCACCCATACTTACATATTTTCGCCCGCTAGAGGTTTTATTTATTTTTTGTGTTTTTCTCAAGGTCTACATGTAAAATCTCCATATATATATATATATATATATATATATATATATATATATATATATATATATATATATATATATATATATATATTTATCGAAATGATCACTAGTCTTTTTCCTAGTTACTGATACTGTACTTTCTTTCATATGTGTATATGTAGAAAACAATACTTATTTGTGTGAAAAATATAGAAAAATTGAAAGAGATCAATATACAAATCTGTTAAATTCGGAAAACTTCATCCCTCCAGGGGTGTTGAGCTGCACGCAGGACCATGAGGGGTTTGAGGATGAGGGGTTATGTAGTGTGTTTGTGTGTGTGTGTGTGTGTGTGTGTGTGTGTAATTTTTTTTTTATTCAAGGAAGAAGGAACCAAAGGCCACGAGCCTGCAATAACAATTCCTTCCAAGAGAAAAACAAAATACAAGAGAGCCAAATTCAAGATCCGATCATTTCCAGATGCCTGGACACACTGCGTTTGAAAGACTGGAAATCATTGGAAGCAGGAAATACAGACAGAGGGAGACAGTTCTTGAGCTGACCTGTTGCAAAAATGAAGGACTGAGAGTAACGGTTAACTCTTGCATTAGAGAGTTGGACAGAAAAAGGATGAGAGTTTGCTGCTGGATGGGTGCTACGTGCCCGTCGCAGAGGGGAGGAATGCATGCAGACAGTTCAGAGGAGCAGTGATCATTGAAGTAGCGATAGAAATGAGATAAAGATGCAACAGTGCGGCGAAGAGACTGAGGTTGAAGGGAGTCAGTAAAAAGAGGAGAGTTAATGAGAAGAAAAGCCTTTTACTCCACCCTATTAAGAAGAGCTGTATGTGGGGAACCTCTCCACAAATGAGAGTTGCACACTACACAGGGGCGGATAAAACCCGTGTATAGAGTCAATAATTGTGCATGGGTAAAGAAAGAACGGTGTCGGCTTAGCACACCTAATCTCTTGGAAGCAGATTTTATAAGAGATGCAATATGATCTTTCCAAGATAAATCCCGAGTAAATGAAACCTCAAGCATGTTCATAGATGATGCAGGATTAAGCTGAATATTATTAAACATTAGAGGGTATACCTGTGGAAGATCTTGTCAGGTTGATAGGTGTACGAACTGAGTCTTAGATGCATTTAAAACAACAAGATTATTTTTACCCAAGTCATAGATACGAGCCAAGTCAGCCATTAGTTGTGCCATAGCCCTTTCCCTTGTTTGTTTAAGTACTTGCTGAGATGGGCGTTGCAGGAACCGAATGGAAAGGTGAAGGGTGAAATCATCAGCGTATGAGTGGATAGGGTTAGATGTACAGCTTAGAAGGTCATTGATGAATAAAAGGAAGAGAGTTGGCGATAAATCAGAGCCCTGAGGAACACCATTGTTGATAGAGCGAGAAGAACGATGGCCGTCTACAACAGCGGCTATAGAATGACCAGAAAGGAAGCTAGTGATGAAGGTACAGATAGAAGGATAGAAACCGTAAGAGGGCAGTTTGGAAATTAAAGATTTATGCCAGACTCGATCGAAAACCTTTGAGATGTCAAGTGCAATGGTAAAGCTTTCGCCAAAGTCCTGAAAGGAGGATGACCAGGAGTCTGAAAGGTAGATGAGCATCCCTGACGGAAACCATACTGACGATCAGAAAGGAGGCTGTGATAGGAAAAATGCTTTAAAATTTTTCTATTAAAAATTGACTCGAAAACTATTGAAATACAGGATGTTATAGCCATTGCACGATAGTAAGAAGGTTGGGAATGGTCACCCTTCTTTGGGACTGGCTGAATGAAAGCAAACTTCCAGCAAGAAGGAAAGGTACAAGTTGGCACACAAAGGCAAAAGAGTTTACCTAGGCAGCGTGTAAACACAGAAGCACAGTTCTCGAGAACAACAAGAGGGACTCTATCAGGCCCATATGCCATGTTAGTACTGAGGCCAGTGAAGGCAGAAGATACATCAGCTGAAGAAATTTTAATGTCAGCCATTAGGAGGTCAGAGGGGGTAAGTGATGAAGGAACAGCATAGGAATCTTCTAAGGATGAACTGGGGAAAGTCTGGGCGAAGAGATCTGCTTTATCAGTAGAAGAAGTAGCTACAGAACCATCAGAGTAGAAAAGAGGAGGGAAGGATGATGAGGTAAAGTTGTCAGAAAGGTTTTTGGCAAGGTGCCAGAAGGAGCAGAAAGGATTCGAGTTGGAGAGTTGAGAGCATTTAGTACAGATGAAATTTCTTTTAGCAGAGCGAAGAACAGACTTAGCACGATTCTGGGCAGAAACATAAAGATGATGTGATTCAGGGGTGGGTTGGCTCTGATACCTTTTGTAGGCCCTCTCCTTGTTGCGGACAGCATTAGAACAAGCGTGATTAAACCAAAGCTTTCTTGCGTTAGACAAAGGATATGAGAAAGTAAAGTATACTTCCATGCCCCAGAGAATAACCTCTGTAATGCACAAGGCACACTCAGATGGCTCCTGGCCATGGAAGCAATAATCATTCCATGGAAATTAAAGAAGTACTGCCTGAGGGCCTCCCAATCCACAGCTCCAAAGTGCCACAGACGACAATTCTTTGGAAGGTCCACAGGCCATACCGTAGCAATAGGACAGGTTAAGGTGATAAGGTTGTGATCGGAGGAGCCCAACGGAGAGAAAAGATTAACAGTATGAGCAGAAGGATTAGTTGTAAGGAAGAGGTGAGGTATGTTGGAGCTTTCTCGAAGGCGGTCTGGGATATGGTTAGGGTGCTGTACAAGCTGCTCTAGGTCATTAAGGATAGAAAAGATGTAGGCTTGTTCACCAGGTGGATCAGTGAAAGGAGAGGAGAGCCAAAGATGGTGGTGAACATTGAAATCTCCTAAAATGGAGATTTCAGAGAAAGGAGAAATGGATAGAATGTGTTCCATCGTAGAAGTAAGATAGTTGAAGAATTTTTGATAGTCAATAGAGTTAGGAGATGAGTAAACAGCACAGATATATTTAGTCAGAGAATGACTGGAAAGCCGAAGCCAGAGTGTAGAAAATTCAGAAAAATCGAGTTCTGGAACACGAGAGCAAGATAAGTCATTGCATATATATACAAAACATCCACCTTTGGCTTTGAAATGAGTATAGAGAAAGTAGGAGGATACAGTGTGTGTGTTTGTATGTGTAAGTGTGTTCTTACCTAATTGTATCTTTACAGGAATGAGTCAAGCTCGTACTGTCCCGTGTCTTAAATCATATTTATCGTACATATCCTTAAATTTGTGAATTGTTTATGCACACACTATTTCATTCGGTAGTGCATTCCATAGATTAAATTGCTCTATTTGGGAAACTAAATATCCTTATGTCTTTATCACCTCTCTTTTTATGCAATTTTTTGCAGTGTCCTCTTCCTGATGCTTCCCCATACGTTAAGTAATCATTTATGTCTATTTTCTCCTTCCTTGATATGCATTTATATAGCATAATCATGTCACCTCTTTTCCTTCTCTCCTGCAGTGTTGGTAGATTCAGTTTATTTAGTCTTTCTTCATAGCTTAGATCCCTTAAGCTTGGTACCCATCTTGTAGCAGCCCTTTGAACTTTTTCAATCTTGTCCATGTGTTTTTTGAGATTAGGACTCTAGATTACTGATGCATACTCCAGGGTTGGTCTGATGAATGATGTTATTATCTTTCTTAGCATGGCTTCATTTACGTATGTAAACGTTATTTTCATATTAGCAAGCAGTGTATACATGTTTCGTACCTTCTTACTGATGTGGTCAGCCGGAGATAGTCTGTTACTGACAATCACACCTAGGTCCTTCTCTCGTTCTGATGTGTGTAGGGTTTTATTTCCTAACATATAATCCCAATCAGGTCTTTTTCCACTTTTACCAAACTTGATTTCATGACACTTGTCCACATTGAATTCCATTTGCCATGTATTACTCCATTCATGGAGTTTATTTAATTCTTCTTGTAGCTCGTTACAAGAATCTGTGTTAGTAATTCTCCTTTGTATTTTTACATCATCTGCAAACATATTTAGATAGCTTTTATTTCCAGTGTTACTGTCTATATCATTTTTATACACTAAAAACATGATTGGTGCCAGCACTGAGCCCTGTGGTACTCCACTAGTCACTTCTTTCCATGATGAGTAATTTCCCTTTAGTGATGTTCTCATTTTTCTTTTCATGAGAAAATCTTGCATCCAACAATACAGTTTGCCTCGAATTCCTCCTTGATGGTACAGTTTCCATAAAAGTCTTTGGTGTGGTACTGTGTCAAATGCTTTCTTAAAATCTAAATAGATACTGTCCACCCATCCTTCTCTTTCCTGTAATGTGCCTGTTACTCTGTCATAGTAGCTCAACGGATAAGTAACACATGATTTTCCTTTTCTGAAACCAAACTGTCTTACTGTTATCATATTGTGTTCTTCTAGATGATTTACCCAAGCTTTTCTTATAAGTTTTTCTAATACCTTGCTTACAACACTGGTTAGTGATAGTGGTCGGTAAAGTGGATTTTGTCTCTCCCCTTTCTTGAAGAAGGGAACAATGTTTTTTTTTTTTTTTTTTTTTTAAAAAATCAGGTAGTTTACCTTGACTCAAGGATTTTTTGAAAATTAAAAATAATGGTTTACTTAACTCCTTTGCACATTCACGTAGCACCCAACATGGAATTTCATCAGGACCATTTGCTTTTCCTTTGTCTAATTTACTTAACTCCTCCTGTATTTATTTTTCTAATGTTGTATATCTGGTAGTATGTGTGGGCATGCATGTTCCACATAATCCCTCTCAAAATTTTTTTCATCTGTAAAACCTGATTGGAAATTCTTGTTTAGTGCTTCACAAATATCCTTCTCTTGTGTATAGGTGATTCCATCGTCCGTAATGGATTGTATTTTATCTTTTACTTTGGTTTTGCTTTTGATGTAGCCGTAAAATAGCTTTAGTTGATCACTACTTTTATTTATGATATCCTCCTCAAACTGTTTTTGGGCTTCCCTCCTTATTCTTGTATAATCGTTTCTTGCCTGTTTGTAATTATTATATGCCCTTTCACTATTGTGTCTTCTGGATCTATTCTACAACAAATCTCTTTTTTCATTTGATTTTTTTACATTCTGTATTGAACCATTTCTTTATTTTCTTTTCTGCTTCTTTGTGCTGTGGGATGTACTTCTGGACTCCTATATTCATAAAGTTCACAGAATTTTTCATATATAGAATTTAAATTTTGTCCTCTAAGCTCCGTTTCCCAAGCAATTTCTAAGAAGTACTTCTTTAGGTCATAATACTTTCCCTTTTTATAGTTTAGGCTCTTTTTATAATTTTCATTGCTGTTATCTATGTCATATGCAATCCTGAAGTTGCAATTTAGTACTGCATGGTCGCTTTTGCCGAATTGAGGGTGATATATTAGATTGTCAATATCGTTTTCTTGCCTAGTAAATATGAGATCTAGCTTTGAGGGTACATCGAGTCCTCTTTTTCTGGTGCTTTCCCTTACATGATGCGTTAGGAAAAACTCTTGCACAAGATCCAGCTTTTGGTCCCAACAGCTTTCTTGGCTTATTATATCTAGAGTATTCCAATTTATATTTGTATTAAAATCTCCAGTTAGTATGATTCTTTTCGATTTCTCTTCCATTTTATGTAGTAATGCTCTTAAACTCTGAATTGTACTCTCCGTCAGGTCCTCATATTCGTCTCTTTCCCGTGTGTTTGATCTGGGTGGCATGTACAAATTGGCTACAATTACTTTTCCTTCAGATGTATTTATCTCTACTCCAATCATTTCTAGTTGTGACGGTATATCTAATTCTATTTCTTTGACTTTTAGATTTTTTTTAGTTAATATTATAATTCCTCCTCTTTTTTTCTAAGTTTAGGATGTCATTCCATATCCTTGGTGTTAATTTTGTTTCAGTTAGGCATATTATATGTGGTTCATTTTCTCTGACATAATTATTAATCTCTAATAATTTAGATACCATTCCATCCACATTTGAGTACATCAACTTAATCATCTTGTTTATATACTTGTCATGATTTGGTTTTACTACCTTCCTCCTTTTTATTCCCTCCTGTTTATGTACCACTTTCGTACCTGCAGTCCAATTACTTTGTAAAAAAAAATGTATTCTTCTCCTCCTCTGATCTTCCCTCATTTTTTGGTTTTGCTTCCTCCCTCTTCTCTTTCAGTAATTCCAGTTTCTCTTGCGTTAGGCATCTTTTTATCCATACATTTTTGAACTCCTCTTTATTCATAAGATTCTTTGCATTTTTTAATATCTCCTCCACGGTGTTTACACTCTGGAAGGTTACCTTTAGAGGTCTTGACTTGCTTCTCTCGTATTTCCCTAACCTTTTGTGTTCCTCTATGTCTTTACTACAGATTTCCTCTGATACTTCTTTCAATATGCCCATTACATTTGCCATCTCCTTTTTGTCTTTGGAGATCTTGTTTTTTACTTCTTCCTCTTCTATACCAGTGATTACTATAGATTTGTTAATATCTACTGAATCTCTGACTAACTTAGGATTGTTTTGGATTATTCTTTTCACTTCCTCTTTAATGCTTTTTTCTTCCACCCTTGTTTCTAAGTCTTTCTTTACTTTCACCATTTCAGCATATGTGGTTTCCACATCATTTTTGTAGCTTTGCACAGCTTCATTCACCTGTGTTATCTTCTCCTCAGTATCACTGCTCTGATCTATCAGACTGCTTACTTGCCTAATTGTCTCTGTATCATTTTTGAACTCTTCCATAATACTCTCGTGGTTGACTACTGTACTGGCCATTTCATTAATTTTCCTCGTAAGTGTACCCACTTCAACTGTTAGCTCACCTATGGTTATGTCTTTCTTGTTGACTTCTTTTCCTAATTTTTCTATTTCTTCCTTTTGCAAGTGCATCTATTTCTTAATTTCATCAATCTCACTTTGAAAAGCAGTCTCAAGCCTGTGTACTCGCTCAATCAGTTTATTGTGAGTCTCCATTTCAACCAGTTCTTGGTAGAAATCATCATCCTGCCTTCTACCTTTATCCCTTTTCTTTTCCAAATTTGCTTTACTAAAGTATGTGTTCATGTTGCAGTACTAAAAGCACATATGGTACTTACATTCTCTGGGGCAGATTGTAGACTAAACAACAATCAGCTGATTGTGCGCATTCTTTCTCTAATTTGGTTTCTTTTCTGTTTGAACAAGTCTTGCTTTAATTTTTTTTTTTTTTTTAGATATATTAGATCACCATTTAGTCTAACCTGGTACAGAGCTTGACTCATATAAAGATACTAATTTAGGTAATGCCACTGGCCAAGTTGGCCGTGTATGGAGCGATGTCGGCGTGCGACTGATCTCCTCCGTGCCTTGTGTGTGAGTGTGTGTGTGTGTGTGTGTGCATGTGAGTGTGTGTGTGTGTGTGTGTGTGTGTGTGTGTGTGTGTGTGTGTGTGTGTGTGTGTGTGTGTGTGTGTGTGTGTGTGTGTGTGTGTGTACATCTAGTTGGGAGTACTTCGATCGACTTGGTAACATTTGAAGCAATCACCCACACAAAGCAGCACATCACAAACAGGACACATGTGACTTGTGTCCCTCCTCATCTTCGCCAGGGCACACAAGGCACACTGGAGCCTCTGCTGGTTGGGGATCTTCTGGTTGGGGTTCCTCTCCCGTCGATGGCCCATTGTGTGATCCAGCCACAGTGTGTCGTCGATGACTCGTCAATGTTTTGTTGGATGTCTTCCTGGCGTTCCCTGGTCTTGTCATCCTGGAGGTGCAGCTGCAGGGCCTGCCATGGCAGCAGTGGCAGGTTCTCCCAATGGACCAGGAACTGCTGGAGATGGTGGTCTCAGCACCAGTGCTGGTCCTGCAGGTGATGGTGCCATTGGCACCTGTGCTGGTGCTGCTCCTGAAAACGGTGGTGTTGGCACCCATGCTGGTGCTGCTCCAGACCAAGAGAAAGATCTGGTTGCTGGTCTTTCTCTTGGTCTTTTTGAATCAGATATTACCCAGTTTGTTGCTCTTGGTCAATCTGTCATCATGTCTTCACATATATGGCCTGTCCACTGCTATCTCTTCTTTTTAAATTATTTTATTGTGTTTTCTACTTCAGTCCGTTTCCTGATCTATGCTGATTTTTTCCTATCTCTTAAAGAGGTTAGTAGCATTGACCTTTCCTTACCTCTCTGGGCAATTATAAATTGCCTTTCCAGCAGTCTGGTCTTTGTCCATGTCTGAGCCTTAAGTTTTTATGGGGGGTACACACTGATCCAAAACTGTTTGCTTTAAACAGAATGGTAAAGTGTCCTTTATTGTACTTTTATTTCTATCAAACACGTGCCATTCCAGCTTTAAACATCCTATCTCAAGTTCGACTGATGGCTTAGTTTGTACATGTTGCCCTAGGTATACAAGTTCATCAACTAATTTCAGAAGTTCATTTTGAGTTCTTATTTTTTCACTTTGTGCTTCTTTACTAAACATAGCTTCTGTCTCTTTCTTGTTCATCTTCATCCTACGCAATGGTGTTCATTGTTTGTCTTCTGTCAACTGTAGCAGTTGTCCACCTTAACCTGCCATGTGCCAGTGTCATTTTAAAACGGTCTGGCATAATTCATCGGCCAGTGCCGGTGCCGATTTAAAACGGTTTAAAATTAAGAAAAATTCACTGTGACCGCATTTTTCAAGATTCGCGGGTAAAAATTGGCAGGCATGTAAGGTAACTGTTCCTCTACCATCCCCCAGGCTGTCAAGGCCATACACTCACTTGCTCCCCCCTTCACACTCATTCTGCCTCACGCTGCCTGTGTGCCTCACCCAGTGCTGTACATAGTTAATGCATTTTGTAAATATTTTCATGTAAGTGTAAAATGTAAATATTTTCTTGTAAGTGTAAGGACTATATAGTGAAGCCAAGTTGTAAATACCTTCTTGTAAGTGCCAGGACTGTATGTAATGTTGTCAGGTTGTACCTATCTTCAAGTAAGTGTAAGATAATGCATTCACAGTGAGAAGGACAAGCAAACTGTGATAGATGCTGAAGTAATAAGTAATCAGAAAAGTGTACTGAACATTGCTGTAGCTTCCCCGCATAAATACCTGAGTATAACTTACTGTACATAGAAAACGGCTTTCTCTCATGTACATGGTGAGCATGAGAGAGCGGCTATACCCGTACACAAGTATGCAGGACTCAATAAAACTCATTTCCAAGGCTAGGTGAGCATTTTAATAGTGAAATTCGTTGTTTCCACATCAAAATCTATCATTTTAGCAAAAAAAATAAGGTAGAAAAGTGGCCGGCACTTGGTTGACCCATAGGGCTAAAAATAGCCTGCACGTGGTGAGTTAAAGAGAACGATGTCACCTGCGAACATGAGGTAACATACATATTCCTTTATCTTAACCCTTCGTGGGCCAGGGGTTACCAAGTTACACGGAAGGCTGATGGGGTCCTGGCAGACCCGAAACCTTAACGGTGTGTTTCTGCCATATTCATAAAGTTATATCTACTAAACTTTGTACATATATTGCCCAGGACATGGAACGTGGAACCAACCTACCAAGTGTCCCTTTTTGTTTTTGTTTTTCTAATTATTATTTAAACATTTTCTTTTTCCATTTTATCACAATTTTATTAAAGTTTGAGTGTGGAAGTACTGATTCTATGCTTATTTGAATGTCTGATTGTCAGTATTCTTGGAACAGGTTCTCAAAATAATAACAAGTTCATGTGTAAAGTCAATTACCATGATCATGATATAAAACTATCCCTATAAATGTTCAAATTTGGTACAACAATTTCTTGTTTTATCCTCTTGGTGAGAATCTTCTGTATTACTACCACCACTTGCGTTTTCAGAATTATCAGCACTCACAGGAGACTCAACACTACTCACACTAATTCACTATCCGATCGTTCAAGCACTTCATAATCATTAGCGTCGGATACAGGTAAATCACCATCTGAAAAATTTTCTTCTTCTTGGTCACCTTCTGCCAACGCCATTGATGCATTAAACTTTGCTACTGGTATTGACATGGTCCTAATGTTTATAATCTGAAATATCTGAAAAAAAAATATATATATATATATAAAAATACGCATACGAAAGGCCAGGTGGGGTCCTGGCTGACCCCACTGACATTTATTGCAATGTCACTCCTTAATCGTGTGAGATTTTTTGCTCAAATTTTATGAGGATATAAAATAATCATCTACAATAAAAGTCATGAGAGGCCAGACTGTGAAAGTAAATAATGGCTTAATGGCAACATTTTAAAAACATACTGAGGTCCGCAAGGACCCTATTTGCCCACGAAGGGTTATTCCCGATATTATTCCAGTTAAGTTTTGTAATTACTTCTTCTAAACTTGCTGTAAACAATTTTGGTGATAATATCGTCATGTCTTACATTTTTTTTTTCTGTTTTTTTTCCAGAATCTGCAGGAAGCGTAATAGTAGTTGCTCCATCTCTGTTTATTTTTTTGAGTATTCTACAATTGATTTCATCTATAATAAATCCACGAAAATCACTCAATACCGCTGTTGTTTCTACTGAGACGAAGGCTTTTTCTTAATCAGTGAACTCCATACTCCATGTAGGCTACTCATTTGTCTTCTAAATTATTTGATATACTGTATCTTGTAGATGGTTGCGAATCCACTTCGAAAGCCTGCTTGTTTCCTAACAAAAGGATAACTGGTTGTTTTTTCTATCTTTTAAGTCTCCTTCCTTATGTATAAAAGATTATTACTGCCTTTTTCCAAACTGTTTGGGACTATTCTTTATCATCATCGGAGACTTATTCACAGTTCCAAGCACGTTGGTAAAGACCACACGGCATTGCCTTATATGTGGCTTCCACTTTACTGCACGCATAATAACACCTCACAAGATTTTAGAGGCAAAATATATTGTACATACTGCTCCTATGATCACAGGTAGCTTTCGTAATGTTTCAAAGTTATTTGTGTTCAGAATGAGCTGGACTTCGTAAAGGGAATGTATACTGGTGCTAATGTTTTATGATAGTGAGGTGAGATGAGATGAAGAGGGAGAGGGAACACTGGAAGCTGAGTGGTGAGGAGCCAAGGTTAATGAACTTAATTGGCAAACACATACCCCTCTCTCAACACACACACACACACACACACACACACACACACACACACACACACACACACACACACACACCAACTTCTGATACTCATTTGTTATCTCCTCATTGAAGCTTTGAAAAATGCATGCGCATGCAAACACCTTCACACTGCACAAAACAAACATGCACTCATACACATACAGTATGTAAAACCAAGAAGGGGGCATGTTCTGCCCATAGAATATAGTGGTATTCCTAAATGCCAGTATACTATTCATGTATAGTGGTATACAGTACAGCTAGAATATACCTATGCGGGTACTTCTGCGATATATATATATATATATATATATATATATATATATATATAGATATATATATATATATATATATCTATATATCTATATATATATATATCTATCTATCTATATATCTATATATATATATACATATATATAGATAGATAGATAGATAGATAGATAGATATAGATAGATAGATAGATAGATAGATATAGATATATGCAGAAGATAATCAATACAATGAAAATCAAATTAATTAAAAACTAATTCCTACACCAGAATACAGTTGTCCTCCATTCACAATAAATCTGTAAAAGTTGGACTTGAACTGATTTAAGGTCATGTTTGGGGTGAAACTATTCTTGGGAAGCGAGTTCCAATGAGATTCAGTAGGGGAATAAAGCAGTTCTGATAGGCAGAGGTTCCGAAATATGGCAATGTGATAATTTTCCATGACGAATGAGATACTGTGTAGATGAGAGGAAAAAGTAATATGTAAAAGATTTATCGCTCAATGAGTATCACTAACAGGATTCTGAAAAGAAAAAAATACTTCATTGGTTTTCACCTAGAAGTGCCATAATGCTTTATGTTCAACTTGCTGATATAATCACATATGGTTCTCCTATTTGTTAATAAGATGCTTTCGTAAAGTATCATGTACAAAACATTATAACGTTGTTGACGACCAGCTCTTCATTGCATGGTTTGCAGCTGACTTTGATATACTGATCATGTGTTTAACTCTTTTTCACTATCGTTTAGGTATACCAGGTCAGATGTAAGGCAGGGAGGTGGTGCGCAGATGCTGGACTGTGTGAAACACCACATCAGGGAAGAACAGGACAGCATTCAGGGAATGAGATGTGTTTGCTTCGAAGCTTTTGCGAAAATTATATGGACAAGGAAAGAAACTGGCATGTAGTTTTAAGTGCCTGAAGAAGATGCATAACACTGAAGACTAAAAATCTTCTGGGGACGTGTATCAGAAGTATATTATTAAACATATTAGATATTTAAACTTTGGAAATTAATTTTCAATAAAAACCTAAACCAGGTCAAGAGACTCTGTGACTTTCCTCGAGCTCTTGCCGCCATTGATGTCGTCATATTCATAACTCTTGCAAAATGTTTTCTTAAAATGTGTTAAAATAGCCCTAATCACACACTCACACACAAAGAAAAATCCTTTGAAAAATCGACAATCTCTCAAAAACCGCTGTACCATCGTCCAGATTTTTTAAATATCATCGCTATATGGAAAGGATTTTCACTTGTTTTCTGCCAACTTCTACTTACTAAAGGTCTCTGTTAGTGGAGGAGTTAATGAAGGCTTTACCAATAACTTGCATTTCAGTAAATTTATCCCTAAACGAAATTAATATAACACATGAAACACATACAAAAAAAAAAAAAAGTCTCCGTTATGAAGGGCTCCACAGGCGAAATGAAAAGAAACATGTATTAGTCACTAATAATGACTAAAAAAATACAAAATAATCTAAGAGCGTCAACGCCAATAATATAATGACTTCCTCGAGTAATTCCTCTTTCCTACAAGACCAAGAATTTTGCGGTTTCATACCGTCTATTAATTCTAACGTCTTACTCGGCCCTGTCATACAACGTCAGAGAGAGCATACTTCTGCCAGTTCCGAGGAAATTTATTGTTTATTCTTGCATGTAGATCCGGATCAACTTCAATTTCTAATTAACTCTTCCATGACCCACTTTCCATCTATCCATCAATTTCGTTGAAATCCTATAACTTTTTTAGATATCTTTTACATACGCAGACAAACAGACATGGGTAAATGCATACAGTAACCTCCATTGACGGAGGAAAAAATCTTAAAATACAAATATATGGAAATGCACTGGGTAACTTCATATTCCTTTCTTCTAATAACGTAAAAACAGTTTTTTGAATCACGATCTTGGAAGCGTATATTGAAAATAAATAATGTGAAGACACGAAATTTGCCAGTTAGGTAGTCGAGGAGCATCTCGATGTTTCTCGACGTTTACCATAGGTTTCGGTATGAATTAGAGTTGCCAGTTTGCCTGCTGTTTGTGAGCGTAGTTATTTCGTAAGTTATGCGTTAATTTTTCTGCTTTTTTTTTCGTTATAATGTTTTATTTAAGTGACTGCTTCTTAAATTATGTAATATAATTTCGTATAGTAAATGATTTATAGTATTATGTAATGTAAGAAAACTCTGGCATGTTTTGATATCTCCGAATTGGCAACTGTCGTTCTCGTAGAATGTAGAAGTTTCTCAAAAAATGCAAGCTTATGTATGGATGGGGTGGAGACTATTTCAAGTTTAGTCAGTTTTTGGTTCAGTTTGAGTGTAGTGCAGTGCCAGTGAAGACTGTATGTTTTCGGTACTTGTGAAAACAGTGAAATGTTGTCAAACATTAAGTGTAATAACAGTGAAGTATTGACAAGCATTAAGTATAATAACAGTGAAGTGTTGTCAAGTATTAAGTGTAACAGCAGTTAGTAAAGTCTGTATAGCTCCAGTGCTCGTGAGAACAGTGTAGTTGGAAAGCATTAAGTGGAATTATTTGGAAAATAAAGACAGTAAACTTTAAGAAGCTAGTGTTTGTTTTCACCTCAGCTGATCTTGTGTGCTGTGCACCGAAAGGCTGACCATAGGAAGAACAACTCACTGGGCAACGTCCTTCCTATACTGAACTATTGCTGTTGAAGCCTGTGGCAGTGTGGGGTGGGGACGTACCAATAATAAGTAAATATTTAAATAAATTATATGATGAACACGTTCCTTCAATAATTTCCTTCCCACTTTCCTTATGCGAAGTGGCAAGAAAGATTAATATTCCTCAGCATATATTAGGAGGGGACGTATTTGAAGTAGGAAGGCACAGGCAGGTGCATGGAGAGGAAACTGTCGTATCTAAATAAATGTCAACCGATTTTTGATTAATAAATACCAATGTCATTGAAAGTATCACCTGCCTCCCCCAACACTCCATGGTCATCGGAGGAAAAAATGCTGTGCCCAACCGATTTTCTGCAGTAATAATTTTTCCATGACTTTATTTTCAGGTGGAACAAAGCTCACATACAGTATACACGATTGTAAGTATTTGGGTGGTCCATGGTCATATACTGTATTGTCACACAGTGTATATTGATTCAGACACAAGATGCCCCAAATCTATTTCACAGCCTCAGTAACATGTAAAAAAAAATAAGGCTGATCTGAATATGTTTAGAGGCCACTCTAAACGTGAACTCTTAAGAGGATATAGACAGTTTGAGAGAAATTTAAATTGTGGAATGTTCTAGTAAGGTCTACACGGAAAGATTTGGTTCAACGAAATTTTGGAATGTTCTAAAAGGTTCTAGACCTTTCGAGAAAATTAAGGAATGTTCTACAGTTTGCGGGTTGGCCATGAGTCTATAAATATCCGCAAGCGTCCTTGCTGTACAGTCGGCTGGTTGTGCAATGTGAAACTGTGCATACTGCACTGCCCACCAGTGAGGAAGAAAAGTGTTTGTGTGTGTGTATGTGTGTGTGTGTGTGTGTGTGTGTGTGTGTGTGTGTGTGTGTGTGTGTGTGTGTGTGTGTGTGTGTGTGTGTGTGTGTGTGTGTGTGTGTGTGTGTAATGCACTGCACAGCCTACTTTGCATCATCTCTATTTCAAACTGAGTGTCTGTCTGCAGGTAATATGAGTACAGCCGCTACACAAAGCAGTGCTTCTGTCTTGTTCATCAGGCATCCTGAAGAAATTATCCCTGGTTGTCGACTACCATTTAAGGGTCAAGTGCTCAGGCCTTTCTTCTACCACCACGTAATCCTGAAGAAAACCAAGTCTGACAGTGCACCTGCAGTGACTGACACTGTTCTCTGTTTCTGGGGTTAGCCTTTGTTCCGACCTCAACTGTCTGCCACCACAAGTAGATTCTAGGACTAGTCAAGCAGCATGAAAAGCTGATGAAAAATCAACTGAAGGACTCATCATGTCGAATGAAGGAAGACATCTTTTCTGGAGACCTTGAAAAACATTTTGACATCTCCAGATAAGATGCTCAGATGCAGATCACAAACCAGGAAGACTGGGCTTTCCTAATCATTTAGTTGCTCCAGAAATCCTTTGAGGTGAAATGCAGGCAAATGGAAACAGAGCAGAGGTCAAAGGAAAAATAAGATGATAGAGACAAGGAAGCTATGGCTAAGAAAGTCGATTCGTCGAAGATTCATTCCCTCTCTTCTTCATCATCATCGGAGGTAGAAGATGTTGGAGATCTGGAATTTACCCCCAAGGTCTATCGAACAGCAAATTCATTAAAGAGGGTCAAAGAGTCTGCCAATGCTTTTTTTTCTATCGAGGTGTCATCGACACTGAAACGAGTAAATATAATGGACAGGACAGCGATGTTTGTGATAGGAGACTTGGCAAAGGCGAATGGCCAAAATATGAATGAACTGATGTTCTCCACAAGCTCTATCCGTCGTCATCAAATTAAGAACCGTGAAATGACAGCTGCTGAAGCCAAAATGCATGACATACTGCCAACGATGCCTCTTCTTTTACAATGGTACACGAAGATGTTGCCTGGCCTCACTCGAGCTGAGAAAGATGATTGCAACGTTTTCCTGGTAAATGGAGAAGATCGAGAAATCCCACTTGGTGTCACAAAAGTTACCAGTAGCATTGGGTCTGCTCAAGCAAATGCCTATCTGAGCCTTCTTCAAGAGCACAGCATGGAAGAGAACATCAGGGGAATACTGTTTGACACTAATGATTCAAATAGTGGCCTGTATGAGGGAGCATGTGTCAAGATACAGCGAGGTCTGAATCGAGACCTGATGTGGGCACCGTGTCAACCTTACGTTCATGTGACTGTCTTGTCTGACGTTTTCAGGAAGACACACAGGCCAGCATGAGGACCGAACACTGAACTTTTTGTGCGGTTCCAGAAGCAATGGAAAGTAATTGACAAGGCCCATTGGATTCCACCCGCAGAAGATAAGTCTTGCACAGTGATTCTCTCATGGTGGTGATCTAGTTCAGGCAAAGGCTTCAGCTATTGAGTATCTCATGTCAGCACTGGAAAAGAAATCCCACCCTAGGTATGATTACACTGACCTTCTTCTAGCATTCCTGTTCTTGGGTGAAATCCCACTTGGCTCACTTGACATCCGAAAGTCTGCTGCATTCCCCAAGTCAGGTGGATGGTGAAAACCATCTATGTTTTCAAAATATACCTGTTCAGGGCTCAATTCAAGCTCGCTGGTCAGGACAGGCATGCGATGTGCAGCATCAGCCTGCATGCTGCATTCATCTATGTCAAATACTGAAAAGAAGAGGAGATTGCCTGATATGCTTCCCGAAACGACCTTGACTTCATGTGCCATCTCCATAGTGGCCTGCATGAGTGAAGCCTCGCCGAGACATTTCTTACAGCTTGAAAGCAGCATCTCTGGTACGTTTCAAAGGAGATGCTTGGCTTGGCCTTTTTCGACAAACGTACCGACTTTTCAGAGAAAACTGCTGTTTCAAAACCTAAAGAGGCCTCCAAAGAAAAAAGCTGTGAAGCTACTTGAAGACAATAACTTTTCTCATCGGCAGCTGCTGAGTTCGTGACAGCCAAGACCATGAACATTTTTGGAGCAGTCCTTCCAGATGGAGATGACGAACCTGACTAACCTCTACAGAAGATGTCCAAGGATTGGGATGAAGACCCCATCTACAGACGGTTGAAAGTGGCCTGTAATAAGATGAAGGTTATCAATGACTACGCTGAAAGACCAATTTCTCTTTTGACAAAATTCAACTCGACTTTTACGAAGAACGAAAGAAAGAAACAGTTCCTTTTCATCGCCGTGAGGCAGCATCAGCATGACGTTCCATGCTGTTTGAAGGAAGCATTCATGGCATAGCACTTTCATAGAAAAATAACATGGTTTACTGTGCTGATATATATATATATATATATATATATATATATATATATATATATATATATATATGTATGTATATATATATACATATATACATATATATATATATATAGCTATATGTCTATCTATATATTGTATATATATATATATATACATACATACATATATATATATATATATATATATATATATATATATATATATATATATATATATATATATATATATATATATATATATATATATATATATATATATATATATATGTATGTATATAAACTTTGGAAGTTTTCACCGGGCACGTACTGCACTGGCGGACACAAGGGGTGCTGTGGTTGAACCAGTGTCGTTTACTATAAAGTATGCCTGCACCCAGTCTGCTTGCACGGGCCGATTACACTTGGTTCACAGACTACACACACATCCAAAGCCACTCCAGCACTACAATACACTTACAAGCACTTATCACCCTACGTACAAGCTCTACCAGACTGCCTAAGCCACTTATTAGAGATATATTGGCTGTATCGTCCCGACTTCGGTCGGGATAGGCCGGTCCAGCAGTGGATACTCAAACGGCTGATGATGATATATATATATATATATATATATATATATATATATATAGATAGATAGATAGATAGATATAGATATATAGATAGATAGATAGATAGATAGATATACAGAGAGAGAGAGAGAGAGAGAGAGAGAGAGAAAGAGATGTAATGACAGTTAGACAGGGTGTTAAAGAAGCTAGTTGGGGAAAGATAAAAATGGCAGATTACTAGTGGAGAAGGGAGAAAAAATGAGCAGATGGAGAGAACACTTTAAGGAATTGTTGAACATAGAGAATGAATTTAATTCGAGTATACGTGGCTGGGGAATGGCTGGGAGAAAGAAGGATATGAGAAGAGGGGAAAAAATCAATAGAATGGAAGTTCTGGATGTAATGAATGAAGTCAAAATGGGGATAGTCCCAGGGATTGATAAAGTGTGTGGTGAAATGCTGAAGCATCGGGGAGAAATCCTGTAGTAGTAGAATGGATGAGGGAGATGTGCAGATTGGCCTGGAAGGATGGTAAAGTTCCTTAAGATTGGAAGTCAGGAAAAAGACGTGTGTGGTAATCATGGGGGCGTTTGTCTTCTGTGTGTAAAAGGAAAAGTATCCTTTGATTTCTTCATACCTTAGTGACAGGAAAAAAACAGTAAAAGTAGATGATGTATATTCCAATTTCCACTCAATTAACGCCGGTGTGCCGCTGGGGTCAGTTCTGGCGCCAACCCTATTCCTGGTTCATATTAATGATCTCTTATCTGTCACCCACAATCCCATCCACTCATACGCAGATGATTCAACACTACATAGTTCATTCACAGTCAGACACCCATTTACAAAGTCTAATATCTCTACCTCTCAACTCAGTCCAGCCATCTCCATAAATCAAGACCTATCTACGATCAGTGAATGGGGACAAAACAACCTTGTCTCTTTTAATGCTATTAAACTAAATATATACAATTTACTAATAGACAGATATTACCAGATTCGTCCATTACCTTCAGTGCCACTAATATTCCCATCTCCAAAAGTATTGAAATTCTTGGCATCTCACTTAACAATGCCCTCAGCTGGACCTCTTATGTTAGATCACTTGCTAAAACCGCCTCAAAGAAACTTGGATTATCGTACGGAGTCCGTAACTTCGCTGATCAGCAGTTGGCTATAATTCATAAGAGTCATATGCGCTCTCAGCTTGAATATTGCTCACTCTTGTGGAATGGATGTGGAGAAGTTGCATTATAACAACTAGATAAAATTCAGAACAAAGCTGTTAGAATTATTAACAATCCTGCCATTACAAATAAACTACCTCCCCTGCAAATAAGAAGGAATGTTGCCTCCCTTGCATTATTTTACAGATATTTGTTTGGCAAATGCTCAGACGAAGTTGCGTCCGTGGTGCCACCTCTCCATGCCTTCCCTCGTGCTACTCGGGCATCTGTAGCGCTCATGACTGGAATGTCACTCAGCCATATTGCAGAACTTCTGCCTATCAGAATTCTTTCATTCCCCGAACTACATCTCTCTGGAACTCGCTTCCCCAGAGTTGTTTCCCTCAAAATTCCAACCCACAGTTGTTCAAGTCTAACTGTTACAGATATTTTATGAACAGAGGACACCAGTAATCTGGTGTATGGGTTATTTATTTTTATTATTCATTTGTTTTTCCATCCTCTGTTCTGTTATTAAATATATATATATATATATATATATATATATATATATATATATATATATATATATATATATATATATATATATATATATAGATAGATAGATAGATAGATAGATAGATATAGATATACTGTAGATATATAATAGGTAGGATACTTATCGACAGAGTTAGAGAAATAACAGGAATTAGTTGGAGAATATCAGGGAGGTTTTATTAAGGGAAGACGTTGTGTAGATGAGATATTCATCCTTAGGTCTTTAGTGGAACAGCTAGTGGAAAAGTTTTTTAGAACAGGGAATGAAGTATACGACCTTCATGGATTTGGTGAAAGCATATGACGGGGTGCATAGACGAGGATTGTGGAGAGTATAAGAATATATGGAGTAAATGGGAAGTTGTTGAATGCCATGAAGAGTATGTATAAGGGTGCTATGGCTGTAGAGCCTGTGGATGATGAACTGAGTTAATTTTTCTCTCTATAGGTTAGATTGAAACAGGGATGTGTCATATCCCCGTGGTTGTTCAATCTGTTTATGGATGGAGTTATAAAAGAGATACAAGGTAGGGCGATGGCTTCTGGAGCGGCCCTAATTAGTGAGGGCAGTGTGTGGAAACTCCCTGTGCTGTTGCTTGCAGATGATACTGTGCTGTTAACTGAAGACGAAGGGAAGAAGCAAGGCTTGGTGAATGAGTCTGGGAGAGTGTGCAAGAAACGGAATCTAATGGTGAATGTAGAGAAGAGTAAAGTTATGGTCTTCGAGAGACGTAGAGTCAGTGAATGTGCAGTGAGGCTGGATGAGGCGGAAATGGAAAATGTGAGTATGTTTAAGTACTCGGGTAGTGTGATGAGTAAGGATGGAAGTTTAGAGGGTGAAGTGCTTGAAAGGGTACAAGGAAGAAAGGTTGCTGATTCTTTGAGAGCAGTGATAAGAAGCTGGAAAATGGGCACTGAAGTGAAAAAGTTACTGCATGACAGTTTTGTGATACCATCTCTAACTGATGCAAGTGAAGGTAGGACCTTGCTGGAGGCACACAGTTCAAGACCGAGGGCAGTGGAAATAAGTTTTTTGAGAGGAGCATGATGAGTCACATGGAGAGACAGACTGACAAATGAGGAAATGAGGGACCATTGTTGTGTGGATTTGGAAATGATAGGAAGCGTTGAGAGAAACTCACTGAAGTGTTTTGGCCATGTGGAGAGGGTAGAGAGCAAGAGACTGACGAGGAGAGTGTATGAGTGTGAGGAGGAGGGGGGGAGAGGGACGGGGAGACCAAGGATGAGATGGAGGGATGGAGTGGAGAGGTATATGAGAGAGGGGAGTGTGAGCTGGGAGCAGGGCAGTGAAACGGCGGGGGACAGATGGACATGGAGGCGATTTGTTTGTGGCCACCCGTTACGGGATTAAGGCGCCTGGCTATATATATATATATATATATATATATATATATATATATATATATATATATATATATATGCAGATGTCTGCACAATACATGCATCAGCAACACTGGTTAGTGCTAACTGTACTACCATGTTGTAGGAGGCGGTGACCGAATCGCTAGGGAGATGGCAGTCTTAAAAAACGTAGGTTCGAGTCACGGTTGGGGCAGGAAACAGTTATATGAATTTCATTAAAGCATACTTTGCTGATGTACCAAATGACCCGCCTACATCTCGTGAAGATACCCCAGCTAATGCCGCTATACGAGTCCTATATGAGACAGCCCAATCATGTATTCATTATAGAATGTTGGTTATAGCGCCAAAGTTATGCAATGTGGAAGTATGTAGTATGTAGAAAGACTACGTGCCTCGGGAACGGGCTTTGAATCTTATGCCCAGATTCGAACACAAAAAAAGGGGAGGGGGGGGGACTTTAAAGGATTTTCAGAAAACGCGAGTGCAAAAGGGATGAATGGGATCTTTAAGTGCACAATAGATGGTATGAAAATATCGTGTGAAAAGTAATTTGGTAGGGAAAGATAAGGACTGGGGTAGTGTGAGAATGGTAACGCTTAAAGATGAAAGAGGTGACAAGGTAGCTGGCAGAGGAAAGGGCAAAGGAAAACGAACAGAAATAATGAAGTTTGCATTGGGAGAGAAAAGGTGTGTATACTGAAAGAAAACAGAAAGGGTACAGTGATGGAAAATACTGCACAGATCTCTAGTTCACTGATTTGAAAAAATGACTGATGTCTAAACACCGAATCCAAATAAAATGGAAGCTCTATAACGATTATAACTTGGGACTAGTAAAAGTGGTGTTGAGAAACCTACTAAAATGTAGGTAATTTTTTATGGAACAGTAAAATTAATTTTTTAAACAAAAGAGACACAGCTCTTTGTTACATTTGTCTGTAGATATATTCCTGTATGCATAACTGAGTGAATCCTGGCCTAGAAGGAGGGAGTGGAGATGACTGGCGATAAAAGAACCTTGAGGAAATCTTGTACCCAATCTGGATGAACCAGTTAATTTAGTTCACCAGTTAACTAGTACAGTAATATAAGTCAAACGTCAAGTTCACGCCTCCAATCATGTCAAGACATTTCCCTGTGGGTGTACGTATGGAAGGGAAGAGAATACACCAGTACCTGCTGGTACGTGTCTTTATTCATGTGTATATCTGTCCATCGATCTCTCCTCCTTACCGTTTAATTACTTACACACCTACAGGCCAACACATTCCCTCTCATTTTTCCATAATATAAGACTCATCAGTCTTTCTATATATATGCCCATACCTCCCTGTTTCTCTGTCTATTGCACCAGTTATTTATTCTACCACTGACTTGGCCAGGTAGGACAACGCAGAAAAATGTGTAATAATGCGAGATTGGAAAGAATGTGATGTGCGGATGTATAGACGGCGCTCGGCATATCTGATGGCATTATTGACGTGGATAAAAGTGGCGGCGGTGGAGGTGGTGGTGAGAAAGGTAATAGTTAGAAAGGTGATAATAAAAGTGGTTATAGAGACAATAATGGTAATGATGCAGGCGGTTTGGATGGAGAGTAAAGGTTCCGAAAGTAATGATTTAGTTAATAAAGAGGTAATGGTTACCATTGCTGTGATGACGGTGAAGTGATACAGTGAAAGCAGTGACGGATGTTACTGTATGAAAACACCGGCATTCCTAGTGGCAATGTCCATTGCACTCCATTAGTTCTTCGCCTTCATTAGCCTTATCTCATCCTTTTCTCCTCTTTTATCAGCTCGAGATTTGTCTCCTCTTTAATTTAATTTCCTTTTCTCTCTTCATCTACTTCTCCGTTTTCCTCGTTTTTTAGCCATCCTCATTTTTTTTTCTTCCTTTCCTCTGGTCCTCTTCCTTCGTATTCAGTTTCTGTCATCCCCTCTGAGTTCCCTCGCCTCCTTCAGTTTTCATTTTTATTCTCCATTTTCTTTTTCCTCTTTTTTTTTTTTCTCCTTCATTTCCTCCAGTATTCTATTTCTTCCTCCTTACTTCAATCTTCTCCTGCCCTTACAGGGCCCAAAATGAACACCCTCACAGTACATCAGTGCTCACTATCCTACTTGCCTCCCACAAGCTACGCACTTCATAGTCACTTCTGTAAAATTGTTATGTTTTCCTCTCTTTTATGTACCTCTCTTGTATTCCAGAAGAAATCTTGTTATATGGTTTTGAAGTGTTCGATAAATTGGGTCCAAGTTGTTTTCCATTCTAGCTCTTGACATTGTAATATACGTGTCGGTTATTCATTCATGAAACTGAAGGTTACAACTGTACTTGGTCATACTCGTACAGGCTTAGATATTCTCAGAGTCGTACATTCGCTGAGCAAGAATCAGACTGTTGATGTACAAAAGTTTCACTAACTTCACATAAATATCCTCTTACCAACAGTAACGGTAATGAGTTAAAAAAAAAAAAAAAAAAAAAGCTGGTAAACTTTTGATTCTTATTAGGTTCTCAAAAATCGTAGGTTACCTTCGGTACGCGGGCAATACTTTTGCCTGTCACTTCTCAGGCTTGAAATCAATTCTGTTACGGTTAATTTACACTATATTGTGTTATTCCACTGGGATACATTATTATATATCGGTCAGTTACTGAAGGTGTTGCGTAATATTTGTCAGCTTAATAATTTAGTTCGATTTAATGGCTCAATCCCTTCTTTCTGTGCTAATATAAAACGATCTCTCTCTCTCTCTCTCTCTCTCTCATCACCTATGTAATACTTCCCTTAATAGCTTCCTGTGTTAGCTGCACCTGACTTTTCGTCCTTTTTTTCTCCCGTGTCATCTTTATCTTTATGCCATTATCTCCCTAGTAAATGATTTTCCTTCTATTGTAAGTATTTTTTTACCAACAGTCTATTATTCTTCCAATGTTCATTTTAAAATCACGCTCTTGTTTGTTTCTAACTGTTTTGATCTTAATACTTTCAGCACGATGACATATTTTTTCCCTCAAATTTTATTCATCATCCCTTGGGAGCCCTGTTTTGGTGAAATAATTAATAAAATCTGTATCATATGGCTCATTTCGGAAAATTTCGAAGAAACTGAATAAAATCGTCAAGTGTTAGTAAGAACAAAGCATGAAACAATACATCGTGGTGAGTCAAGTCTTATTTCTTCCATTGCCCTCCTTCTCCACTTCTCTTTCACCTCACTCCCTGTAGCTGTCACTGGCACATCCAGACCGCTATTGCTCCATTGTCTTCCCTCTCTTCTGTTCCTGCACCACCCAGTTACATTTTCATTTTTTTTTTCTGGCTCATACTTATTGCATTCAGCCTCCTGTTTCGTTAACCACCCTAACTAATCCCTCCCTCCTTATGTCAACAGTGGCAAGCTAGTAATCACCCAGGAACTAGAACATTAGGTAATACGGGACGATGAGTGGACCTGGGGCTTAAGAGGCGTAAATAAATGGAATATAATGGGGTGTTTTGTCAGTAGGGTGTACAGAACATGTTCTTCATCGTGGTAAAGAATAGGATGAATGCCCAACAAAGCTAACCTTGCTGTCACAAGATGTGGTGCGAAAGGAGAACAGTCAAACATTGTGTGTGTTTTATGTTAATTAACGTGACTTAAACAGAGCTGCTCCCACACCAAAACTGATATAAATACCCAAAATACTATTATCCCTCACACCAGCGGGAGACTCAAATTTATACTTAGATCTGTCTAAACATGAGGACTGCATAGGCACATGGAACGAAACGTTTTCATGGTGAACAAGCATAATTATACTTTTTACTGTATTTTACGATTTAATTTTAGTTGCAAGAATAGAGTGGATATTAATGGGAGGGGAAGATTGCTTGGCAGGGAAACGAGTTATGATGAAACGGGCTTGGAGGTTTTGTTATAATTTTGTTGAATTTGATAATAAATTCATAGCTGGCTCATAGGAGGCAGAAGTTTGGAGGAATTTTGGTTGTGGCCAATTTGGATGAAATATGGGGCTGGATTTCGGACAGTTAACCCCTACACTACGATGACATATTCATATCTAGTTATTTTCTCCAAATTATTGCTTATTCATCTCTGGGAAGATTTAACTTTCAGTTGGGGGTATAGACATAACCTTTATTCCCCTTATAATGCTAGGGTGATTTATTTTCTTGAATAAATTCAATGCAAGACGCAAAAGTAAACAAAAAAAAGTTTAAACTCCAGGAGGATAAAGCAATGGTCTGAAGGTGAATAAAACATGTAAAGAGCAAAGAGCGATAGCCAGTCTGCGTTGTTACAATGTGACGGGAAATTGAAGCGTAATTATTAATGCAAACCACACAGATGGTGGAAAAAGATAGCATAAGAAATTTGCCTTACACTGAAGAATTAGCAGCCAATAGTTGGTACGCTTTCTTTTCCTTAATTAGTCAAAGGCCTATATACCACCGACATCATTCTCTTCACCACCAACTTACATCACGGGACTTTAGCCAACATAACTCTGTTAATTTAAACATTCACCAGCACCATCATTACAAACAACATCACCCCTACAATTACCATCTCCCTCATCACCATCATCATCATCATTACCATCATTAACATCAAGAGACAAACATTTCGAGGCATTTGTTCCAGGCTGATAAAGGAGGGCGGATTCACAGCAGAGTTTTGGTGGAGTGTGTGTGTGTGTGTGTGTGTGTGTGTGTGTGTGTGTGTGTGTGTGTGTGTGTGTGTGTGTGTGTGTGTGTGTGTGTGTGTGTGTGTGTGCGCGCGCGCGCGCGCCTACATAAATACTTGTCCACGTACATTATATATACTTAGTATGTGTGATTGTGTGCATGTGCATGTGTAGTTGCAACAACGTGCTTTTCTATGTTCACGGCTCATGCAGATTGTGTGCTTGTTTCCTTTTCTGTTTGTTTGTGCATTATGTAAGCTTGTGTATTTATGAATGTCATTATACATACATAAGTAGAACACCCCCCCCCCCTCCCAACAGGGAATCACAGCAACTGGTAGCCAATACATATCTAGCGCGGCTCGGAATATGACTTTGACCCTAACTTACTTTCACCAGTTTCGAACACGTAGATTTTCATCCCTACTACACACCTGTAAAATTTTATGTTGATATCTTGAGCGGTTGAGAAGTTATCGTGCTAACCTACACACAGACACAGAGAAATCAGACAAACTGAAAACAATACTCGTTAGAGATTTCCATTGGTGCTACACATCTGTGATATTCTGTGATGATATCTTGGTCGGTTGCGAAGTTATCGTGGTAACAGACACACAGACCATGACTTACTTTCACCAGTTTCGAACTCGTGATCGAATATTTTCCATTGGTACTACACGCCTGTAATATTTTGTGATGATATCTTGGGAGGCCTGAAGTTATCGTGCTAACAGACGCACAGACTATCTATCTGTCAATCTATCTATAGCCCAACGTCCTAATCCCGGAAAGGATGGCCGCAGACAAATGCCTCTACATTTGCCTGCCCTCCCCCCAGCTCACTCCCTCTTCCCTCATATACCTCTCAACTCCATCCCTCCACCTCATCCTCGGTCTTCCCCTCCCTCTCCCCCCCCCCTCCACTTCACCTACATACACCCTCTTAATCTTTCATTCTCCATTCTTTCCACATGTCCAAACCACCTCAGTGTATTTCTCCTAATTTTGCCAACCACATCCACATCCACCCCACAACGTTCCTTCACTTCTTCATTCGTCAACCTGTCCTTCCATGTCACTCCACATGCTCCTCTCAAGTAACTCATTTCCACTGCTCTCACTCTCTACTTGTTTCCCTCTAGCAAGGTCCATGCTTCGCTTCCATAAGTCAGGGTAGGGATCACAATACTATCATGCAGTGACCTTAACTTCCATACTCACCTCCCTATTTCTCATCACTGCTTTCAGTGAACAACCTTCCTTCCTTGCTGTCCCCTTTCAAGCACATCATCCCCCAAAGTTCCATCCTTACTCATTACACTAGCCAAGTACTTGAATGCACTCACATTCTCCATATCCTCACCATCCAATCTCACTGTGCATTCTGTGACTTCATTCCTCTCAAACATCATAACTTTATTCTTCTTTACATTCACTTTCAGATTCCTCTTCCTACACACTCTTCCAAATTCATTCACCAAACCTTGCAACTCCCATTCATCTTCACTGAACAATACTGTATCATCAGCAAACAGCAACACCGGAATCTGCCACGTCTCACCCTCATTCATTAGAGCCACCCCCACATCCACTGCCCTACCTTGCACCTCCTTTACAACCCCATCCATGTATATATTAAACAGCCATGGAGACATCACACATCCCTGTTTCAGTCCCACATGTAGATCAAAGAACTCACTCAGCTCACCATTCACTCGCACCGTAGCCCTAGCTCCTTCTTACATAGCACTCAACAATTTCACCTCCACTCCATAGATTCTTAATACCTTCCACATACCTTGCCTATCTATTCTGTCAAAAGCTTTCTCCAAGTCCATGAAGGCAGCATACACTTTCTTTCCGTTCTCTAGATACTTCTCCACTAAACATCTTAGAACAAGTATCTGATTTACACACCCTTCTCCCTTCCTAAATCCCCCATGTTCTTCTCCAAATAGCTCCTGTGTTATATGCCTAACTCTATCAATGAGTATTCTACCATAATATTTTTCCCTTCACACTAAGAAGGCAAATACCCCTGTGGATACCACATACTTCTCTCTCCCCTTTTCCTTTGTATGAAGGAACAATTATACATGATTTCCACTCCACTGGAACCCTTCTCTCTTCCCAAGCCAATCTACACAACTTCCACATCCACTCCAAAACAACGAACAGACACACACACAAACTGAAAACAATACCAAGTTGGCTATCGGGCTGGTAATTACTTTATTGTCCATACGTATAATGGAAAGCTTGAACAGCAGAGTACTAGCCTCTTTATAATTTATTTTTATACAGATAACAAATGTACAAACCTTTGTGTGTGTGTGTGTGTGTGTGTGTGTGTGTGTGTGTGTGTGTGTGGAGGTAGCTGTGCGCGTCTGGCAATTAATTTTATACACCTGGCTTCCGGGCGTACAGCTTGACGGTGTGTGTGTGTGCAGAGCAAGGTCTGAGTATCATAGACCATTTCTAAATAACCTAGATGCCGTTGAAAGGAATGCTGTGGTTTTTCTGCTGGTAAATCGGATGAAGAGGGAAGGGGGTAATATCGTATGTGAACGGTGTGTTGTGAATAAGGTTGGGGTTTGGATAGTGAGGATGCTGGGGAAGCCTGTAGAGAGCATTGTGTCCGATTACTAAAAGGGCAATTTGTCTTCATCAGAAAAGGTTTGATGTCAACTGATTCAAGTGTTTGGCCTTTGGATTTTGATTGATGCTGCTCCTGTGAGCAGAACAATAGGCAGAATGCAGCTGGTAAATGAGGCGGGTGTGTTTGGGATGACTGTTGAAATATGGAAGGCCTAAGGAGAAATAGGAGTGGGTTTAGTTACGGATTTCATGAACACACTTATATATTAGTGAGTTGTTCCAGATATCTGGTTGAAACGTGAGATAACAAATGTGTACAAAGGGAAAGAATGTGTATAAAGGAAGAGATACAAGGTAGGGCAGTGGATGTTGGGGTGGCCCAAACAACAGAGTACAGTGTTTGGAAACTCCCTGTGCTGTTGTTTGCAGATTATGTGTTGTTAAGTGAAGACGAAGGGGAGCTGCAAGACTTGGTGGATGAGTCTGGGAGAGTGTGTAAGAAACGGAATCTAAAGGTGAATGTAGGGAAGAGTAAAGTTATGGTCTTCGAGAGAGGTGAAGTCAGTGAGTGTACAGTGAGGTTGGCTGATAAGGAAATGGAAAATATGAGTAAGTATTTGGGTAGTGCGATGAGTAAGGATGGACGTTTGGAGGGAGGAGTGCTTGAAAGGGTACAGCAAGGAAGAAAGGTTGCTGGTTCCTTGAAAGCAGTGATAAGAAACAGGGAAGTGAACATGGAAGTATTGTGATACCAACTCAAACGTATGGATGTGAAGATTGGTCGTTGTTGGAGAGACAGAAGTCAAGAATGAGAGCAATGGAAATGAGTTATTAGTTACATGGAGGGACAGACTTACAAATGAGGATATGAAGGAGCTTTGTGGTGTGGATGTGGATGTGATAGGAAGTGTTAGGTGAAACACTTTGAGGTGGTTTGGCCATGTGGAGAGGATGGAGAGTGAGAGACTGACGAGGAGAGTTTATGTGAGTGAGGTGGAGGGGCAGAGAGGGAGGGGAAGGCCAAGGATAAGATGGAGGGATGGAGTTGAGAGGTATTTGAGAGAGGGGGGTTTGAATTGGGAGGAGGTCAGTGAAATGGCGGGGGACAGGGTAACGTGGGGGGGATTTGTTTGTGACCACCACGTATAAGGGAGTAAGGCGTCTGGCAATAGATAGATAGATACACAAAGGGAAGGGAGATGCCCTGGAAAGAGGCATGGAACTAATGGATCAGATAACCATGGTAATGGAAAGTGACCCACAAGATATGATAAGGGAACGTGTGAATAGTGATGAGATACAGCTCGGTTTATGCCAGGCAAAGGGACCACTGTTGTCATATTCAGTGTCCGACAGCTTCGGGAAAAATTTACTGGAAAGAAAATGGGGCTGTAATTTGTTTTTCTTGATCTGGAGTAGATATTTGGCAGAGTCCCAAGGGAGGTGGTGAAGTGGGCAATGAGAAGACTTGGGATCGTGGGGTGACTTGTTAGAGTTGTTGTGGCTATCTACTGTATATGGGTGCTCCTACCAAGGTGAGAGTGAATGGAGATTGAGTGATGAGTTTTCCATGGATGTTGGCGTGCATCAGGAGTCAGTCTTTAGCCTCTCATTTTTCTCATGGTGCCTGAACCTCTCTCACGTGACCACTGAAATGGGAGATGTTGTTGTTGATGGCTTGGTGCTGAATGCCGAGAAGTGGAGAGGCCTATGGGGCACAAGAGTTTGAGAGTAAATGGGAACTTAAAACAATGTTATGATATGTAAGGCTAGTGGCGATATTGTCAGTGCAGAGGGAGAGTGGCCATGTGCGGTTTGCCATGAGGGTGTGGGAAGTAACTCTATTTTGTGCAGTAGTTGTAGTGGGTGGGTGCATGAGAGATGTAGTGGTGTAGAAGATTGACTGTAGGATGGTGCTGGTATCGTTTGTACAGTGTGTCGGGGGGAACATGTGTAGAATGTCAGATGAGAAAGGGTTGATCTTGCTGGTTGGACTCAGTTGTGTGCGAAGAGTTTTGTTGTTAGGTGGACGTGTCATGCGGTGGAGGTTGGGTTGGAGTGGACTCTGTAGCTAGGCTGGAGAATAGTTGAACGATGTTCGGGAAGCTGTTGCTTCTGACATTGAGAGGGCTCTCCCTCCGTACTATGGGATCTTTGTACCCAGCATGTGTTAGAAGTGTACTGATGAGACCTGAACACAGAAGAAAGGATATTCGTGGTTTCAAGCCTGCAGATATAACAATGATTTGATGGATCTGTGGTGCGTCTTTGATTGCATGGGTTAGGGGTGCTGGCTTCACGATTGAGGGAGTTGAGAGGAAAGAAGGGATTGGAATGTAAGGGTGTTGTGATAAGGAGGGGTAGATTAAGATGGTTTGGACATGTGGAGGGGATACAGGATGACAATCGGGCGTAGGAAGTGAAAAGTGTGAACGTCGGGGGAAGCTGTACGAGAGGCAGTCTTAAAAGGACTAGGACAAAGTCACTGATTATGACCTGTGGGATCAAAGACTGAATTGGGAGGCTGCCAGAGATCAAACAGCTTGGAAATCCGCCATTAGGTGACCAAAGCCGACGCATGCAAGCATGATGGAGCCTTTATAAATAAGACGAACTTGAGCTCCGCGGAAACAAAGCCACCATAATGCCATCACCTCATCCTTCCTCCAGACAAAATAACTGAGGTGGTTTGGCCATGTGGAGAGGATGGAGGGCGAAAGACTGACGAAGAGAGTGTATGTGAGTGAGGTGGAGGGGGGAAGAGGAAGGGGGAGGCCGAGGATGAGATGGAGGGATGGGGTGGAGAGGTATATGAGAGAGGGGGGTGTGAGTTGGGAGCAGGGCAGTGAAATGGCGGGGGACAGGGCGACTTGGAGGCGATTTGTTTGTGGCCACCCCAAACGGGATTGAGGCGTCTGGCAATAGATAGATAGATAGTATTCTGACCCATTCCGAAGATGATCACGATGATGAAAGGAATGACTGTGGTAATGATGATGAAAATTTTGAGAGTGATGATTAAAAATGATTAAAATGTTGATGATGAATATGTTAAAAAGATGCAAATATGATGAAAGGCAGAACAAAACTTAAGTGGGGGAAACGAAGAAGGTGAAGAGAAAGTAGATGGTTAACACCACAGAATATGGATATATATCAGGAAAACAAATAGGAAGAGATATACAACACTTATTTTATCAAACTGAAATCACATTATATGAATGATCCACTTCTTTCCTTCCATTGTTCTTTGATCTTTTCCTACTTCTTCCTTCATTTTGTATTTACCACTGTTCAGTTTCATTATCCTTTCCAAATTCAACTTTCATACGTTTTCCCCACACTCTCTTCCATTTTCCCTTTGACCTCCTTGAGCCTCCTTACAGTCTTCCATTTTACTTCCCATCATCTCTTATTATTCCTTTCCCCTCCTCTCTCTCTCTCTCTCTCTCTCTCTCTCTCTCTCTCTCTCTCTCTCTCTCCTGCTTATGGCCCCCTTTGGTCTTCTTCGAGCTCGCTATGAATTCATATTTCTCATTCACCTCAATTTTTTGCTTTTTTTCTGTTTGTTATTCATCCACATCCTCTGAACACATTTTGGTGTTGTTGTTGTTGTTGTCCTTCTTCTTCTTCTTCTTCTTCTTCTACTGAGCTCTCACTTCTATACTCCGTTCAAAGCTGCTCCATAGCCTTCCTTCTCCAGTTTCCCACCACCTCCCTATCACCTCTCCAAATGAAGGATCGCTGACCTATAAACACAGCACTTAACTCCCTGTCTATCGTTAATCACCGTAACAAATCCCAACACTATGTTCTACCAGTGGTGCGCCAGTATCAATCATTGATTTGGGCACAAAGTAACCTGGGGAAGATGAGTAAGTTCAGTGTTTGTGAGGTGTTATTAAGAGGATTACAACTAGAGGGTCTGGGTATACGATAGGCGTTTTATTGCGATATGAAGAATGGTTGAGATTCCTAACGAGGTTTGCCACCTTGCTACGAAATGTTATGTTACAACTGAAAAGTAAGACGGACCACTGTTGTATGCTGATGATATGGGACTCAGCTTGGGCTGCATCCTCACCAGGAGCTCACAAAAGCTATATCATGCACTTATAGATCCCAGTCAAGTGGAAAATAAATAACTGGTGAAGTTCAGTAAGTAAAAGATGAATCCTGCCATCTTCCCTTCAACAAAATGCTACTATCCCCGCACAAAGTGTGCTGCCTCAGCATCCTGCTCCTGAAGTCGCCTACCAGTCCTCCACCTATCCCTGACCCACATGGCAAAGCTGTCAGAGAGAAGGGGTTATTCTCACTTACATAATTATTTATCGTCTACTGATGAAGGTGTTGTAGGAGTATTGCTTCAGGGAACACCCATGAACAAAGTATCAGACTGTCTTACCCTCCTTTGTCTTCCCCCACCAGTAAGCAACGCTGCCTCGACAACATTCCATCCCACCATGAGGGTAACCTGCAGAAGGAAACTCCATTCTGAGTCTCTACCTAGACACACCTTTGTCTTCCAGATGACAGGCCACCACTGAGATCCTTTGCATAAGTCGAGGCAAATATCTATCTGTCTATCTATCTATTGCCAGACGCCTCAATCCCGTTTAGGGTGGCCACAAACAAATCGCCTCCAAGTCGCCCTGTCCCCCGCCATTTCACTGCCCTGCTCCCAACTCACACCCCCCTCTCTCATATACCTCTCCACCCCATCACTCCATCTCATCCTCGGACTCCCCCTCCCTCTTCCCCCCTCCACCTCACTCACATACACTCTCTTCGTCAGTCTTTCACCCTCCATCCTCTCCACACGGCCAAACCACCTCAGTGTGTTCCTCATACCGCTTCCTATCACATCCACATCCACACCACAACGCTCCTTTATATCCTCATTCGTCAGCCTGTCTCTCCACGTGACTCCACAGGCTCCTCTTAAATAACTCATTTCCACTGCTCTCACTCTTGACTTGTGTCCTTCCAACAATGTCCAAGCTTCACTTCCGTACGTTAGAGTTGGTATCACAATACTGTCATGTAGTAACTTTTTCACTTCCATGCTCACTTCCCTGTTTCTTATCACTGCTTTCAAAGAACCAGCAACCTTTTTTCCCTGCTGTACCCTTTCAAGCACTTCACCCTCCAAACCTCCATCCTTACTCATCACACTACCCAAGTACTTAAACGTACTCACATTTTCCAATTCCTCACCATCCAACCTCACTGTACATTCAGTAACTTCACCTCTCTCAAAGACCATCACTTTACTCTTCCCTACATTCACCTTTAGATTCCGCTTCTTACACACTCTCCCAAACTCATCCATCAAGCCTTGCAGCTCCCCTTCGTCTTCACTCAACATCACATTATCATCTGCAAACAACAGTACAGGGAGTTTCCAAACACTATCCTCTCTCACCAGGGCCACTCCAACATCCACTACCCTACCTTGTACCTCTTTTATTACCCCATCCATGTACAAATTGAACAACCATGGAGACATGACACATCCCTGTTTCAAACCAACTTTCAAAGAGAAAAATTCACTTAGTTCACCATCCACACGCACTGCAGCCTTCGCACCATCGTACATACTCTTCACAGCATTCAACAACTTCCCATCTACTCCATATATTCTTAACGCTTTCCACAATCCTTGTCTATCCACCCTGTCATATGCTTTCACTAAATCCATGAAAGCCGCAATACAACTTCTTTCCCTTCTCTAGAAACTTTTCCACTAAAGATCTAAGAATGAATATCTGATTTACACAACCTCTTCCCTTCCTAAAGCCTCACTGTTCTTCTCCAACTAATTTCTCTGTTCTTTCTCTAACTCTGTCTATAAGTATCCTACCATACACTTTTCCTATTATACTAAGAAGACAAATGCCCCTATGATTACCACACACTTCTTTTTCCCCTTTTCCTTTGTACAAGGGAATAATTATACCTGACTTCCAATCCTCCGGGACTCTACCTTCCTCCCAGGCCAATCTGCACATCTTCCACATCCATTCTACTACTATCTCTCCCCCATGCTTCAGCATTTCACCACACACTCCATCAATTCCTGGGGCTTTCCCCAATTTAACTTTCTTCATTGCTTCCACAACTTCTATCCTACTGATTTCTTCCTGTCTTCTCACCTCCCTCCTTCTCCCAGCCATTCCCCAGCCACTTATACTCGCATTACTTCCATCCTCTACGTTCAACAATTCCTTAAAGTGTTCTCTCCATCTGCTCACTTTTTCTCCCCTCTCCACTAGTAATCTACCATTTTTATCTTTCACTCCCCTGCTAACTTCACTTCCACCCTGTCTTACTCTTTTCACTTCTCTCCAGAACATTTTCTTACAGTCCCTCCACTTTACACTCAAATTCCTTCCAAATTCCTCATCCACTCTCTGCTTACTCTCTCTTACTAATCTTTTCACCTCTCTCTTTCTTTCCACATATAACTCTCTCTTCCGCCTCTCAACTTCTTCCACGCCCCTATTTCTCATCCATTCATTGTATGCTTTCTTCTTTTGTGCCACAGCCTGTTTCACCTCTTCAGTCCACCACGCTGTTCCTTGCACCCCCCTTCGTCTTCTCTTCCTTCCACACACCACATCACATGCTGCACATATTTCTTCTGTAAATATCTTACACACACCTTCCACGTCTCCCATCTGCTCCAATTCATATTTGCCCAATCGTTCCTCCACTTCTCTCTTATACTCTGCCTTTTTCTCATCCTCTTGTAACCTTTCCACTCTCCTTGCAACTACTCCTTCCTCTCGTCTTTCCCTTCTTCTATTCCTCCATCTTACTTGCATTCCAATTCTGGCCACCACCAAGTAGTGGTCAGAAAGTCCACTCCCCCAACCTCTATACACTCTTGCATCCTTTACACATCTTCGCATCCTTTCATCCACACACATAATCAATCATTGCCTTCCTTTCATTCAGTTCACCACCCACCCTTCTCATCACTCGCCATGTATACCTGTGGATCATTTTATGCCTGAAGAGGGTATTGCCTATCACCAACCCCCTCCCAGCACAAATGTCCACTAACGCACTCCCATTCTCATCTATCTCAGCAGGCACACCCCACTCACCAACTATTCCATCCACCTTCACATTCCCAACTTTACCATTCATATCACCAATCAAAAACACTCTCTCATTCCTTCCAAACTTTTCCATGCACACTTCCACATTTGTCCAGAACTCTTCTCTCACTCTTCTAGCACGATCTTGCGTTGGTGCATACACACACACAATCGCCCACATTTGTATTCCAACTTTCAACTTTACCCACACAATCCTTGACCCAACTGATCCATACTGTCTTATGCTCCTCTTCCATCTTTTACTCACAACTATACATACTCCTTCCTTTGCCCTCTCATTCTCACCTACTCCTGCACATATACCCCATCCATACTCCCATTCTCTCACACTTTCTCCTCTCCATTTTGTTTCAGTTATTCCACATACATCCACTTTCGCACCCTCAAGCACCTGCACAATCTCTCTCTCTTTCACCTCATCATTCGCTCCTCTTACATTCTATGTACTCATTACCAAGTCCTTTGTCCGGTCCTGGGTCGTCATCGATTGGTCAGTCCTTGTCCGAGGCTTCTTGTTTGTTTTTTTAGTTAGTTGTTTTCCGGGGAGGGGCACTAACCCTCCGCCAACCCTTTTAGTCGCCTTTTACGACAAGCAGGGATACTGGGGGAGTATTCTTGAAAACTCCCCTACCCCCTGGGGGGGCAAATAGCTGATGATAATTACCATGACAGAAGAAGTGTCCAAAATATATGAAATACAAGTAGAATGGAACGTTTAAATGAGAGGGAGTGTAGAAAGGAAAAGCTGAAGTGCAATAGAGAAGACAGAAATATAAATGAAAGACAAGAGTGGAGGACATAAGAAAAGGATGACCTATATTGCAAACCAGTTGCAATAAATGAGGCTTTAAGGAGTTTATGCCGCATCATTTAAGATGAACTCTGAATCCGGGCGTATGAAAACAAATTTATAATTCGTTCAGATATATGGAAAACATGCATTATCAAAGGTTTACTGACAACGTGTGTAAACAAGCAGGGCTTATGGGGGAATAGGGAAAGACAGACCCAGAAAGAGGAGGAAGGAAAAAGTTATGGAAACAGTAAATGATTAAGAGCATTTGATGATGCTCACTGTGGATGAGGTTTGGGAGTGAATGCCAGACAACCAATAGCCTACGGCAGACAGGGGTTGGTTGGAAGACGCACATTCTCCTTATTTAACCTTTGCTTCCAAGGTCAGAATTTTCGCAAAGAATGATTCCCTCTCCAATTTTTTTTTTTCACCCGCTTTCCTACCTTTAAGGCATCTTATTTTGAATTTCTTTTCATCTGCTTTGAAATACAATTTTGCCATTTTTTTGTTCAAAAGGAAGCTTTATGTATAATTGACACTGATGTATACCGTTTGTTATATTTTCACGTGCATTTCATATAATTATCACCAGGAACACACTGAGGTGGTTTGGCCATGTGGAGAGGATGGAGGGTGAAAGGCTGACGAAAAGAGTGTATGTGAGTGAGGTGGAGGGGGGAAGAGGGAGGGGGAGGCCGAGGATGAGATGGAGGGATGGGGTGGAGAGGTATATGAGAGAGGGGGGTGTGAGTTGGGAGCAGGGCAGTGAAATGGCGGGGGACAGGGCGACTTGGAGGCGATTTGTTTGTGGTCACCCCAAACGGGATTGAGGCGTCTGGCAATAGATAGATAGATAGATGATGGGGCGCTCACCATCTACTCACTTAGTGTCGTGGTACTCTGTTTTTAGGGTAGCTCTACACTGAGTGACGAGCCAAATGATTTCCTGTAAACCAGGAAAAAATTCTATAGTACAAGGTGGTAACCTTATAACCAACCAACACGCGTTCCCTACGTGACTATATATGGGTTGGCGGAGGGATGGTGCCCCTCCCCAGAAAACAACTAACTAAAAATACGAACAAGAAGCCTCGGACCAGGACAGACCAAAAGGTGACGACTAAGGACCGAACAAAGAACACGATACGGATGGCGACTTGGAATGTAAGGGGTGCAAATGATGAGGTAAAAGAGAGAGATTGTGCAGGTGCTTGAGGATGCGAAAGTGGATGTATGTGGATTAATTTAAACGAAATGGCGAGGTGAGAGTGTGAGAGAATGGGAGAATTGGTTGGGGTATATGTGCGGGAGTAGGTGAGATTGAGAGGGCAAAAGGAGTGTGTATTGTGGTGAGTAACAGATGGAAGGAGAATATAAGGGAGGATGGATCGGTGGGCTCAAGGATTGTGTGGGTAAGATTGAAAGTTGGACTGCAAATGTGGGCGATTGTGTGCGTGTATGCACCAACGCAAGATCGCAAAAGCAGAATGAGAGACGAGTTCTGGACAAATGTGGAAGTGTGCATAGAAAAGTTTGAAAGGAAATGAGAAAGTGTTTTTGATTGACGACGTGAATGGCAAAGTAGGGAATGCGAAGGTGATTGGAGTACTTGGTGACTGGGGTGTGCCTTCTGTGATAGATGAGAATGGCAGTGCTTTAGTGGACATTCGTGTGGGGAGGGGGCTGGTGATAGCCAATACGCTCTTCAGGTACAATATGATCCATAGGTATACATGGTGAGTGTTAAGAAGGGTGGGTGGTGAACTGAATGAACGGAAGGCAATGATTATGTGTGTGTGGATGAAAGGATGCGAAAGTGTGTAATGGATACAAGAGTGTATAGAGGCTGGGGGGTGGACTTTCTGACCACCACTTGGTGGTCGTGAGAATCAAGGTCCTACTGAAATGGAGAAATAGAAGAAAGGAAGGACGGGAGGAAGTACTATATGTAAGGAGAGTGGAAAGGTCACAAGAGGATGAGAAAAGGACAGAATACAAGACAGAAGTGGAGGAGCGATTGGGTAAACATGGATTAGAGCAGATGAGGGACGTGGAAGGTGTGTGCAAAATATTCTGTGCAGCATGCGAGGTGGTGTGTTGGGTGAAGAGAAGATGAAAGGGGATGCAAGGAACAGGATGGTGGAATGAAGAGGTAACAGGCTGTGGCACAAAAGAAGAAAACATATAATGAATGGATGAGAAACAGGGGCGTGGAAGAAGTTGAGAGACGGAAGAAAGAGTTGTATGTAGAGAGGAAGAGAGAGGTGAAAAGATTAGTAAGAGAGAGTAAGAAGAGAGTGGATGAGGCATTTAGAAGGAACTTGTGTGTAAAGTGGAGGGAATGTAAGAAAATGTTCTGGAAAGAGGTAAAGAAAGTTAGACAGAGTGGCAATTAAGTTAGTCAAGAAGTGAAAGATAAAAATGGTAGATTACTAGTGGAAAAGGGGGAAAAATTAGCAGATGGAGAGAGAACACTTTCAGGAATTGTTGAACATGGAGAATGAAAGTAATGTGGGTATAAGTGGCTGGGGAATGGCTGGGAGAAGGAGGGATGTGAGAAGAGAGGAAGAAATCAGTAAGATGGAAGTTGTGGATGCAATGAAGAAAGTCAAAACGGGGAAAGCCCCATGAATTGATGGAGTGCGTGGTGAAATGCTGAAGCATGGGGGAGAGATAGTAGTAGAATGGATGTGGAAGATTTGCAGATTGGCCTAGGAGGAGGGTAGAGTCCCGGAGGATTGGAAGACAGATATAATTATTCCCATGTACGAAGGAAAAGGGGAAAAAGAAGTGTGTGGTAATCACAGGGGCATTTGTCTTCTTAGTGTAATAGGAAAAATATATGGAAGGATACTTATTGACAGAGTTAGGGAAATAACAGAGCAATATAGTTGGAGAAGAACAGAGAACTTTTAGGAAGGGACGAGGCTGTGTAGATCAGATATTCATTCTTAGATCTTTAGTGGAAAAGTTTCTAGAGAAGGGAAAGAAGTTGTATGCAGCCTTCATGGATTTGGAGAAAGCATTTGACGTGGTGGATAGACAAGGATTGTGGAAAGTGTTAAGAATATATGGAGTAGATGGGAAGTTGTTGAATGCTGTGAAGAGTATGTATGAGGGTGCTAAGGCTGCAGTGTTTATGGATAGTGAACTGAGTGAATTTTTCTGCTTCAAGGTTGGATTGAAACAGGGATGTGTGATGCCTCCATTGCTGCTCAGTCTATATAAGGATGGGGTTATAAAAGAGATACAAAGTAGGAGTGTAGATGTTGGAGTAGCCCTAATGAGAGAGGACAGTGTTTGGAAACTCTCTGTACAGTTGTTTGCAGATGATACTGTGTTGTTAAGTGAAGACAAAGCGGAGCTGCAAGGCTTGGTGGGTCAGTCTGAGAGAGTGTGTAAGAAACGGAATCTAAAGGTGAATGTAGGGCAGAGTAAAATTATGGTTTCCGAGAGAGGTGAAGTCAGTGAATGTACAATGAGGCTGGATGTGGAGGAAATGGAAAATTTGAGTGCGTTTAAGTATTTGGGTAGTGTGATGAGTAAGGATGGAAGTTTGGAGGGTGAAGTGCTTGAATAGTTACAACAAGGAAGAATGGTTACTGGTTCCTTGAAAGCAGTGATAAGAAACAGGGAAGTGAGCATGGAAGTGAAAAAGTTACTACATGACAGTATTGTGATACCAGCTCTAATGTATGGATGTGAATCTTGGACCTTGTTGGAGGGACAGAAGTCAAGAGTGAGAACTGTGGAAATGAGTTATTTGAGAGAAGCTCGTGGAGTCACATGGAGAGACCGACTGACAAATGAGGATGTGAAAGAGCGTTGTGGTGCGGACGTGGGTGTGATAGGAAGCTTTAGGAGAAACACTTTGAGGTGGTTTGGTCATGTGGAGAAGATGGAGAGTGAGAGACTGACGAGGAGAGTGTATGTGAGTGAGGTGAAAGGGGGGGGTGAGGAAGGGGGAGGCCAAGGATGAGATGGAGGGATGGAGTGGAGAGGTAGCCTATATGAGAGAGGGGGAGGGGGGTGAGCTGGGAACAGGGCAGTGAAATGGCTGGGGTCAGGGCGACATGGAAGCGACTTGTTTGTGGTCACCCCTTACGGGATTAAGGTGTCTGGCAATAGATACACAGATCACCAGTGTTATCACTGAAATTTTCTATCTTTAGTGTTACTAGTTAGCATGAATGGGATTTGCAAGGCATGGTGGATGAGTCTGGGAAAGTGAAACGGATTCTAAAATGTGAATGAAGGCTATATAGGAGGAAAGTTATGTTTTCTAAGAAAAATTAAGTTCCGTAATGCATAGTGAGGTTGTATGGTTAGGAAGTAGACAAACTGAGTTTATTCAAGTACAGGTTCTGTGATGAGTAATGATAAAAGTATAGAGGATGAAGTGCTTGAAAAGGTACAACAAGGAAGAACGGTTGTTGGTTCTCTGAAGGAACTGATAATGATGAAAGTAAATATGTCTCTGTACGAGAGGTCTCCATTGTATGGAAGTGAAGCTTGAACCATGTTGGAAGGACACAAGTCAGGAGTGAAAGCAGTGAAAATGAGTTATTTGAGAGGAGCATGTGCACCTGTATGGAGAGACACATGCAAATGAGGAATTTAAGGGGTGTTGCGGTATTGATGTGGCTGCAACTAAATACGTTACAAGAAGTATGATTTGGCCATATATAGAGGATGGTGACTACAAGGGTGTGTATGAGTAAGGTGGAGGGGGAGAAGGGGAAGGAGAGCCCATGTATGAGACGGAGGAATGGAGTGGAGAGAGATATGAGAGAGGTGTGCGTTGAAAGGAGGGCACCGAAATGGCAGAGAACAAGGCGACATGGAAGCGATTTCTATGTGGCCACTCCTCACGGGGGTAACGAGTCTGGCTATGGAGATTGGTAGACAGACGAATGGGGTATACTAAGATCGGTATTTCATTTTTTTTCCGTTCTTTTTGTAAGTCAGCAGTTCATATTATTCTCCATACTATTACTGCAGAGCATTTAAGTAGCGTCTCGACGTATGCGTACAATGGTGGAAAGGCAAGAACTTGTCCTAATATACTTTACCTTTCGGTATATATTTAAAACCTGTATTTGTTTTCATATTATGCTGCAGTCATCTGGCATTCGATCGCATTATTTGTTTTTTTATATTTGCTACACACACACACACACACACACACACACACACACACACACACATATATATATATATATATATATATATATATATATATATATATATATATATATATATATATATATATATATATATATATATATATATATACAGTATATATGCTTTTATGTCATCTTTTCTCCAAACATCTATATCATCCAAAATCTGCCTGAAAAATGTTGTTTTCATTATTTTCCTCTGGTCTTATCCCGTTTTCCTTGCCAGTTCTACGTTAGTTTATTTCAATTCGGCGTCTCTTCCAGATTCATTGTCGAGTTGTTTTCTGCTCTGTCTTTCTTATTCAATATGTTTTCAGATAAGTCCTCGCTCTTTTTTTCTCTGTTGCCCTTTCTGTTCCTGTTTTTCTGTCCTTCATCACTTATTTTTTAATCTCAAGTGTTATATATTTCTTCCTTTGTATTCGTCAGTTCTCGTTTATTACCTTCATCCTACATTTTCCTTTCGTTTCTCTTCTTAGACATAGTCTGATTTTGTTTTTTTCACTATTCCAGCTTTCATTTTATTCCAGTCTGTGTGTGTGTGTGTGTGTGTGTGTGTGTGTGTGTGTGTGTGTGTGTGTCTCTCTCTCTCTCTCTCTCTCTCTCTCTCTCTCTCCCCTTCAAATTCAATAATTATATCAAACTTTGCCTCCTTCCAGATCTTTGCTTCTTGTTTCTTTGTCTCCTTACGATAATCTGCCGCCTTGGTCGTTTTTCTATTCTTTCCCTTTCACATTCATTTACTATCTTCGTCAAATAATAATGGCTCTTCTTCCTCTGCTACTATTTCGCTAGGCATTCTTCCACTCTCTCCCACCCACCAGCCTATTCTATAAAATATTGTTCTTCGATTCATATTCCATGCCGTAAGTGCTTTATTTCAGTATTGTAAATTTCTGAGATATTATAGGTACTAGTTCATTTATCAATATCCCTAACTTGGCTAACTTAACATAAGGTAATCGATTGTAACTCTACATATTCCCATGATTGTATCTTAACTCCTATTTTTATACCTTCCTGACAGGAAAAAAAAAAATTCTCAGATTGACTACATTAAGGAAATTTGCTTCCTGACAGGTTGCTGAATTTTGAAAGCTCAAAAGAAAAAAAAATCAGTAAAGTTCAGCGAAAGTTTTCGTGTCTTCTGAGAGGACAGAAAGACAACATATGCCGTGGCCATTCCTACTTGACTTTTTCCAGCGGGCTTTCCTGTATGACTCTGATACTCGTAGGTCAGAGATGCATTAGCCGATTGCACAAGAAGCACCACCGCCAGCAAGATACTGTGTTCAAGGCTTTCACTACTTTGATATCTTATGTACCTTGCTATTGCAGTCGCTACACACTTTAATGCCTTAGTAGATCTCTCGTATTAGAACTGATAAGTCTTATCTGATATGTTTAAACGAAAACCCCTAAGCTGAACAAAACTGTTTATTTCTAGAAAGGATGGGAAAACATGATTCCAGGTCAAACTGGACATTTCACTCTTCTTCTCCTACTGAATTTAAGAATTTCTCACAGTGTCTCTATGAACCTAAGAATGTTTTCTTTTCTTTTTTTTTACACGATGTTCACTTTAAACTTCCGCTTTTCAGAAGTTACGTTTTCAGTTCTCATTTGACTGTCGGTCCACTGGAAAACGCGAAATGTAATAAGAGCATTCCACCTACTTTTCATCGAACGCGTCTCGCCTCTTGTATTCTTTCTTTTTCACTTCCGTTCCTATCTCCCTCTCCACTCTCCTTTTTCTCCTACCCTTCCCTTCCTACCTTCCTCTCCACTCTCCTTTCTCTCCTACCCTTCCCTTCCTATCTGCTTTCCTTATTTTCTGGCAGCCCGCTGACCAATTCATGTCCATAACTCCCTTCATCCCTTGTGCTCTTCATCCCGTCCATTTTCCCTCCTCCCTCTCTCTCTCTCTCTCTCTCTCTCTCTCTCTCTCTCTCTCTCTCTCCTGCCTTTCCGTTTTCCTTCTCTGTTTTCTTGTCTGTTACCTCCCGCTACTCTCAGTCCACTTCCTGAAGCAGTACTCTCAGCTCAGCCAAGCCACGTCACACCACCATGT
>NC_137025.1:30816272-31006272 GCF_032717465.1 Coenobita brevimanus | reverse complement strand
TTAAGGTAATTATTTCTTCACTCAGATACGATGACGGATATATTTCATTGGTTGTTACTACTACAATAATTATGCATTTACTGCACCCTCGGACACACTACAGTGAGGTTCTGTGTTTTGTTCTCTCTTTGTGTCTGTTAGGAAGATTATGGAAGAACTATCGACTGAAACATAACCAAATTTTACAGAATGGTTGAGGACCATCAGAGAGAGAGAGAGAGAGAGAGAGAGAGAGAGAGAGAGAGAGAGGGAGGGAGGGAGAGAGAGAAACTATTAAATCTTGACCGCAAAGTTGATAAGTCATTGGTCAAGGGCAATATCAACAGATTTGGTCGATTTAGACCAAACTTGGCTCAGTGATTTGTGGCTTGTGAAGAACAGTATTTGAAAAAAAAAAAAAAAAAGAAAAGAAAACGAAAAAGGTGTAAAAGGTCAAGGCCAATGGTTTTGTCATTTACGTCAAACAATTTTGTTGCAATGGTTGATGGCGAGCTACGGACAAAGTTATTTGCTTTGAGAACAATAGATCGAAGGACAACATCAGAGAGCAAGATGAATATAAGCACTTTAAATGCATTTTGGGCCAAACTTGGAAAAAAAATATCGAACGTCAAACAACGCTGAAGTAAACTGAAATGAGAAATATAAGTGCAACGTCAAGATCACGGGGCAAGGATAAGTTTCCAGCCGTAGAGCGGCTGTGGAACACGAGTGTTGCTCAGTCTGAGATATCTCAGTGCGATAATGAAAAGCTCATTGCATCTGCATCGGTGAGTGAAGGCTGACTGAAAACTGTTCCCTAAGTTGAACAGTTTTGTCTGGTGATAGAGGCAATAACTTATAAAGTATGTAACTGTTGTACTGAGGGTATTTTAACATGACTACCCAGTAAGAAGCAACACATTCATTACTGTACAATGTACGAGTGTATATTAACAAAACTACCAGTCCCCCCTCAAAAAAATAAAATAAATAAATAAAGGTGAAACCATATTCGGAAATGTTATCTACAACACTCCGCATTACACTTGCTTCTTTTTAAAACCCTCTTTCATCAAGGCCAAGCAACACACACACACACACACACACACACACACACACACACACACACACACACACACACACACACACACACACACACTTGCTTACATGACCTAGCCGCATTCAGCTAATTTTCAGTATTATTGGTGATTAATTCAGTGTAAAGTGCACACGACAAATGCTTATGATTCTCTCTCTCTCTCTCTCTCTCTCTCTCTCTCTCCATTTGAAATATAAAACTGGAGAAGAAAACCATAAAAATTCTACGCAATCGTTTCCTATTTCCCTGACTTTTGTACATCCATGTGGTCCTCTTACTACTTGGAGACGATGCAACTCACATCTTACAAATAGAGAGCCTCAGTGAGAGCATACCTCCGCAAATGCTAATGCCATTAGAAAGAATCTGGACACGGATCTTTGGAGATACTTTCTTTAATACATAGGATCCGGATCCGCCCCAAGCTTAATCAACTGTTCCTTCACCTGTGACCCATTCTTCCACAAAATTTTATCAAAATGCATTGAGAACTTTTGAAGATATTGTGAGGGATTCATAAGATCCGGATGCTGATCCGGATCCTCCACCAAATTTCATCAATTGTCTACACAAAATTTCAGTGAAATTCATTGAGAAATTTTTGAGTTATTTTGCAGTAGAATCGGGATCAGGATCCACCCCAAAATTTAAGCAATTCCTCCTTGGCCCATGACCCACCCTTCCACAAAAATTCATTGAAATTCATAAAGAACTTTTGGAGATATCGTGTGGACAGACAAATAATCAGACAAATATAGATGAATACGTAACATCCTCCAACGTCGTTGGCGGAGGTAATCAAGTAATCTTGTTGACTTCCGAATTTCCTGGCAGTTTTGTGTGTGTGTGTGTGTGTGTGTGTGTGTGTGTGTGTGTGAGAGAGAGAGAGAGAGAGAGAGAGAGAGAGAGTAATCAAGTAATCTTGTTGACTTCCTAAATTCCTGGCAGTTTTGTGTGTGTGTGTGTGTGTGTGTGTGTGTGTGTGTGTGTGTGTGTGTGTGTGTGTGTGTGTGTGTGTGTGTGTGTGTGTGTGTGAGAGAGAGAGAGAGAGAGAGAGATAACGAAGCTACTTTCTTTTTTTTTTAAGCTCAGGCATCTTCCCTACAAATTTCCTCAGCACACAAAAATTCACCGTCAGTGCTTATTTTTATTGGGCATATATTTACATTGTTAATCATCTTGTTTCTTTTACTTCGGAAGTTTAATATATGTATAACTGAATAATGTACACACACACACACACACACACACACACACACACACACTTGCAGCATTCTTTCCATGGTTCCTTTTCTATTACCACTTCATTATCCCTTCTTCCTTTTGGCTCTTAATTCTAGCCGCCTTCCTCCATCTACCCCCACTTTAACAACCCAACTCCCCAAGCCTTCATTCCTCGCAATCCCTTTCTTTTCTTACAGCTTCTCTCCAGCCTTTTTGACCTTTTTCCCTTTTTTCAGCGTCATCACTTGTCATGCCTTCCCGCTCTCACCCCTGACTGATCCATCCTGCTTCAGCCTTTACTTTATAATTACACTCCTTCTCATAGCCCCACCTTACCTTTCCCCAGTGCTGAAGGGGGAAGTCTTCACGCGGAGGTTATACGAAAGTCCCTCAGCTCACTTTCCCCTAGAATGAGAATGGGGGAATATAGAAGAGCAACTTGTGACTGCAGATTACCGAGTTCACATTCTGGACCTACAACAATAGCAATAACACTTATTCCTACTACTACTACTACTACTACTCTTACGACTACAACTAGTGCTACGATTGCCTTCCCCTTCGCCCCTAATTCCTCAATATACCCCATCTTCTCTCCCAGTTTCCCCTGCTTCCTTCAGCCTTTCCGTCTCCCCCTGTTCACCACACCTCCTTCTACTCATAGACTTTTATCTCGTCTTTCCACCTACCTCTTCTACCTCCCAGACCCACATCCATCCATCAGTTGAGGCTGGTATAAATAATTACTGCTGGTAAAGGAGAGGAGTAACGATTAAATAAGTCCCTTGTTATGGCCTAATGAAGAAAATGACATCGCAATTATCAGAGAAAAACGCTTATAAGAACAACAAATGACCCACTCCACGTTTTTCTTTCGCAGAGGAAAAAATATTTATCCAGACAATTATATATAGTAATGGTAATTACTTTGTGTGTGTGTGTGTGTGTGTGTGTGTGAGGTTTACCGTTAAAACAATAATCATGTCAGGGTGCGTGAGTTAAGGCCGTCAGCCTTTTTTTTTTTTTTTTTTTTTTTTTGGTCAAAATTAAGGATTACGTCTTATTTTAGTTGAACACCCACAGAGCGGGGGGTGGGAACTTGCTATAACTTTCACGTGTAATGCTGTGAGAAGGGGAAAAAGAAAAATCATGAAAACATGATATCAGTAAAGTGAATGTGTATTGACCCGATGTTCTTAATAATCAAAGCAGAACTTGGATGCAAAACCTATAAATCGTTTATTTCACCACGACTGAAGCATTTGCGTTTTTAAGACTAAAAGTCATAAGCACGGACATACATCGACAGATAGTGACGGTCCCACGTTCGTTCGTTCGTTTTAAGATTTCCTCCACCTATAGTGGAGGCCGGGCCATACATTAGCCCGGTGACGGTCCCACGGTGTGCCAGCTCTATATTATGATAGACTAAGAACACCAGTTTACTTATGCATTATATTATGATAGACTAAAAACACCAGTTTACTTATGCATTATATTATGATAGACTAAGAACACCAGTTTACTTATGCATTATATTATGATAGACTAAGAACACCAGTTTACTTGTACATTATTTTATGATAGACTAAGAACACCAGTTTACTTATGCATTGTATTATGATAAAACTTAAAACACAATCGTTCGTTCGTTTAAAGATTCCCTGCACCTACAGTGCAGGCCGGGCCATACATTAGCACGGTAGCTTAATTATGCATTAAATTATGATAGACTAAGAACACCAGTTTACTTATGCATTATATTATGATAGACTAAGAACACCAGTTTACTTATGCAATAGAAAGCTTGACAACAAAGATTGTCTCAAGACATAAAGGTGCTGCGTGCCCACCTGAATAGAAATGGAAGGCCTTCAGAAAGTCCAGAGTAGAACACAGCAAAAAATAGACATATCAATAAGAGTGATACAACACTGCAACAGTGAGAGAGGCTGAAGAGAATTAGCGGGTGAACAGTTTATGAGGCAGCAAAATAACCTCTGTCACAACTCAGTTTAAAGGAGTTGCAAAATCCGAAACCTCGTCCTGTTCCCCCACCCCTCCAGAGAGAGAGAGAGAGAGAGAGAGAGAGAGAGAGTCCTTTTGATTCTGGCATGGTTAAATTATATATTATTACAATACGAGACTGGCTAACTATTTCTTAAACGACAATACATGAACTCTTTGTAATTAGTATCAAAGTGTTAACTGCAGCGTTCTGTTCGTACTCCTTGAACCGAGTAATGGGTCTGTATTTATTCTGATTAGGATGAGTTAGTTAGTGAGCTACTGGTAATTAGTGACTGGTTAAGGTTCCCAGCTCTTTGATGTGGGTGAGTGATGTAAATTTTAACTGGAGGAGATACTCAACGGCCTCTGTTTTATGTTTCGCAGCTTTTCGGAGTGTTTATGTTGTACCCGAAATTAAGTATTTTTTTTTTCCCCCACCATTCTTTTTTTTTTTTTTTTTTTTTTTCGTTGGGGGCATTATAATATCAGTCCATGGACATTATTTTCAGTTTATTGAAGCTATCACCAGCCGATTTTTTTCATCAATCATTTTCAGCTGTTGCAGTGAAAGGTATGACTGCGTTCGAAACGATTCCTACATTCTAAATTTAATAAAAATAAAGTTCAAACAATGAAAGGGTTATTGTGTGTTAATAATATTGTGTGTATAGTGACTCTACTTTTAGACTGACGAAAATATATTTTAGGACAGAGGAGGTCTTGAGGGTGTGGGAGGGGGTTGAGGAATGTTGTGGATGGTGAAGGACATAAAGGTGCTGCAAGTAGTCTCCTTCAGACATTATGCATCATTCAGCCATCCAGGGAGTGCCTTTTTTTTTTTTTTTTTTTTTTTTTTTTTTTTTTTTGCCGAGCAGCATTATCATATAAAATATATATATATATACTGCTGGCATACTTCACGCAGCCGCCTGTCTGTATTTTAGTAATGTTTAAGTCGCTTAAGACGAAACGGTAATCGGCCGAAAAGTGGGTCATCATTGATAAAGTCAAATGGACAGTAGCGAGGCTTGATAAGACTTGAGTGATGAGCTGGATTAAGAGGATCATCCATTTTGCCTTTAATGATAAAAGCGGAGGGAGGGGTGAATGGGATGTTAGGAGGACGGAGATATCTAGGTCGTTTAACTGATTTTTGCTCGAAATTCCACACCATGACGAAGGGACGGGTAGTCCAGGAATGCTGGAATGTAGTGTGGTGATTTACATGAGAAACACAATGAAAACTACTGAGTGTAGTTGACTATACGAAGCCAGACTAACAAATAACCTAGAGCACTAAAGTAAGGAACGGAATATGTTCAGTAATTCTTAGAGGGATTAGATGGGAGTTACTGGACAAGGTAGCAGGTGAAAGTAGGAAACTGAGTATTATGAATAATACAGACATTGATAGTTTCACTTGTACAGTAGATATACAAATGAACAAGTAAGTAACAGATTGGCTGCCCAGAAAAGTTAAGTCAGTGGACGACGTGGGCAGAGAACGTGTAAGAATAAAACATGTGAGTTTTCTGCTTTAGGATGCAACGAGCTTGTAATAAATATGATGGGGATGGGAAAATACAAAATTAGGCCATGTTCTGCATTGGACTGAAACACATCTTTTCTGCAGTAGACATGATGATGATGATGATGAAGATAATGATAATGTTGGTGGTGATAATAAAATAAATTGTGATGACTGTGATAAGGATTATGATGACTATGATAATGAAGATGATGAGATATAAAGCCTACACTCCAGTAGCGTAATCATAGTTATATTTGGGAGTCCAAAAGAACTGTCTTTTCAGTGAGCCAACAATAAAATATGTAAAATATTTAACTATAAATAAATAATCAAACAATGAAATGAGTCCATAAACCTCCAAATACTTGTACATCGGCTATGAATGGGACATACCTAGTTGCAGTCACTATGGATGGTAAGCTTTGGCGGTTAATTGCGGTGTGCAAAGGAATTTAGTAGGGAGGATGCCTGGGCTTCATAAAAAATGACTACTAATTCTCTCTCTCTCTCTCTCTCTCTCTCTCAACTGCCAATAGTATAGGAAGTCAACAAGATTACTCGATTATCTCGGCCAACGACGTTGAAGGAGGTTATGTATTAACTTATTATTATTTTTTTTATAAATAACAGAACGGAGGAAGGAAAAACAAATGAGTATAAAAAAAATAATGCATACACCAGATTACTGTTCATAAAATATCTGTAACAGTTAGACTTGAACAGTTGTGGGTTGAAATTTGAAGGGACACAACTCTGGGGAAGCGAGTTCCAGAGAGATGCAGTTTGGGGAATGAAAGAATTCTGATAGGCATAAGTTCTGCAATATGGCTGAGTGACATTCCACTCATGAGCGCTACCAGATGTCCGTGTAACACGAGGGAAGGCATGCACCATGGACGCAGCTTCGTCTGAGCATTTGCCAAAAAAATATCTGTAAAATAATGCAAGGGAGGCAACATTCCTTCTTACTTGTAGGGGAGGTAGTTTATATGTAATGGCAGGGTTGTTAATGATTCTGACAGCTTTGTTCTGAATTTTGTCTAGTTGTCTTAATGCTACCTCTCCACAACCATTCTACAAGGGTGAGCAATATTCAAGCTGAGAGTGCACATGACTCTTATAAATTATAGCTAACTGCTCATCGGTGAAGTTACGGACTCTGTACAATAATCCAAGTTTCTTTGAGGCGGTTTTAGCAAGTGATCAGACATGAGAGGTCCAGCTGAGGGCACTAGAGACGCCAAGAATTTCAATACTTTTGGAGATGGGAATATTAGTAGCACTGAAGGTAATGTACGAGTCTGGCAATATCTGTCTATTAGTAAACTATATTTTACTAGCATTAAAAGAGACAAGGCTGTTTGGTCCCCATTCACTGATTGTAGATAGATCTTGGTTTATGGAGATGGCTGTACTGAGTTGAGAGGTGGAGATATTAGACTTTGTAAATGGATGTCTGAGTGTGAATGAACTATGTAGTGTTGAGTCATCTGCATATGAGTGAATGGGATTGTGAGTGACAGATAAGAAATCATCTATATGAACCAGAAATACGGTTGGCACCAGATCTTATCCCTGCGGCACGCCGGCGTTTATTGAGTGGAAATTGGAATATACATCATCTACTTTTACTCTTAGTTTCCTGTCACTAATGAAGAAACCAAAGGAACAAAAGATGTTGGTCCATAGCAAGGGAGTTTGGACAGCAGGGAACGGTGTCATACTCTGTCGAAAGCTTTAGAAATATCAAGAGCTACTGCATGAGTTTCTCCAAAAAGATCAATTGATTGATGAATGGTATGAGTTAAGAGATTGATTATGTCAATGGTGGATCTTTCGTGGCGAAAACCATATTGTCTATCAGAAATTAAGTTGTTGGATTCAAGATGTTTAACAATGTGCTTATTAATTAAAGTTTCAAATACCTTACTAAGAGAAGATGTGACAGCTACTGGTCTGTAATTGGCGGGGTCAGACGAACTTCCTTTCTTCGGAACAGGGTGGATATTGGCTTCTTTCCATGAATTTGGGAATAAAGAAGTACGTATGCTTAGTCTGAATAATTTAGCTAGGACAGAGGCAAGTTCAGGGGAACACTTTTTCAAAACAATTGACGGAATTCCATCTGGGCCTGGAGGTTTGTTGGTAGGTAAATTGTCTAGGATGGATTTTATGTATCTTGTCTGTATTTTAAGTGGGGCAATTTCGGGAGAATCAAGGTCCAGTACTGGGACATTCTGGCTAGTATCGTCTATGGTAGAGTTTCTGGCAAAGGTACTGGCAAAGATATCTGCTTTCCCACGTGGGTCATTTGTAATGTCGCCATCTGAAGATTTCAGTGGGGGAATGGAAGATGACTTGTTAAAGTTATTATTGAAAGAATTAAGGTATCCACACGATACCTCCAGAAGTTCTCTATGAATTTCAAAGAAATTTGGTGAAAAGATGGGCCATGGGCCAAGGAACAATTGAAGAGATTTGGGGGCTTGTCCGGATTAGGATCCGGATCCTACAGCGCAATGCCTCCCAGAGGTCTCAATTGAATTTCAATAATATTTTATGAAAGGGTAGGCCATGGACCAAAACATAATTGATTACATATAGGGGCTGATCAGGATCTTGAGTTGGATCCGTTGTATCCCGCACAATATCTCCAAAACTTCTCAATGAATTTCAATGAAATTTTATGGAAAAATGGGCCCTGGGTCAAAAAACAGTTGATAAAGTTTGGGGGCAGATTCAGATACTATGGAGTCCACACCATAACTCCATGGATCCGGATCCTATCTAATGGCAGTGGCATTGGTGGAGTTGTGCACTCTCTAAGTGTTTTCTAGTAGTAAGATGTGAGTTGCATCGTCTGCAAATAGTAAGAGGATAATGTGGATGTACAGAAGTCAGGGAAATAGGAAATGCTTGTGTAGGACTTTTATGGTTTTCTTTAGTTTTATATTTCGAATGAAGAGAGAGAGAGAGAGAGAGAGAGAGAGAGAGAGAGAGAGAGAGAGAGAGAGAGAGAGAGAGAGAGAGAGAGAGAGAGAGAGAGAGAGAGAGAGAGAGAGAGAGAGAATCAATTTTCGTCGTGCGCACGTTACACCTAATTAATCACTGATATTACTGAAAGTTACCTGAATGCTGCTAGGTCATGTAAGCACCTGTGTGTGTGTGTGTGTGTGTGTGTGTGTGCGCGTGTGTGTGTGTGTGTGTGTGTGTGTGTGTGTGTGTGTGTGTGTGTGTGTGTGTGTGTGTGTGTGTGTGTGTGTGTGTGTGTGTGTGTGCGTGTGTGCGCGCGCGCGCGCTTGGCCGATGAAGGAGGGTTTAAAAAGGACACAAGTGAAATGCGGAGTTTGTAGACCATATTTCCGAATACAGTATCGTTTTACCATTTTTTTTTTTTGGGGGGGGGGTGGACTGCTAGATTCTTTAAGATATACTCCTACATGGTACAGTAATGAATGTGTTGCTTCTTTCCAGATAGACATATAATACTCTCACTACAGAATGTACGTACTTTATAGTACATTGCCTCAATCACCAGATGAAATTATTCAACTTTGGGTACACTTTTCAGTGAACATGTGTGATAGATACCCTTCACTGACTCATTCAGATGCAATGAGGCTTTCCTTATCGTACTGAAATAACTTAGACTGAGCAACACTCGTGTTCCACAGTCGGTCTACGGCAGAAAATTGATCCTTGCCCCGTGATCTTGACCTTACACTTATAGTTCTCAGTCCCAGTTTACTTCAATCTTGTATGTTCAAGCAGTTTTCCATTTTGGCCGAAAATATATTTAAAGTGCTTTTATTCATCTTGCTGTCTGACGCTGTCATATGATCTATTGTTCTCCACATTGTTCTCCATGTAACTATCTTTGTCATTAGCTCACCATCAGCCTTTATGGCAAGTTTGGTCTACATCGAATCAGAATTTTTTGAGGTAAATAGCAGAACCATTGGTCTTGCCATGTTATGTTTTCCTTTTTTAACTATTATTTTCACTAGTGCTAAATGCTTGAGCCAAGTTTGGTCTAAATCAACCTAATATGATGACATTATGCTTGAAACAAGTTTGGTGTAAATCGACCAAAACTGTTAACATTGTCCTTGACCTATGACTTATCAACTGTCTTGTCTTTTTTTTTCTCTCTCACTCTGATAGTAATGAACCATTCAATAAAATTTGGTTAAGTTCCACTTGACAGTTGTTCATAATCATCCTAACTAACAAACATAAAGAAAGAACCAAACACATAACCTTACCGAAGTGTGACCGAGGGTGAAATAAATGCATAATTTTGGTAGTAGTAACAACCAATGAGATATATTCGTTATCGTGTCAAAGTGATGTAACCATTACCCCCCTTAACGTTTTGTCAAAGCATTAACACTAGATAGGTAACGTGGGGTATCAGAAATCCCAGTCCCCGAAACTTAATTTTTAAAAATATGAGCATAATGTCTAGAGATCTGTCCGTCTCATTACCCTCCTGCCTAGTGATGCTCTTCATGGGAATGATGGGGTCATAGTTGTACCTGGCTCTGATTTTGCTCTGTAGACCCATTAGGATATGTCAAACCCCAGGTTACCTATAATGTAACCTCAGTTGAGCCCTCTGGTGATTTTTTTATTTCAATTTGCTGTCTTTCTCCTTCTGTATACAGAAGGTCCCAACATCGGTCTACTGCAGGCCACCCAAGGAATCTTGATATTACTTTTCAGTTTTGCAAGATTTAATTTTAAAATTTGTATACCTAAAATTAAATAATTTTTGTATAAACTTTAAAAAATATATTTTTTTTTTCAAGTAAACTTTACTTTTTCTGGCGCTGTTCAAAGATAATTGGTTGAATTATTTGTGTATTGAAGCAATTTGAAACTTCCCAAACGGAAGTATTTTTGTTCTGTTTTTTTTTTTTTTTCCGTGGGGTATGTCATACCCCACGTTATCTAATATAGTAACAAAAAAATGGTTACCTATCCAGAGTTAAGTAAATTCATATTTGACAAATGTTGATGACACTGTAGGATAATATATACATATATATATATATATATATATATATATATATATATATATATATATATATATATATATATATATATATATATATATATATTTTGAGGGGGGACAGAGTGTAAGTCCTTTTTTAAAGGTGCTATGTAGTAGACGATTAACGGAAATATTGGAATTCATTACGAAATTTTATAAAGAAAATATGATTGGCAACATTCCCAACGGAATGCTGGATGTCCTCCACAGAGCTACAGTACCTGGCATACTTTTGTGCATTATCGTGACGATTAAATATACATGACTATATGTTCTTCAGATGTATTTGTTTGTAATGTGTGGTATCTGACCCCATAAATCTATATATAAAGTCTCAGTGTTAATCAGGAGCACTGAGAAAGTCCAACACCAACGCACAGCACCTGGCCTAGGGTTGAGAATCTGTCGTAACACAGTGACCTTAACTTTCGACTGATTACTTTAAAACAGAATGGCAATGGTTAATCAATGAGATTCGATTCATCCCCAGACTCTAAAGCATATATGACTCTACACAACAAAGAATCCTTACATTGTCTTTGTTACCTTACTGGAAAGAAATCAGACAACTGGTGTACAGCAGAAACAGAAATATTTCTATGGTGTGCATCAGCAACTATGTTTGCTCGGGTGGAGATATACACAATGTACACTTAAATTCTTGAACAGCACACACACCACAAACTCAGCCAGGAGACAGGGCGTGTGTGCTGGGCAATCCCCAGGCCCTGTCTTCCCCCTTACCCCACTCAAGCCAACCACCACCAACCGGGCTACAGCAAGGCCTGGTCTCCTCTAATGAGGAGAGAATCAACAACAACAACAACAACAACAATCTTGAACAGATAATTTCCAAAGCATGAGTTGCCCTGTAAGATTCCTGCTCTTGAAGTGTTTAGTCAGTGCAAAATAATCGTATGGAGAAAGACATCATAGCCAAAAGAAAATGGAAAAATCACAGCAGTGCTTATAAGCCCAAACAATTCATGGATTTGAGATGAGTCGCAAAGCAATGCATCTCTGTATCAGTAGAACTTGGTCATCCTAGGAACCCCATCACTTCATCTCTTCTGCGGTCTGCTCTTCTTCCTGTCTTACATCTCTCATAAATTTTTCTGGTCAGTCTCTTACTCTGCATCCTCTCCACATGGCCAAACTATCTCAAAGTATTTCTTTCAAAGCTTTTAACTCCCACCACTTCAACACATCCAAATCAAAACCACTGTGTTCTTTCTCGTCCTTAGTTATCTGTCGTCTTTCCACGTAACTTCACGTGCTCCTCTCTAAAATCTCATGATCGCTGCTCCCACTTTTGACGCGTATCCATGCACACATCGGTGTAGGTATCACAGTACTGTCATGGTGAGTTTTTTTTTTTTTTTCTTTCATACTCGTGTCCATATTTCTTATCACTTCGGTGAACCAGTAACCTTTCTTCCCTGCAGTACCCCTCCATATTATCACATACTATTAACCCTCTCATTACCATTCGATGCTGGCTGCGTTCTACCGTGAGCTAGTACTTGGGACAATCCTAGGCACCCAAGACCACACAATGAGACCGCCCCTCCCCCCTTGTCACCGCGCTAATCCCACGCAGTTGTTTCGTTTCGTTTCGTTTTTAAAGGCTCCAACATGCTTGCATGTGTCGGCCTTGGTCACTTAATGGCGGCTCTCCACGCTGCACGATCCATTGCAGCCTCCCTGTTCAGTCCCTTAACCCTGAGGTCACACTTAATGACCTCGTCCCATGTCTTTCTCGGTCTACCCCTCATAACCCCACCCTCAGTATTAACACTTCTCACCTTCCTCACCCAATTATCATCCCCCATCCTCTCCACATGTCCAAACCATCTCAATCTACCTCTCCTCATCACAACACCAATACACTCCAGTCCCATCCTACCTCTCAACTCTTCCATAGTAAACCCAGCCCCTCCAGGCCTTGGACACAGGGACGCACTGCACATCCACCTAATCATTGTCACTTCTGTACGTCTGAGCCGGCGAATATCTTCCTCCTTCACTGCCCAGGTCTCACTACCATACAGCATTACACTCCTAACACATGCTGCATACAAAGACCCCTTAGCACGTAGGGAGAGTCGATAGTTCATAAACAATTTATCCGCACACCCTTATTTTGTGCTTCGATAATCGTCTTTTTTTTCACCATAATCCTGAATAAATGTACTTGTTATGGTGTAAAAAAGATCAGCCGAAAGTAAATTATGCCTTGATTTATTCTTTTACTTCATTTTTTTTTTCGGTTTCTTTTCTCGTTACTTTTCTCATGGAAATATCATTCTTATGGTAAATACAACTGGGAAAGAGTTATAAAGAATTTATATGGATACATTTTGGTGCATAAAGAATTACTGTAGGTCAGATAGAGCCGATTTTACGGAACAAGAAAGGACATTATTTTACGCTCGAGCAAGGCTAGAAGCACACTGACTGGGGCAGTGGGGCAACTCCAGGTGCGGAGTGGGTTGAGCTCGATGAAAGGATACATATGGATGCAAGAAGTGCTTTGTTGTCGCCCAGAATCTGTTCCATAACCAAAAAAAACAGGGGCCATTCGTTCGACACAACCGTCATCAACTGGGAACGAGCGGTTGAAAAGTGTGCAGACGCAGCCTGCATCATCTGGTAACGAGTGGTTGAAATTTGCACCGGACCCATAAACACGAAAGGGCTTATGTGTTTCCCTTACATACTTAAAGAATGGTAAAGTACATTTCTGAAAGATACGGTACATATTTGGGAAGACAAGGCAGTAGGAGATGAAGGCCAGCTCACAGTAGGCTGTTGTGGTTCAGCCAACACAAAAGAGGACCCTTATCTGGTTAGAGTCTAAAAATAACATTTCTTGCCTCTCTTTGGACACAATCTAAACCACCCACACAACAGAAATAACTTGATACTTGCATAAATACAATAAACATAAAAAACGTGAAAAAATAATATTTTTTAAATGGGACCTCCCATATTTTGCACCAGTTTTGTTTGTAATACACATATCTAGACATTTCAAACCATTTCAGCAACACTGAAATTTGGGGGGGGGGATAAAAAGTATTGATATTTGCAATTGCGAGTTTTTCACTCATCGTCTTAGTTATCACCTGTGTCTAGGCATTTTGGGAAAATTTTTGCTTTTCATTGCGAAGCACAGGGTGGGTTTAGGAAGCTAAAAATTGCACTGCCGAGTGCACCAGACATTTGTCTTCAATTTGACTGGGGGAAACTATCAAGATTCGAAATCTGACAAAATGGTGCCCAGGCAGGCTACCGGGTCCCGACAATTTATGGACCCACGGCCATGGAGGGGCTAAACGAGTTGTTACTAGACTACGAGTTGTTGCCTGGTAACCAAAACCTTGTGGACACAACTAGGTCAAAGGCTAACCATTGTGTACAGATTTGGTCGGAATCAGTTAATTTTGAAGGGTAGAAATGCCCCCTATGGTAGGGGGGACACAATCTGGCCGCACTACGGGGTGGTACTACTACTCTGCAGCCAGGTTGTGTTAGGAAGAATTCTGCCACCATATTCACTGCATGTAGTAAAATGCGACTAAAAGGGTTGGGATGAGGGGGCTAGAGACCCCCTCTTCTTTATTTGTAGTTCCTACAAGGAGGCAGGCGATAGAAAGGGAAAGGGGATTGAGCTGTCCCATTATCCTGAAGATTGGGTCTATGAATGTGCGTGGATGTAATACGATTGACGCTAAAAGGGAGGAGATTGGGTGAATGTTTGTGAGAGGAAAGTTGGATGTCTTACCTCTATGTGAAACAAAGATGAAAGGGAAAGGTGAATCTAAGTTTGGAAGTGTAAATGGAAGGATGTCAGGTGTTGATAGAGGAAGAGCAAGAGAAGGAGTGGCTTTGTTAGTGAGTCCAGAAGTGCAGCAGTGTGTGATTGAATGGAAGGAGGTGTCATCGACACATGTGGGTGAAAGCAAAATTTGGATCTGAGCTGCGGGTATCTATGAGTGCATATGGGCCTGGTAGTGACAGGATGAAGAACAAAAGGACTCTTTCTGGAATAATGTTGCTGAGTGTCTGCAGAGTTTCGGAACAAATGTGAATGTGGTAATTATGGGAGATCTGAAACCTACAGTGAAAAATGTAGCAGTTAAAGATGTAGTTGGCATGCATGGTGTGCCTGGAAAATATGATATTGGGGAAAGAATGATAGGGGTGTGTCTTAAATGAGAAATGGTGATTGGAAAAACCCTGTTTGAGAAGAAAGATATTTATCAGTATACATGGGTGAGGCACGAGGATGGAAGGGTTGTTGATAGAGCACTGATAGATTATGTGGTTGTGTCCAGGAATGTAAGAGGAAGATTGTTGGATGTGAGAGTTTTGAGAGGGGAGGGTGAAGGTATGTCTGACCACTACTTGGTGAAGCAAAACCTGAATGCAGGAATGATGTGGGTGAGAGCTAGGACAGTTGGGTGTGGCAGGGAGTTTTTGAAAGTGAGTGAGTTTGATAAAAGAGAGTGAATGATAGAGTATCAGAAGCTGAAAGAGGAGTGGAACATAGAGAAAGATCAGGAAAATGGCTTTGTGGAGGAGGAATGGCAGATGCTTAAGAGTGCTGTGGTGGAGCATGTGGAAGAGGTATGCGGTCAGAGACGAGTGGGTGGTGGTGTAAGAAAGGGAAGTGAATGGTGGTGCAAGGAAGTATGGCTGTAACTGAGAAGAGTCGTGCATTATGAATTGTGGTTGCAGAGGAAGGATGAGGTGTCATATGAGAGGTTTAATACCCGTCACGTCCCGAGGTTTTCCGCACCTATGACATCCCCCAGTCCTGAGCCTTTTTGGAAAAATTTTTTTTTTGCTAAAACTTCCGCTTAGGTCGAGAAAAGAAGGAAAATCACAAAGAAAGTGGTTCCTGCGGTCTATAAGTGGTCCGTACAGGTGCGGTTCCCCCCGGCAGGTATCGTATTCTGTAATGGGCTGGATATGCGTTTACGTTTTCTATGGTAAGGAATAATGGGAGAAACAACACACAATACCTCTATATTTATTGAATTTGAACTAATAAACAATAACAGTAACAATATAATGGATTTCAGACACATATATAAGAAAAATAAGCATTGTACCATCGCGCGAGCATAGCGAGTTTGGTCCGAGTCGTAACATGCTGTATGCTAAGTTTCTGGTATGAGTCAACCTATCATTTTTTCTACTTGTATACTTCTGTTTCAATGACAATTTACCAATTACAACTGTTTGTAAGTGTTTTCAGATGTTTTCATTCATTATGATGACATGCAGCATAAGTATAGCGCACATCAGCTTAGTAAGCGCACTCGCTATGACTCGTATTTCAACATACCAAATTGTTTTATCACTTTCCAATTATTTTCCCCTTTACATAGAACCTTTCCTCCACCACTGTAAAGGTTTTCAATTATTTTCATTCATTACGAGGGCATTTAGCGATATGCTAGCGCCTATTCACGTAGCAACCACGATCTCAAACACTCGTGTTTCATCATCTACTTTATTTATTCACTCCAATTATAATTTCCCACTTACATTACACACGTTTACACCCCTATAATGCACTGTACATACTTACTGCCATTATTTATTCAAGTGAGCGTGAGAATATCGCATGAAAATACCCTCGCAAGGAATATTTCGACATACATAATACTCACACACTTATATACTAATTCACTCACACACTTATATACTAATTAATCACTTTATCACTTGCTGACTTTTATTTTGACTAATACGTGCCTTATTCATTCAACTGAGCGTCAGGAAATCTTATCTTATCTATACACACGCTATGAATATTTGACTTAGAATATATATCATCACATACAATAATTTGAACTTATATTATACCCGTAAGAATGTCACATAATAATAAATATATAATTACGGGCCGTATTTATTGCACTGAGCGACAGAATATCGCATCATACAACCCTCTCTATGTAAGTTTCAACTTAGGGCAGATTTATATACTTACACACAATGTTTTCACTTATGTTCTACCCGTAGGCACTTTATACTAATATTTGGAGATCTACATGACTGATAATTTCACTGAGCGTCTGTCTGTCGCATTTACCTCATAATTTCAGCGTCCTTTCGCATTCACACCATGCTAAAATTGCATCAACGTGTGATATTCACTAAAACATACGTGAATACAGAGACCCACGTCACACTGCACGCACTCATAGCGGGTGTCCTTCCTCTGTGTCGTGAGTCTCACCTGGGAATTACTGCACACGTGACACCTGCGTTGGGGCCTAGGTCTGTTGGGCTGGGGAGGGATAGGAGTGGGGAAATGGCGGCCGGATATTCTCTGGGGAGTTTGGGCAATAGGGGCAGTGCGGGTGCGATGTTGGGGCCTTTCAACAGCATGCTTTGCAAAGATTTCTCTTGTGAGCTCCCTCACAAACCGTTCAAATGTTTCCTGAACTCCTGAGGTCATGGCGTGAAGGTGGTGGCAATTCAGAGCAGTGATATCTAGTAAGTGAAAGAACAGTTTTTTATACCACTTCATCGTTGTCCTGGCACACTCTACCGTCGATATCATGGAGTCTGACTGGTCCACGAGGCGCATGTTTATATTGTAATCCATAACACACTCAGGTTTCCAAACACGACTCCTGCTCTCGCTACGGTAATCTACAGAATCAGTACGGTGCATCAAGGGGCGGTGAACCGTGGACAAGAGGCTTACTTCTCTGTTGTGGTTCCACATTGTTGCAAGGATGTTGTTGGCTTTGAAGAAGACAACCTCATTCCTTGCAAGTTTCCGCCCTACCTTAGCCATGTGACGCCGGTTCACCTTTACAGTTCCACAGACTCCCGTTTCATGTGTGTGAAGATAACGAGCGAGAAGAGGGCTAGTGTACCAGTTGTCGAGGTAGAGAACGTGACCGCGATGAAGGTAGTCTTGTATCATCGTCTTTACCACTGCTCCCGACAGTCCAATACTTCAATCTTCTATTATGTCTGTCTGTGCACCGGTGTACAAGACTATGTCTTGCACGTATCCAGTCCTACAGTCACACATAACAAAGATCTTGAACCCAAAACGGTGCCTTTTGCTGGGTATATACTGTCTGAATGAAATATTGCCTCTCCACAACAAGAGACTCTCGTCTATGACGAGATCTCTATAGGGATAGAATGAGGAACGAAAGGTTTGCCTGAGGTGATCAAAGACCAGCCTAATTCGCCTCATTTTGTCCGTGTTGTTTGTATTTGCAGGGTCATTAGCATCATAAAAATGGAGGCGACTTAGAATTTGTTGAAACCGATTACGGCTCATCACTTGACCAAATATGGGGGTAAACATAACAGGCTCCCTAGTCCAGTAAGCAGGAATTCTATTCTTTCTTATAATACCCATCAAAAGGACCAGGGCAAAAAATAAGAACATTTCTGGAAGGGAGACAGGGTAATCATAGATCATAGAATGCCTACTCCTTGTTCCCAATCTTTCACTTTCTAGGCGCTGGGCGCTTGCAAACAGGTTTGTTTGGTAAACGATCTCCTCCACGAATGCCTCACTGAAAAACAGGTGGAAAAAATCCAACCTGGTGGAATTACTGTGAATACCTGGTGCAATGCAGCCAGATCGCCCTTGCTCAGTGAAAGGGTGAATGAGGGGAGAAAAATCACGCCCATCCTCCCAATCCCACGACACAAATCCCTCGTCCCCATCAGCCCCATCACCGCCTTTGTCTGGGTGGGGAGGAGATCCTGGTTGGGGAGGTGGGGGAGAAGGAGTATGGAGGGCTTCCCCACTGTCACTCCTCTTCCCTCTGCCTTTACCCTTTCCCTTTCCCTTACCCTTACGGCCTTGAGGAACATTAGGGGGCTGTGGGGATGAAATAGTAGAATATTGGGGAGCAGAAGACGTGCTGGGGAGTGGTTCCTCCCCACCTTCCCCTTCCATTACCATACCACATGCTCTCTCACACAACCTAGCTCGACCACGTGTTAGGGGATATTGGGGAGCATAAGACGTGCTTTGGAGTGGTTCCTCCCCACCTTCCCCCTCCCTCACAACCCCACGTGATAAGGAACGCACCCGCACTGGCCCACGTGATCCACTCTGCCGCCTCACACTACGTAGGGAGAGCAATGACTCACTCACGTCACTCTCACTTTCCCTAATCCCTGGACTTTCCGTTTCACTCCCCACTCCCTCCACTTGACTTCCTAGCTCCCCAAACAGAATGCTAGGCCCATACCTGCTCATACGACGTGGTGTGGCTCTGGTCCACGATGTGTAATGACCTCCCGTCCATACCACGTGGCAGCACGTCCCACGGCTCCGTCCTCGTCCTCGTCCTCGACCTCGAATTCTGCTTCCAAATCACGCTGGGGATAGGGATAGGATATACCACGTGCCTTCTTTGCCTCCTGCCCCTCTCTAGCAGCACGGTAAGTCACGTACTGCCGCTTCCTGGGTGACGGAACTTCCTCGTCACTGCTGGTGGTTTCTTCCTCCTCTGGCTGCACATAATCTTTGTCCATCTCCTCGTCGTCCAGTGGGGAATCACTGTTGCCGGTAAAGGTGTCCAGGGCGACTTGAATCTCGCTGTCTGAGAGACCTCTCTTAGCCATGTCTGAGCAGGACCGTGGCTACCAGGTGAGTGGACGAGTGGCGGGCTAGTGCGGGTCACGCGGGGTCGCCGAGTGTTCCCGTCTGGTGGCAGGTAGGGGAAGGTCAGGCGAGGGTACGTACAGCAAATCAAGCGCGAAATTTGAAAATTGTCGAAATTATGCACATTGCAATTGCACGACGTACTGGTACGTCGCCAGGACTGGCAAATGCAAATCGTTGCAACGTACCCATACGTCGACGGGACGGGGCGGGTTAAGGAAAAGAGGAATAAGGCAAAAAGGGCTGTGTGTGATGCTAAAGTGGCAGCAGATGAGGTGTGGGGTAGGTGGTTAACTGAGAATTTTCAAGAGAATAAGAAAATGTTTTGGAAGGAGGTGAAGATGGTGTGAGGGAGATAGTCTTAGAAGGAAAAGCAAGTAAAAGCAGAGGATGGAAGGAAGTTAACTAAGATAGATGTTATATCAAGAGATGGGCAGAGTATTTTGAAAGATTGTTAAATGTACAGGAGGAAAGGGGGGCTGAAATTGTGGCAGATGGAAGGGTGTAAGGAATTAATGTTTTGAGAGACATGAATGATTCTTTGATCATGATGGAGGAAATGCTGAGGTAGTAAGGAGATGAAAGCAGGGACAGGTGCAGATATGGATGGGTATGCTGTTGAATGTCACAAAGGTGGTGAAGCGAATATTATTGAGTGGATAGTAAGACTGCTGGATGTGTGTTTTGTGAGCGGTCTGGTGCCAATGGACTGAGCAAGAGCGTGTGTGGTTCTATTGTATAAAGGTAAGAGTGACAATTATGAACATACTAGTTTTAGGGGTATAAGTTTGTTAAGTTTTGTAGGTAAGGTGTATGGTAGAGTTTTGATAAAGAGAGTTAGAGAGGGTACAGAAAGAGTGATTGGCGATGAGCAATGTGGGTTTAGGAGAGGAAGGGGATGCATGGATCAGGTGTTTGCTCTGAGACGGGTGTGGGAAAAATATTTAGCAAAAGGTAACGATGTATTTTGGGCTTTCATGGATTTAGAGAGAGTATGGTAGAACTGATAGGGAGGCTTTGTGGACTGTTTTGAGAGTGTATGGACTAGATGGTTGGTTGTTAAAAGGAGTGAAAAGTTTTTATGTAAATAGCAGAGCATGTGTAGGAGTGGGAAATACTGTGAGTGATTGGTTTCCCGTGAGAGTTGGGCTGCAGTAGGGATGTGTGATGTCACCTTGGTTGTTTAATATTTATGTAGATGGTGTTGTAAGGGAAGTGAGTGAGAGAGTGTTAGGTGGAGATTTGAGTCTGGTGAAAGTTGATGGTAGAGAGTGGAAACTGAGTCAGCTGCTGTCTGTGGATGATACTGCACTGGTAGCTATTCAGAGGAGAGATTGGAACAGTTGGCAGAGGACTTTGGAAGGGTGTGTGAAAGGAGGCAATTGGGAATAAATGAGACTAAGAGTAAAATGATGAAGTGTACAAGGTTGAGAGATGGTAGGAGGAAGAACGTAGTTCTGAATGATGAGTTACTTGAGGATGTAGAGTGTTTTAAGTATTTACAGTCACAAGTTGCTGTTGATAGAAGAATAGATGTAGTGGTTAAGTTTAGAATCAGTGAAACAGGAGAGGTGCTGGGAGAAATAAAAAAAGTGTTTAGAAGTCATTTGCTCAGAATGGATATAGAGAGAAGGCTGTATGAGAGTGTAGTGGTTCCAACTGCAGTATATTGGGCAGAAACATGGAGTATGGGTGTAGCAGAGAGGAAGAGTTTGAATGTAATGGAGATGAGGTGTCTGAGGAATCAATGTGGAGTGACGAGTATGGATCGAGAGAGAAATGATGAATTGTGAAGGAGAACTGGAGTTATGCAGGAGATGGCTGAACGAGTTGAAGAGAAAATGTTGTGATGGTTTGGGCATATGGAGATAATGGATGAAGAGCAATTCGTGAAAATGATAACTGGATCAGATGTGAGAGGTGTAAGGCTGAAAGGAAGACCACGAGTAGGTTGGATGGACTGTGTAAAGAGAGTGTTAGATGTGACAGGGATGTCTGTAGAGCAAGGAAGAGTGGCTGCACGTGATAAGGATGACTGGAGAGAAATTGTGAATGAGTAAATGGTGACGCGGTCCCGAGGGGATATTCTCCTGCTTTTGGTCTGATCAGCTGATAAGGTCAGGTGTGAATAAGGGGAGGGTCCATTGTGCTATGGCAGAGGTAAACCAACTCTGCTGTCGGGTTCTGCTGTGGATGTCACTGACTGCATTGTGCAGTTGACCCTCGTGTGGTGTGGTACGGTGAGGATCTGTCCCTTCTTCCCTTGGGGCTAAGTACGAGTAAATGTGTGTGTGTGTGTGTGTGTGTGTGTGTGTGTGTGTGTGTGTGTGTGTGTGTGTGTGTGTGTGTGTGTGTGTGTGTGTGTGTGTGTGGATGAGTAAATTGGGAGTGTGTCGTCCTGTCTCGGCTACCCTCCATTTTTGGGGGGAAAGCAGCCTAGGTATATAGATAGATAGATAGATAGAAGTGCCTGTCACAATTAAACAAGACTGCTAGGGATGCTGAAACCAATCTTCTCAGGGTTGCCACTCGAAAACTAGAGGAGACATAAGAATAATGGATAAAACACTACCGATAGCGAATGACCTCAAGATTACGTCTACAGAAACCAGAGTTTTCTACGCAAATTAGTAATGCTTTTACAACTCGAAACGTGAAAAGTAAGAAAAAGCGGTTTTAGGCAATTACTAGGCAACGATTAGTTGTCTACCCACTAAAACCTTGCAGATACAACTAGGTCATAGGGTGGTCATTGTGTCCAGGCTTGGTCGGAATTGGTTACTTCTGAAGAATAGAAGTGCCCGCCACATTTAAACAAGAATACAGGACTACTAGAAAGAAACCACGACTAACAATAAAGGCAGCATGGAGGTGGCCAAAAAAGCACACATATAAATGGTAAAAGTGGGTGGCTAAGAGATATTAATATGACACATAAATGAAGACAAGGAAAACGAGAAAGGAAAGGAAATAGTAACTGATATCAAGGGGAAAAAATATGGAAAAGGCAAAAATAGAATTTCTATCTATCTATCTATTGCCAGACGCCTCAATCCCGTTAGGGGTGGCCACAAACAAATTGCCTCCACGTCGCCCTGTCTCCCACCATGTCACTGCCCTGGTCCCATCTCACACTCCCCTCTCTCATATACCTTCCCACTCCATCCTTCCATCTCATCCATGGCCTCCCCCTCCCTCTCTCCCACTCCACCTCACTCACATACACTTTCCTCTTATGTTTCTCGCTCTCCATCCTCCCCACATGGCCAAACCACCTCAGTGTGTTTCTCCTAACACTTCGTAACACATCCACATCCACACCACAAGGTGCCATCGCTTCCTCATTTGTTAGTCTGTCTCTCGATTTGACTCCACATGTTCCTCTCAAAGAACTCATTTCCACTGCTCATACTCTTGAATTGTGTCTCTCCAGCAACGTCCAAGCTTCACTTCCATACATTAGAGTTGGTATCACAGTTCTGTCATGCAGTAACTTTTTCACTTCCATGCTCACGTCCCTGTCTCTTATCACTGCATTCAAAGAACCAGCAACCTTTCTTCCTTGTACTTTTTCAAGCACTTCACCCTCAAAAGTTCCATCCTTACTCATCACGCTACCAAAGTACTTAAACGCACTAACCTTTTCATTTCCATCTCATCCAACCTCATTGTACATTCAGTGGCTTCATTTCTCTCGAAGACCATAACTTTACTCTTCCGTACATTCACCTTTAGATTTCGTTTCTTACACACCCTCCCAAACTTATTCACCAAGCGTTGCAGCTCCCCCTCATCTTCAATGAACAACATAGTATCATCTGCAGACAACAGTACAGGGAGTTTCCACACACTACTTTCTCTCACTCGGCCCGATTCAGCTTTCACTGAACTACCTTGTATCACTTATAACACCATCCATATGCAGATTGAACAACCATGGAGACATGACATCTTTCAATCCAACTTTCAAATAGAAAAATTCACTCAGTTCACTATCCACACGCACTACAACTTTAGCACGGCATTCAGCAACTTCCAATTTACTTCATATGTTTTAAATAATTTCCACAATCCTTGTCTATCCACCCTGTCATATGCTTTCTCCAAATCCATGAAGGGTGCATACAACTTCTTTCCCTTCTTTAGAAACTTTTCCACTAAAGTCCTAAGAATGAATATCTGATCTACGCAACCTCTTGGCTTCTTAAAACCTCCTTTTTCTTCTCTATGTAATTCCTCTGTTATTTCCCTAACTTTATCAGTAAGTATTCTGCCATATACTTTTTCTATTACACCAAGGAGACAAATGCTCCTGTGAATACCATACACTTCTTTTCCCCCTTTTCCTTCGTACAGGGGAAAAATTATACCTGACTTCCAGTCCTCCGAGACTTTACCTTCCTCCCGGGCCAATCTGCACATCTTCCACATCCATTCTACTACAATCTCTCCACCATGCTTCAGCATTTCACCACAAACTTCATCAATTTGGGGGGCTTTCCCCATTACGACTTTCTTCATTGCTTCCGTGACTTTCATCCTACTGATTTCTTCCTCTCTTCTCACATCTCTCCTACTTGCAGCCATATCCTAGCTGCACAAATGTCCATTAGAACACTGCCATTCTCGTCCATTTCTGCTGGCACACCCCACTCTCCAACTACTCCATCCACCTTCACATCCCTATTTTTCATTCATATCTCCAATCAAAAACACTCTCATTCCTTTCAAACTTTTTCATGCACGCCTCCATATATGCTTTAAATATAATTTATGCGAGAAACACAGAATCGTTAAATAAAATCACATGTAGAAGGACAACTTTGAAAAAAGTAGTGTTTGATATTCCTTCTATCTATCTACAGCCAGACGTCATAATACAGTAACTTGTGGCCGTTTGTCTTTGAGTTCCTTGTTTTACGAGGAGGGTCACTAACCCTGTATCAACCCACTTTTGACACGTAGGGAACACGTATGGGTTAGTTATATGATTACCACCCAGCGCTGTAAATAGTTTCCTGGCATAGAGGAAACCATTAGTCTTGTCACTCAGTGTACAGCTAAGTAAAAAGAAAAGAAGTGTAATAAAAGTGCCAAGAACGATGGTAGAAATAGAAAGAAAGGAGGGCAGAAACAGAAAAAGAATGATAAAGGTGAAGGAAGAAGTTTGTAGCACTACATCAAGTGAGTGGATGTTGCTCGCCATCTCTACCGCCTAGGAAAGGAAAATGAAGGATTGAAAAAGGAAAACTTAGGTATATGGGTAGGTAAAATCTCTCTCTCTCTCTCTCTCTCTCTCTCTCTCTCTGTATATCGATATCTTTGTATATCTACGTGTATATACCGGTATATATATATATATATATATATATATATATATACAGTGGGCTCGCACAGTGCGCGTCACCGCAGTGCGCGATTCGCCTTGTGCACGAGTGACCAAAAATCATAACCAAAAACCCTTTAATGCGTGAGTTTACCGCACAGAACGCGGGGCAGAGGCAAGGAGTGGCTCAAAAATGCCATTTTCTACTAGTGCGCGACCACCCCTTACAAAGCGTGTCACGTGTGGTCATGTTGATGCCAGAAATTCCCGGGCATTCTACTGCGCAGCTTGGAGTACAAGGGAGCGGGCGCGCCATAACAGTCTCGGCTCGTGCACTGTGCGGATCCGCTCTCTACAGCTAACCTGTCGTGTATAACGTGTGGTGTTTTTGTGCTGCCTGTACTTTGCTGCACCATGGCTCCAACCCCAAGAGTAAAGAAACTTCTGATGCACGCCACCAAGTTAAAGATAATTAATATGAAGAAGGGTCAAGGAAACACGGCTATCGGGAGAACCCTGGGACTGGCTGAATCTACAGTGAGAACTGTATGGAAGAACCATGAAGCCATAAAGGCTGTAGTCAAGACGTACGGTGCCTCTGACCTAGACGGCCGTTCACGGGTGGGAAATCGTGCTATGATATTAATGGAGCGCTATCTTGCCACCTTCATAATGCGGAAAGAAAAGGAAGGTGTTCCACTCAATGGAAGATTTATTTGGAACCAAGCCCAGCTCTATTACAAGGCTGCATCTCGAAGGTTAAAAGTGGAAAAACCGTTCAGGGTATCGGTTGGATGGCTGGACCGTTTTCTCAAGCACAAGGAACTCCGTTACGTGAAATTGTCTGGTGAACATGCCTCTGCCGATGAGCTGGCCACGAGATACTATCCTGCAATATTTAAAACAATTATTGAAGAGGGACACTACACCAAGGACCAGATCTACAACATCAATGAAACGTCCTTATATTACAAGGCCATGCCAAAATCAACTTACATTGCTAAAAGACAGAAACAAGCCCCTGGTCGCAAGCTCCAGAAGTGTAAGATGACGGTAATGTTCGCTGTAAACCTGTCTGAGAGCCACAAGATGAGGCCAGTTGTTGTACGCACAGCTTCACATCCAAGGTGCTACAAAAACCTCACGAACATGGATGCAAGTGGCGTGTATTGGTGTAAGTCCGTAAATGGTTGGGTGACCGGGAACATTATGGCAGACTGGTTAACGAGGCGGTGTGTCCCTGATGTGAGAGCCAAGTGTCGGGAACTGGGCATTCCATTTAAGATGCTCCTTGTGCTTGATAACGCACCGTCACCCTCCATACCTGGAAGATCTTCACAAGGATTGTCGTGTTGTGTTTCTGCCGCCCCGCACAACGTCACTAACGCAGCCACTCGATCAAGAACTAATTGCCACAGTGAAGCATTTCTACCATAAGGAAGTGTACGACTACCTACGCAGGAAGACCGACACACAAGAGGAGCTTCATGCCCTACAAGAAGATCACGACGAAGACCTTGATGAGGCATCTGCTCCCGTTCCATCTCCACCAGCACCTCTATCCCGACCTACCACAGATGCCATGACTGTTAAGGCATTTTGGCGTAACTTTACGGTGAAGGACACAGTTGAATTTCTCCTTCAAGCCTGGCACCAGATTACACCCGCAACGGTGAACCATGCGTGGCGAATGCTCGTGCCTCACCTGTGCATCACCCAGGAGACGGCCATTCAACCACTGGCCGATGCTGAGGCACCAACATTGACAGCAGCACAAGCTGTACCAGGTTTCGAGGACGTTACATTGGCGGACATACAAGAAGTGCACACTGCTACTGAGGAACAGCCTCCCGAGGAAGTGTTGCAACGGATAGACGAGGCTGACGCAGAGCCCGACGCCAGACAGAGTCAAGTTGAGCAGCCTAGTGTGATGGAAGGCAGGACTGAGCTGTGTATGTCAAACATTAGCAAGATCCTTGCTGCCGTGGATAAGCTCAAGGAAGAGGTGAAGGCACAGGAAGTGAGCAACCTAAGAACGGAGGAACTTCTGGTTGGTATCGACAAACTCTTCCGTTTCTACACAGACAGGCACAGGGAAGAAATAAACAGGAGAAAACAGACGCTCATAACAAGCTACACACAGCGGGCTCAAGTTGGTGAAATAGCGGAACCATCGACATCGTCTGCTCCTGATCCTGTTGAGGATGAAGAGGATGCAATGTCAGAATTGTCAGCATTGGACTTTGAAGGGTTTATGGCCGAAGTGAGTGACTTGGATGCTCCTGGGGAAGGTGATCAAGAGGAGTCTGTGGAGGGAAGTGTTGGTGCGGTGGGAGGTGCGGTGGGGAGTGCGGTGCTGTAAGTGTTGCCACGCCTCGGAACCCCTGTTATTTAAGGTTATTAGGCCTGTTGTCTACTGTTGTTAAGGTGACTACCCATAATTTTGTTATTGTAGCTATAGCTTTAGTACATTGTCTGAAACATATGACCTTTATTATGTCTCTAAGGGCCAAAAAATGTCCAGGTATGAGGGGGTACCTCCCATATGTAATTATTCCCATACGATTATGTATTCCTAGTACGCGAATTCCCAGTGCGCGAGCTCGAGCACCGCCCAATCTCTTGCGCACTATGCAAGCCCACTGTATATATATATATATATATATATATATATATATATATATATATATATATATATATAAATATATATATATATATATATATATATATATATATATATATATATATATATATATATATATATATATATATATATATATATACATCTATCTATGTAATGTTTATTTATTTGCTTGTTTATTTCTACTAAAAATGAATGCAAACCATACTTTTTCTTCTTACTACCAGTATATTTTTTATGCAAATTTTTCACTGGATTCTTGTTAATGGTAAGTGCATAAATAAGGTATTTAAACCTGTTTACGACGAGATTGTCCTTTATATATAATTTATTTGTTACTTCGTGACGTTTTTTTTTTTAGCTAATAAATTTTATTCCAGATGAGAGAACGGAATACAGGCCTATCGGACATTTTTTTAAAGAGGGGCTTCCAAACTGATATAAATTCAACTCCATATGCCCTTGCGATGCGGAATTAAAAATGGGAGATCTGAAAGCGAGGCACAGAGGAAAATGAGGCGATGTATATGGAAAGACATTAGCTGAAGAAGAATGTGACAGCGAGAAAAGATAACAAAACATAAACTAGAATGATGGGAAAATGGAAACTGTGGTTAGAGCAAAGAAATAAAAAAAAAGGGAGAATATTTTAACATGCGTACTACGAGACCTTCGGACAATTATTGATGAAGTGTGTCAAAAAATTGCAGGCATTGTATTGCCCAGTGTATTTATTTCATCAGTGCATTAGTTTGTCCTTATGACGTACCTACAGTCATCCCCTCTGCTGTAATTTCCTTTCATATTTATCTCTGCGGTTTCTTCACTCCCTTGCTTTTTACCTTCTGAGTCTATTTACCGAAGCTTTATCATTATATACTGTATGTAGGTAATTACCACCCTCATTTTTTCACGTTCTTTTCTTTGGCATTTCCCTTACAAGTAACCCGAATTCCTTAGTTGCATCATTTTTATTTTTTTCTCCTTCTGTGTTTCCCTATCATTCTTCTAATTCTTATTCCTTCAAATCTCATTTTCCTACACCTCACAATTCGTCCACCAGTCCTACGTCATTCCTCCAGCGCTGTCATTCATCCAGTTATCGTAATTTCCTGCATCTCTCTTGATCTTGCGCAAGTCCTTCATTATTTTCTAGTACTCTTACATTCTTCATTTTGACATTCTGTTTTATTCTCCATCTCTCCATCATCCTGTTTTTTGTCAGAATTCCTTCTTCATTCCTCCAGCCCTCCGACATTTCTCCAGCTTCCCTACTTCCCGTCTTTATTATTATTATTATTATTATTATTATTATTATTATTATTATTTCTTCTCTCCTTCGTAGAGTGACGATCTTTCGGCTGCAGCACACTCAGGAACCAGTCTTAACGGCTGAACATAACCCGGTGCCAGAGGGTGAGAGGGCGGTAATGGAAGGAGTGTGTGAGACAGATGGTGGTGTGACGTGGCTTGACTGAGCTGTGATTACTGCTTCAGGAAGTGGACTGAGAGTAAGGGGAGGTAACAGACAAGAAAATAGAGGAGGAAAACGGAAAGGCAGGAGAGAGAGAGAGAGAGAGAGAGAGAGAGAGAGAGAGAGAGAGAGAGAGAGAGAATGGAAATGATAGAAGGAAACAAAGGATGGAGGGAGAATTATGGAGTGAAATGGTCAGCGGGCTGCCGGAAAATAAGGAAAGCAGGGAGGACAGGAAGGGTAGGAGAAAAACAGGAAGAAGAGTGGAGAGGAAGATTGCAAAGGAAGTGAAAATGAAAGTATACAAGAGGAGAGATGTGATCGATGAAATGTAGGTGGAATGCTCTTATTACGTTTTGCTTTATCCAGTGGACCGTAGTCAAATGAGAAATGAAAACATATCTTCTGGAATATGAAAGTTTAAAGTGAATATCGTGTAAAAAAGCAACAAAAAAAAATTGTTAGGTTTGTGGAGAGACTGGGAGAAATTGCTAAATTCAGTAACAGGTCAATGAAATGATCCTTTCGACCTGGAATCGTTATTATTATTATTTTTAAATCTTTCTGGGAATAAACAATTTTGATCAGCTTAGGAGGTGGTTTTCGTTTAAACAAGTCATATATAACCTTATCACTTCTTCTAATAAGAGGGATCTATTAAGGTAATCAAGTGTGTAGTGACTGCACGAACAAAGTATGTATAATATCAAAGTGGTTAAAGGCTTAAACATAGTAACCTGCGACGATGGAGCCTTTTCTGCAAACACCAAATGCACCTCTGACCAACGAGGATCAGAGTCATCCAAGAAAGCCTGCTGGAAAAGGTCAAGTAAGAACGGCCACGGCTTATATTGCCTTTCAGTCCTCTCAAAAAACACGAAACTTTCACAGAATTTTTATTGATTTATTTTTCTTCAGTAGCCTGTCAATTTAGGGATAATGATAACTAAACTACGAACTAGAGTGTCTTTCGGAAATTTACTATAATGAAATGAAGCATTTACAGCATGGAATATGCCTCTAAGAACAAGATTTTTTAGAACGGAATGGTGGGTGAGAGGGAGTGGAAGAATGCTTAACGAAACAGTCACAAAGGATAAGAGGCATGATTATATGACGAAAGCAGTAGCTGAATGTGAAAGGGAAAGAACACTGAAATATAAAACACGACCAAGGCGGCAGATTTTCGCAAGGAGAGAAAGATACAAGAAACAATTATCTGGAAGGAGGCAAGTTTGATATAATTAGCGAATTCGAAACAGAGAGAGAGAGAGAGAGAGAGAGTCTGGAATAAAATGAAAACTGAAATAACGGAAAAAAAAAATAAAGACTATGGATAAGAAGAGAAACGAAAGGAAAATGTAAGAGCAACATAAATAAACAGGAATTGACGAATAAAAAGGAAGATACAGATAACACTTGAGATTAAAAATACGTGATGAAGGACAGACAAACAGGAACAAAGGAAAGGGCAAAAGAGAAAAAAAGAGCGAGGACTTATCTAAATACAAAAATATTAAATAGGAGAGACAGACCAGTAGATACGGTACCTCGACAATGAATTTGGAGGAAACGCCGAACTGAAATAAACTAACGTAGAATAGGCAAGGAAAACGAGAAAAGACCAAGGGAAAAATAATGAAAACAATATTTTTCAGGCGGAGTGTGGATGTGATATAAATGTTTGGAGAAAATATGATTTAAAAGTATATATATATATATATATATATATATATATATATATATATATATATATATATATATATATATATATATATATATATATAAGAAACAATTAGTGAGATGCAATGTCAGATGATTACAGTATAATATGAAAACAAATACAGGTTTTAAATATATACAGAAAGGTAAAGTATATTAGGACAAGTTCTTGCCTTTCCACCATTGTACGCATACGTCGAGACGCTACTTAAATGCTCTGCAGTAATAGCATGGAGAATAATATGAACTGCTGACTTACAAAAAGAACGGAAAAAAAAAAAAATGAAATATGGATCTCTGTATACCCCAATCATATGTCTACCAATCTCCATAGTCAGACTCATTACCCCCGTGAGGAGTGGCCACAAATGAATCGCCTTCATGTCGCCCTGTTCTCTACCATTTCTGTCCCCTCCTTCCAGCGCACACCTCTCTTATATATCTCTCCACTCCACTCCTCCATCTCATACATGGTCTCTACTTCTCCTCCTCCACCATACTTATACACACCCTTCTAGTCATTTTCTTATTCCCATTCCTCTACATATGGCCAAATCATGTCAGTATTTCTTGCAACGTTTTTTATCGCATCCACATCAGTACTGCAACACCCCTTTAATTCCTCATTTACATGGCTGTCTCTCCATGTAACTGCACATGCTCCTCTCAGATAACTCAGTTTCACTGCTGTCACTCCTGGCTTGTGTCCTTCCAACAAGGTTCAAGCTTCACTTCCATGCATTGGAGTTAGAACAACAGAACTGCTGTATAGAGACATTTTTACTTTCATCTGTATCAATGCCTTCAGTGAACCAATGACCTTTCTTCCTTGTTGTACCCTTTCAAGCACTTCATCCTCTAAACTTTCATCATTACTCATCACAGCACCTGTACTTGAATAAACTCACGTTGTCTACTTCCTAACCATACAACCTCACTGTGCATTAGGGAACTTAATTTCTCTTACAAACCATATCTTTCCTCCTATATAACCTATATTCACAAATAGAATCCGTTTCTTATTTTACCAGACTAATCCACCATGCGTTGCAAATTAAATTCATGCTAACTTGTAACACTAAAGACAGAATTTCAGTGATGACACTAGTGATAATTACATGAAATGCATGTCAAAAGATAGCAAATGGTATACATCAGCTTCCTTTTGAACAGAAAATGGCACAAAATTCAAAATCCTACTATATTTCAAAGCAGATGAAGAGAAATTCAAATTAAGATGACTGAGAGGTAGAAAGGGAGATGAAAAAAAAAAAAGAAATGAAGAGAGAATCATTCTTTACAAACCTTCTGAGCTTGGGGCCAAAGGTTAAGTAAGGAGAATGTGCGTCTTCCAGCTAACTCCTGTCTGCAGTACGCTATTGGTTGTCTAGCATTCAATCCCCTTATCCACAGTGAGCACGATCAAATGCTCTTAAACATTCACTGTTTCCATAACTTTTCCCTTCCTCCTCTTTCTGGATCTGTCTCTTCCTATTCTCTCATCAGCTCTGCTTGTTTACACACATTGTCTGTAAATCTTTAATAATGCATATTTTCCATATATCTAAACGAATTATAAATTTGCTTTCATACGGCCCGTTTCGGAGTTCATCTTTGATTCTGCGACATGAACTCCTTAAAGCCTCATTTATTGCACCTGGTTTCCAAGATAGGCCATCCTTTTCTTATGTCCTCCACTCTTGTCTTGCATTTAATTTTCTGTCTTCTTTATTGTACCTTCAGCTTTTCCTTTCTACACTCCCTCTCATTTCAACGTTCCATTCTAGTTGTATTGCATATGTTTTGGACACTTCGTCAAATATTGTCATTATCATCTGCTATTTGCCTCGCGTTATGCAAAGGATCTCAATGGTGGCCTGTCATCTGGAAGGCAAGGGTGTGTTTAGAATAAGATGCAGACTGGAGTTTCCGTCTGCAGGTTACCCTCATGAGGGGATGGAATATTGTCGAGGGAGCTTTGCTTACTGGTGGGAGAAGACAAAGAAGGGTAAGACAGGCTGATATATTGTTCAGGGGTATTCCCTGACGCATATACTCATACACCTTCATCAGTAGTGTGAAAATAATAAATTCATTGTAAGTGACAAGGACCCCATCTCTCTGACAACTTTGCCATGTAGGTCAGGGACAGGCTGATAGGTGACTTCAGGAGCAGGATGCTGAGGCAGCACACCTGGTGCTTGGATAGTATGATTTTATTGAAGTGAAGAAGGCAGGATTCATTTTTTACTCACTGATCTTCACGATTCCTTTATTTTCCACTTGACTGGAATCTATAAGTACATGATATTGATTTTGTGAACACCTGGTGAGGATGCAGCCCAACCTGAGTCCCATACGCCAGCTTACTGTAGAGGTCTGTATTACTTTTCAATTGTATTATAACATTTCGTAGCAAGGTGGCAAACCTTGTTGGGAATTTCAACCATTCTTCATATCGCAATACAACGCCTGCCGTATACCCAGACCCTCTTGTTATAATCCTCTTAACAACACCTCACAAACACCGAACTCACTCATCTTCTCCAGGTAACACTGTGCCAAAAATCCCTGGTTGATACTGGCGCGCCATTGGGTAGAACATAATGATGGGATTTGTTACGGTGGTTAACGAGGGACATGGAGTTTAGTGCAGTGTTTATGAGTCAGAGAACCATCATTTGGAATGGTGATAGGGAGGTGGTGGGAAAGTGGAGAAGGAAGGCAATTGAGCAATTTTAACTGAGTATGGGAGTGAGAGCTAAGAAGACGAAGACGAAGAAGAAGAAGAAGAAGAAGAACAACAACAACAACAACAACAACAAAATGTGTTCAGAGGATGTAGATGAATAACAGACAGAAGAAAAGCAACAAATTGAGATGAGAAATATGAATTCATAGCGAGCTCAAGGAAGACCAAAGAGGCCATAGGCAGGAGAGAGAGAGAGAGAGAGAGAGAGAGGGAAGAGAGGAAAGGAATGATAAGAATAAGAGATGATGGGAAGAAAAATGGAAGGTTGAAAGGAGGCTTAAGGAGGTGAAAGGGAAAATGGAAGAGAGTGTGTAAAGAAACGTATGAGAGTTGGATTTGGAAAGGATAATGAAATTGAACAGTGGGAAATAGAGAATGAAGGAAGAAATAGGAAAATATCGAAGAGTAATGCAAGGAAAGGAGAAATGGATCATTCATATACTGTGCTTTCAGTTTGATAACTTAAGTGTTGTTGTATATCTTTTATCTGCTTCTGCAGATATTCTCTCTTCCTATTTGTTTTCCTGATACATATCCATATTCTGTGGTGTTAACCATCTACTTTCTCTTCACCTTCATCATTTCTCTACTTAAGTTTTGTTCTGTCTTTCATCAGATTTGCATCTTTTTAACATATTCATCGTCAACATTTTAATCATTTTTAATCATCACTCTCATAATTTTCATCAGCAATATCACAGTCATTTCTTTCATCATCGTGATCATCTTCAGAATAGGTCAGAATACAATTTTGGTAAATTTATCTGGGGGAAGGATGGGGTGATGGCATTTTGGTGGCTTTGTCACTGTGGAGCTCAAGTTCGTCTTATTTACAAAGGCTTTATCATGCTTGCATGCGTCCGCTTTGGTCAACAAATGGCGGATATCCAAGCTGTTTGATCTCTGGCAGCCTCCTAAATCAGTCTTTGATCCCACAGGTCATAATCAATGACTTTGTCCTAGTCTTTTTCAGATTGCCTCTCGTACCGCTTCCCCCGACGTTCACACTTCTAACTTTCTGCGCCCAATTGTCATCCTGTATCCTCTCCACATGCCCAAACCATCTTAATCTACCCCTTCTCATCACAACACCCGTACACACCAATCCCTTCCTTCATCTCAACTCTCTCATTCGTGAAGCGAGCACCCCTAGGCCTTGCAATCAAAGACACACTGCAGATGCATCAAATTATTGTTATGTCTGCACGCTTGAGACCAGGAATATCCTCTTTCTTCTGCGTTCAGGTCTCATCACCGCACTCCAAACACATGCTGCATACAAAGATCCTTTAGCACAGAGGGAGAGCCCTCTCAGTGTTAGAAGAGGCAAGAGCCTCCCGAACCTCGTTCAACCACTCCCTACGCCAGCTACTGAGCCCACTCTAACCCCTCTTTCAGAGCAAGACACGTCCCCCTAACAACCAAACTCTTCCGCACACGCAAGAGACCAACCAGCAAGATCAACCCTCTCACGTCTGACAACCTACACATGTCCCTTCCCGACACACTGTACAGACGATACCAGCACCATCCCACAGTCCCATCCTACGCCACAATATCTCTCATGCAACCACTCACTACAACTACTGCACAAGATAGAATTACTTCCCACACCCTTGTGACAAACTGCACATGGCCACTCTCCCTCTGCTTTGACAATACCGCTACTATCCTTACGTATCATAACTTTTTTTAAAATTCGCATTTACTCTCAATTCCTTGTGCCCATACCGCCTCTCCACATCTCTGCATTCAGCACCAAACCATCAACAACATCTCCCATTTCAGTGGTCACGTGAGAGAGGTTCAGGCACCATAACAAACAATGAGAGCCTAAGACTAACCTCTGATGCACGCCAACATCCATCGAAACTCATCACTCAATCTCCATTTACTCTCATCTTGGTACGAGCACCCATATAGATGGGCAAAATAACTCTAACCAGTCACTCAACGATCCCAAGTTTTCTCATTGCCTACTTCACCACCTCCCTTTGGACTCTGCCAAAGACCTAGTCCAGATCAAGAAAAACAATTTACTGCCCCATTGTCTTTCCAGTAAATTTTTCTTGAACCTGTCGGAGTGAATATGGCAACAGTGGTCCCTTTGCCTGGCATAAACCCAAGCTGCATCTCATCATTATTCACACGTTCCCTTAACATATCTTGTAGGTCACTTTCCATTACCTTCGTTACCTATTCCAAAAGTACCATGTCTCTTTCCCGGGCATCACCCCTCCCTTTGTACAGTAAGCAACTATAATCGTGTCATGAAATTTGGTGAAAACATAAGCTAACGGGCTAAGCGTCTGGTACATTCCGCCGTCTGTCATTCAGACGGTTCATAATGTTTCACGAGTTACATTTAATCTTCGGACAAAACCGCGACACGACTACTGTTGCTCACTGGACACATTTATTATTTCACTCTTCAGCCAGATATCTGGGACAACACACTAATATATAACTGTTTTCATCAGATCAGTAACTAAACCCAGTCCTATATCTCCTAAGGCCTTTCGCATTTCAACAGTCATCCCAGACACACCCGCTGTATTGACATTCTACCTATTGTTCTTCTCACAGTAGCAGCATTAATCAAAATCCAAAGGCCAAACATTTAATCAGTTGACATCAAACCTTTTCTGATAAGACAAATTCCCCGTTTAGTAATCGGACACAATGCTCTCTACAGGCTTCCCCAGCATCCTCACTATCCAAACCCCAACCTTATTCTCAACGCACCGTTCACCTACGATATTTCTGCCTTCCGTCTTCATCCAATCTAAAACCGCAGCATTCCTTTCAACGGGCTTCCAGGTAATCTAGAAATAGTCTTCGATACTCAGACCTTCCCCTGTACACGCACCCCTCAAGCTCCATGCCCGGAAGCCAGGTATATAAGATTAATTGCCAGATGCATACAGCTACCTCCACACACACACACACACACACACACACACACACACACACACACACACACACACACACACACACACACACACACACACACACACACACACAGGTTTATATATTTGTTATCTGTATAAAAACAAATAATAAAGAGGCTAGTATTCTGCTGTTCAAACTATCCATTATCCATAAGGATAGTAGAGTAATTACCAGTCGCGACAGCGAAGCTGGTATTGTTTTCAATTTGCCTGTGTGTCTGTACGTCTATTACCACGATAGCTTCTCAGCCTCTCAAGATATGATCACAAAATTTTACAGGTGTGTAGTAGGTAAAATATTCGATCACGAAGTCGATATTGGTGAAAGTAGGTCATGGTCTGTGGGTCTGTTACCACGATAACTTCGCAACCGCTCAAAATATCATCACAAAATATTACTGGTGGGTAGTACCAATGAAAATCTCCCATAAGTATTGTTTCAGTTTGTCTGTTCTTCTCTGTGTCTGTGTGTCTGTTAGCACGATAACTTCGCAACCGCTCAAGGTATCAACACAAATTTTGCAGGTGTGTGGTAGGGATGAAAATCTCCTACGAGTTCGAAATTGGTGAAAGTACGTCAAGGTCTGTGTGTCTGTTATCGCGATAACTTTGCAACTGCTCAAGATAACATAAAAAAAAGTTACATATGTAGTAGGGATGAAAATCTACTTGTTCGAAATGGGTGAAAGTAGGTCAAGGTCATATTCCGGGCAGCGCTAGATATGTACTGGCTCGCGGCTGCTGTGATTCCCTCTTGGGGAGGCCTCTAGTTATTATTTATATATCAATAAGGACATTCATAAATACACAAGCTTACACAGTGTACAAAAACACAGATAAGGAAACATACACACAACCTGCATGAACCGTGAACACAGAGAAGCACGTTCATGCAACTACACTTGCACTTGCACACAATCACACATGCGAAGTATAATGTACGCACACAAGTATTTATGTACACACACACACACACACACACACACACACACACACACACACACACACACACACACACACACACACACACCACCACCACCACCACCACCACCACCACCACTACTACTAAAGTTCTGGTGTGAGTCCGTCCTCTTTCATCAGCCTGGAACAAATGCCTCGGAATGTTTGTCTCTTGATGTTGATGGTGGTAATGATGATGACGATGATGATGATGTGGGAGAGGTTAATTGTAGGCGTGATGTTGCTTGTAATGATGGAGCTGATGAATGTATAAATGAACAGGGTTATATTGGCTAGAGTGCGGTGATGTACGTAGGATGTGACGAGAATGATGCCGATGGTATGCAGGAATTTGACTAATTAAGGAAAAGTAAGCGTACCAACCATTGGCTGCTAATTCTTCAGTGTAAGGCGAATCCCTTATACTTTCTTTTTCCACCGTCCATGTGGATTGCATTATTACTCTTCAGTTACCCTTCACACTGTAAGAAAGCAGACTGGCTGTAACTCTTTGCGCTTTACGTGTTTTGCTCACCCTCACCCACAGGCTATTGCTTTATCTCTCTGGAGTTTTAACATTTTAGTTTACTTTTGCATCTTGCATTGAATTTATTCAAGTCAGTATATCACCCTAAAATTACAAGGAAAAGCAAAGGTAATGTTTATTCCCCAAATTGGAAGTTATGGTAAATCTTCCCAGAGATGAATAACCAGCAATTTGGAGAAAATGATTAGATATGAATATGCCATCGTAGTGAAGGGGTTAACTGTCCGGAATCCAGCCCCAAATTTCATCCAAATTGGCCACGACCATAATTCCTCCAAACTTCTGCCACCTATGAGCCAACTATGAATTTATTTTCAATTTTAAGGTTCATAAAATTTCTTATCACAAAACCTCCAAGCCCATTTCATCATAATTCGTTTCCTCTCCAAGCAATCTTCCCCTCCTATCTTCCTCCACTTTATTCTTGCAATTAAAGTTAAATAGTAAAATACAGCAATACATTTTATTATGCTTGTTCACAATGAAAACGTTTCGGTCCATGTGCCTATGCAGTCCCCATGTTTAGGCAGATCTAAGTATACTTTAAGTCTCCTGCTGGTGTGAGGGATACCAGTACTTTGCGGTATTTATATCAGTTCTGGTGTTGGGGCTGCTCTGTTTAAGTCACATTAATTAACATACAAAAGACAGAATGTTTGGCTGTTCTCCTTTCGCACCACATCTAGTGACAGCAAGGTCTGCTTTGTTGGACATTCATACTATTCTTTACTACGATGAAGAGCATGTTCTGTACACAGTACTGACAAAACACCCCATTGTATTCCATTTATTTACGACTCTTAAGCCCCAAGTCCACTCGTCTTCCCTAATGTTCCAGTTCCTGGGTGATTACTAGCATGCCACTGTTCACATAGGGAGGGATTAATTAGGGTGATTAATGAGCAATGGGAGGCTGACTGCAGTGAGTATGAGCCAGAAAAACATTTGAAATTGTAACGGGGTGGTGCTGGGAAAGGAAGAGAGGGAGGATAATGGAGCAATAGCGGTCTGGATGTGCCAATGACAGCTACAGAGAGTGAGTGAAAGAGAGGTGGAGAAAAAGGGCAAGGGAAGAAATAAGGCTTAACTCACCAAGATGCACTGTTTCATGCTTTGTTCTTACTAACACTTGACGATTTTACTTAATTTCTTCGAAATTTTCCGAAATGAGCCATATGATACAGATTTTATTAATCATTTCGCCAAAACAGGGCTCCTATGGGATGAATAAAATTTGAGGGAAAGGTACGTCATCGTGATGAAAGTATTATGAAGATCAAAACAGAGTTAGAAACTAACAGGAGGCTGAGGTTAAAATGAACATTGGAAGAATAATAGAAAGTTGGTAAAAAATACTTAGAAGGAAAATCAGTTAGTAGGGAGATAAAGGCATAAAGATAAAGATGACAAGGGAGAGAAAAAAAAAAGGACGAAAACTCAGGTGCAGCTAACACAGGAAGTTATTAAAGGAAATACTACATAGGTGATAGAGAGAGAGAGAGAGAGAGAGAGAGAGAGAGAGAGAGAGAGAGAGAGAGAGAGAGAGGATCGTTTCATATTAGAACAGAAAGAAAGGACTGAGCCATTAAATCGAATTTAAATTATTACGCCGACAAAAAATTTACGGAACACCTTCAGTAACTGACCTATATGTAATAACATAGCCCAGTGGTGTAAAACAATATACTGTAAATTCACCACAACAAAAATTATTTTAAGCCTGAGAAATGGGAGGCAAAAGCATTGCTCACATGCCGAAGGTAACCTGCGATTTCTGAGAACCTAATAAGAATCAAACGTTTACCAGATTTTTTTTTTTTTATCTCTCATTACTGTTACTGTTGGTAAGATGAAACTGCATGAAGTTAGTGAAACGTTTGTACATCAACAGTCTGATTCTTGCTCAGCGAATGTACGACTCTGAGAATATCTAAGCCTGTACGAGTATGGCCAAGTACAGTTGTAACCTTCAGTTTCATGAATGAATAACCGACACGTATATTACAATGTAAAGAGCTAAAATAGAAAGCAACTTGGACTAAATTTACTGAACACTTCAAAAACATACAAGATTTCTTCTGGAATATACGAGAGGTACAGAAAAAAGAGAAAAACAAAATAAATTTGTATAAGTGACTGAGAAGTGAGAAGCCTGTGCAAGGCAAGTAGGATAATTAACTAGTACTGTGAGTGTCTTCACGTTGGGCCTTACTGGGCACGAGAAGAATGAAGTAAGGAGGAAGATGTAGAGTATTAGAGGAAATGAAGGAGAAAACTAAACAAAGAAAAAAGGAGGAAAAAAAAAAGACTGGAGGAGGCGAAGGAACTCAGAGGGGAGGACAGAAACTGAATACGAAGAGGATCAGAGGGAAAGGAAGAGAAAAAAATCAGCATGGCTAAAAAACGAGGAGAACGAAGAAGTAGATGAAGAGAGAAAAGGAAAATTAAATTAAAGAGGAGACAAATCTCGAGCTGATAGAAAAGGAAAAAAGGATGATATAAGGCTTATGAAGGTGAAGAACTAATGAAGTGCAGTGGACGTTGCCACTAGGAATACCAGTGTTTTGATACAGTAACATCTGTGACTGCTTTCACTGTATCACTTCTCCATCATCACAGCAATGGTAACCATTACTTCTTTATTAACTAAATCATCACATTCGGAACCTTTACTCCCCAGCCAAACCGTTTGCATTATTACCATTATTATTGTCTCTATAACCACTTTCATTATCACCTTTCTAACTGTTACCATTATTACCATCGCCACCTCTAACCACATCAACATTGCCATCAAATAAGCCACGCATCGTCTATAACCGCGCATCACATTCTTCTCAGTCTCGCTTTATTACACATTTTTCCAAGGTGTCTTACCTGAGCCAAAGTGAGTGGTGGAATAAGTAGCTGGTGCAATAGACAGATAGACAGAGAGGTATGCGCATATCTCATCTCATCAGCCGTTTGAGTGTCCACTGCATGACCGGCCTATCCCGACCGAAGTGGGGACGATATAGCCAATGTATCTCTACCAAGTGGCTTAGGCTGTCTGGTAGAGATTGTATATAGGGTGAGAAGTGCTTGTAAGTGCAAATGTTGTGTTTGGAGTGGCTTTGGATGTGTGTGCAGTCTGTGAACCAAGTGTAATCGGCCCGCGCAAGCCAACTGGGTGCAAACATACTTTACAGTATGTGACACTGGTTCAACCACAGCACCCATTGCGGCCGCCAATGCAGTATGTGGCATGAAGAACGCTCCCAAAGTTTATTACCCTGGCGGGGCGCGAACCCTCGTTTTTCAGTGTACTAAAACGCACACTTTACCACTGTACCACAGAGGCTCCATATAGATATATATCTATATATATATATATATATATATATATCTATATATATATATATATATCGATCCCTAAACCTCTTAGATAGAAGTCAGGCACTGATACCACTCCACCACGGCGTGATAAAAACTGAGAACACCTATGTAATGTATGTCTATCCAACATATAAAGACGCTCGTGTTGTGTCTGGAATAGATTAAAACTGCTCTATCATTTGCCAAGTTGTGTGGAGCTGAGAAATAATCCTAATGTGCTGTGACTGAAATATATCCTTCCATGATGGATTTACCAGGTTCGTCAAAAAAGATCAGGTGTTCACAGCTTTTATCACGCCGTGGTGGAGTGGTATTAGTGCCTGGCTTCTATCTAAGAGTTCTATGGTCGATTCCCAGTCAGGAGAATAAAAAAAAAAAAAAATGCACACACCGCGTGTAATGTGTCTCTCTACAATATATATATATATATATATATATATATATATATATATATATAAGGCGACCAGATTTATTGGGGTGAAAAGCTGGACATTCTCATATAAATATAGATAGATACATAGATAGATAAATAGAGTGACTTACGAGAGTGACAGCGACTGCTGCTGCGCTGCACCTCACTCTATGGGTGCTAATCAAACACTAATGTCTCAAACGAACGACTCCGAACATTCCATACGGTACGTCGAATAGGCCGCATGTGATTTGGATTATCTATCTATCTATCTATTGCCAGACGCCTCAATCCCGTTTGGGGTGGCCACAAATAAATCGCCTCCACGTCGTCCTGTCCCCCGCCATTTCACCGCCCTGCTCCCAACTCGCACACCCCTCTCTCATATACCTCTCCACCCCATCCCTCCATCTCATCCTCGGCCTCCCCCTCCCTCTTACCCCCTCCACCTCACTCACATACACTCTCTTCGTCAGCCTCTCACCCTCCATCCTCTCCACATGGCCAAACCACCTCAGTGTGTTCCCCATAACACTTCCTATCACATTCCATATCCACACCACAACGTTCTTTTATATCCTCATTTGTCAGCCTGTCTCTCCATGTGACTCCACAGGCTCCTCTTAAATAACTCATTTCCACTGCTCTCACTCTTGACTTGTGTCCTTCCAACAATGTCCAAGCTTCACTTCCATACGTTAGAGGTGGTATCACAATACTGTCATGTAGTAACTTTTTCACTTCCATGCTCACTTCCCTGTTTCTTATCACTGCTTTCAAAGAACCAGCAACCTTTCTTCCCTGCTGTACCCTTTCAAGCACTTCACCCTCCAAACTTCCATCCTTACTCATCACACTACCCAAGTACTTAAACGTACTCACATTTTCCAATTCCTCACCATCCAACCTCGGTGAACATTCACTGACTTCACCTCTCTCAAAGACCATCACTTTACTCTTCTCTACATTCACCTTTAGATTCCGTTTCTTGCACACTCTCGCAAACTCACCCACCAAGCCTTGCAGCTCCTCTTCGTCTTCACTCAACAACACAGTATCATCTGCAAACAACAGTACAGGAAGTTTCCAAACACTATCTTCTCTCACCAGGGCCACCCCAACATCCACTACCCTACCTTTTACCTCTTTTATCACCCCATCCATGAACATATTGAACAACCATGGAGACATGACACATCCCTGTTTCAACCGAACCTCCAAAGAGAAAAATTCACTTAGTCCATCATCCACATCCACTGCAGCCTTAGCACCATCATACATACTGTACTCTTCACAGCATTCAACAACTTCCCATGTACTCCATATATTCTTAACACTTTCCACAATCCTTGTCTATCCATCCTGTCACATGCTTGCTTCAAATCCATGAAAGCCGCATACAACTTCTTTCCTTTCTCTAGAAACTTTTCCACTAAAGATCTTAGAATGAATATCTGATCTACACAACCTCTTCCCTTCCTAAAGCCTCCCTGTTCTTCTCTAATTAATTCCTCTGTTCTTTCTCTAACTCTGTCAATAAGTATCCTACCATACATTTTTCCTATTATACTAAGAATACAAATGCCCCTATGATTACCACACACACCTTTTTCCCCTTTTCCCTTGTACAAGGGAATAATTATACCTGACTTCCAATCCTCCGGGACTCTACCTTCCTCCCAGGCCAATCTGCACATCTTCCACATCCATTCTACTACTATCTCTCCCCCATGCTTCAGTATTTCACCACACACTCCATCAATTTCTGGGGCTTTCCCCAATTTAACTTTCTTCATTGCTTCCACAACTTCTATCCTACTGATTTCTTCCTGTCTTCTCGTTTGGTCAGTCCTTGTCCGAGGGTTCTTGTTTGTTTTTTTAGTTAGTTGTTTTCCGGGGAGGGGCACTAACCCTCCGCCAATCCTTTTAGTCGCCTTTTACGACAAGCAGGGATACTGGGGGAGTATTCTTGAAAAAAAAAAACCTACCCCCAGGGGGGATTTGGATTATACTTATACATAATTTTACTAATTCATCATAATTTCAGAAAAGATCGTGTTATCTCTAACGTAAGAGCAATTTTCTGAAAGCGGGACACTTTAGTGTATAAAAAAGGCGGGAGAGACGTCAAAATGGCGGGACTGTCCAGTCTAAAAGCGGGACTCTGGTCACCTTATATATATATATATATATATATATATATATATATATATATATATATATATATTATTGTAAAAAGATATTACACGCGGTGTGTACAATATATATATATATATATATATATATATATATATATATATATATATATATATATATATATATATATATATATATATATTGTAGAAAGACATTACACGCGGTGTGTGCAAAATATATATATATATATATATATATATATATATATATATATATATATATATATATATATATATATATATATATATATATATATATATATAGTATAGAGAGAGAGGGGGAGACTGGTGAGTTTTATATTAGGGATGGAATGAAAGGGAATGAAGTGGTGTGTAAGTGTGAAAGTAACTTAAGTTTAAGGTGGAGAGAGAAGGATGGACAGATATACACATGAACCAAGACACGTACCAGCAGGTACTGATGTATTCTCTTGTCTTCCATACAGACCCCCACAGGGAAATGACTTGACATGATTAGAGGCGTGAACTTGACGTTTGACTTTTATTTCTGTATTAGTTGACTGGTAAACTAAATCAACTGATTCATCTAGATTGGGTACAAGATTTCCTCAAGGTTCTTTTATCACCAGTCACCTCCACTCCCTCCTTCTAGGCCAGGATTCACTCCATTGTGCATATACGAATATATCTGCGGACAAATGTAACAAAGCGCCGTGTTTTTTTAGATAACGATTTAATTTCACTGTGCGATAAAAAATTACCTATCATTTTAATAGGTTTCCCAACACCACTTTGACTAGTACCAAGTTATAATCGCTTTAGAGCTTCCATTTTATTTCGGTTCGGTGTCTGGGCATCATTCATTTATTCAAGTCAATGAAGTAGAGATCTGTGCAGTATTTTCCATCACTGTACCATTTCTGTTTTCTTTCAGTTTACAAATCTTTTCTCACCCAAAGCAACCTTCATTATTTCCATTCATTTTCCTTTGCCCTTTCCTCTGTCAGCTACCTTCTCGCCCCTTTCATCTTTTCACACTACCCCTGCCCCTCTCTTTCCCTACCAAATTACTTTTCACACGACGTTTTCATACCATCTACTGTGCACTGAAAGATCCCATTCTTCCCTCCTGCACTCGCGTTTTATGAAAATCCTTTGAAGTCCCCCCTCCCCCTTTTTTATGTGTTCGAATCTGGGCATAAGATTCAAAGCCCGCTCCCAAGGTCCATAGTCTTTCTACATGCTACATACTTCCACATGCCACGACTTCGGCGCTATAACCCACGTTCCATATTGAATACATGTTTGACCGTCTCAGTGTCTCATATAGGACTAGTATAGTGGCATTAGCTTGGGTATTTTCACAACATGTCGGCGGGTCACTTGATACATCAGCAAAGTATGCTTTATTGGAGTTCATATAGTTAAACGGTTTCCTTCCCCAACCGTGATTCGAACTTACATCATTTAGGACTGCCACCTCTTTCCCGATTTGGTCACCGCCTCCTACAACATGGTGGTCCAGCTAGCACTAACCAATGTTGTTGATGCAAGTATTGTGCAGACATCTGTAATAGTTCCAAGCCTTTTGAAATGTTTTCTTACATTTGATGCTTCATGTAACTTACTGTTCAGCGACTGATAAGTTACATAAAAGCTTACTTCAATGATCTTGCACATTCATTACTTATAAACCAAATAATGCAAGACCCCCTAATTACTAGAAATTGCAGGGAACTTATGGTGGCAGCTCTGCATTGTTAAAGCTCATTTCAGTTGCCAAAGATCACTTACCCCTTTCAGCTTAGTTGGTGGCCATAATTAGTCAGATTGAAGTGTTGATTTGACTAATAGCGAAGGCCAATCATTCTTACATTACTTTTCGTGTTAACGACGGGAGAGAGAAAATATTACGCAGTACATCAATTAATTTTGTTGTTTATAATTCTCGCCATATTTGACTTATAAGATTTTTTACTGGATGAGTAACAAACATGTTATTCTCATATATTGAATGGGTTATATCACATTATTGCATTAAAAAATTATCCTGAAAATTGCCAATCAGCAGTGCCAGACCTTTTCCTCAAAAGAGATTGATACAGTAAAAAATACAAAAAACGTCACCGTTAGGCAATAACAGAACAACAAACTGCGCGTGTGTAATTCACAGGGTCGGTCAGGATCACTTGATGGTCGTGATCGTCAGCTTTTACCCTCCCGGAAGGGAGCTGAGAGCTCATATAGTCAGATCTAAGGGCAAGGCTGTGACCTTCACACACGCACACACCCGTCCCCTTGCTCAAGGGGGACAGTAACCACCCACTTCGTTAGTGAAACTTTTTGCAACCTGAGCGAGGCGCGAACTCCCGTCTACCAGATGGCAAGCGAGAACGTTACCACTGCACCAGCGAGCGGTGTGTGTGTGTGTGTGTGTGTGTGTGTGTGTTTGTGTGTTTTGTTAAGTCCATCATGATACGTGGTATGCCGTACGTCTCTAATATTGTCATCGAGATTCTGTTCCACTTGTACCATTCATAAAAATATAAATAAAAATAAAAAGTGCAGCCTTAACAAGGCAAGTATACAACCATACTCGCTTGAACACGTTCCACACTTGTGGTGTGGACGCCATATGAATTCAGTGATAACTAAGGCTCATCATATTACATGTAACGTCAACTTAGAATTTAAAATGTGGGAGTAGCCAAGTTTCGTGACACGAAATCAAATCCAGACAATTTATCAGCTTAGTGCATGACCTCTTGTGTAGGACGACTTATGACCCAAAATATCCTCTTCGAAATATCTCTAGTAATCCTAATAAAGTGGCATAGACAGGGCAAGAACAATATACTGTTAAACAATAAGAAGCATACAAACGGTGCAACAGCCCCGCCCACCAAATTGTCTAAAGGCTGAGCATTTGATTTTACTCTGTGACTTTAATCTTCGACCTGTTATTCCCAAAATCGAATTATCTCATTCTTCCCTAACACTTAATGCTTCCGCCGAATTTGATCTCAGTCGAATTGAAGCTGTTTATGTTGATCATTGCACACAATGTAGAACTGTGGCAGTTCCCTGTGAACTTACCCTTCAGCTGATTGATCCTAGGTAGTATTTCTCTATCCTTGCCTTATTGTGAACATATCTAGAAAGTTTACGTTAAATCATATAAAGCATGTTTCAGTTGACGTTACCATACGACCTTAGACCTTTCACTTTTTTTTTTTTTTTTTTTCAATAAGATAGCCATATGACCGATTCTCGATCAATGCATAAAGTTGGATCCAGGTCATACCACATACTGTGTATTATACCCGAACTTGCGAAACTAGATCGGGAGTGACGTTTTGCTTGACGTGTATGTAGGGTGGGGGACGTGAACAATATAAATGAAACTGCCTTTGTTCAGTTTTAACGAAATTTGGTGAGAAGTTTGAGGGATACCCAAGTGATTGACCTATTGTCTTGCAGAACAATAAATCTGTTAATAATGTCAAGATCACAGACCTCAGACAAATTCTCAGTCAGTAAGGTAAACTTATATAGTTTTAAACCAATTTAAACCAAATTTGAAAAGATTGTGGAAAATCACAGAACGAAGAGGGTCGAATTTTAGAACAATGAATCAAAGGTCAAAGTGGAAGGATTGAAGATTGATACTTTGTTCTCCTAGTGAGTCAGATTTTAAGATCATATGGTAGATTCACATTTTAACATTGTTTATCCGTTATGCACAAAACGTTATGAAGGTGTTAAGGGTAAGGCAAGAATAAAGAGATTTACTTTTGAGAACATTCTGTCAAAGATTAGGATCTCCGGGAACGATGAAATGCCAAAATCACAGGACAAGGTCAGCTCAAACATTTTTAATATTATTTGGACCAAGCTTGGTGGAACCTCTAAGGGCCAGACAAATATGAAAGTATTCGATTTTGAGAGCATCTGGGCCAATGTCAAAGTCAAAAAGACAAAACCTAATGTTCGGCCCTTTAAACAAATGGTGGGAGTAGGATTCACTCTCTGAGTGATTTTTCTTTTACTTAATACGTTTACACACACACATATGGGTAGTACTTCTACTTTGTCCTCTGACCTTGACCTTTGATTGCTTGTTCTCAGATTCGAATCCTTTCGCTTTTGTTTTACCCCCAACCATCCAATAAAGTTCGATCTAAATCGGATAAGAACTGCTTAACCCGCGCCGTCCTGAGGACGTACTTCCACGTCCTCACGTTTTGTCACAGCCAGTCCCGAGGACGTACTTCAACGTCCTGCAATTGCAAGGTTCATAATTTCCACAAATTTCAAAATTCGCGGGAGATTTTCGTTTCGCCCGGGTACCCAAGCCTCCCCTACCTGCCGTCAGGCGGGCAGCGTCCTAGACCCCGCGTGACCCGCGCTCGCCCTTGTCTCGGTCACTCACCTGCCAGCAGTGACCCAGGTCAGACATGGCGCGGAAAGGTCTCTCAGATGAGCAAATTGCATCCGTCCTGGAAGCCTTCACTGGAGACAGTGATTCTCCACTCGATGATGATGTGGTGGATCGCGATTACGTCCAGCCAGAGGAAGAAATAAGTAGCAGTGATGAGGAGGTCCCTTCGCCCCGAAAAACGCGGTATGTGACATACCGTAAGGCAAGGGAAGGCCAGGCTGCTCCCCAACCACGTGCACAGCTATCTCTCCATCACGATTCTGATCAGGACGAGGATGAGGACGATGAGGATGACGGAGGGCTAGGACGTGATATCGCCGAGTGGTTGGGAAAGGAAAAAATATCACCACGTGGATCAGAAGGTGGGGCGAGACGACACCTAAGGTATGGTTCAAGTACTTTGTCTGGGGAAGTAGCAAGTGGTGTGGTGGGATTGCTGGGAGAAAGGGAAAGTGTTGTGGCGGCAGCGCGGGGTGAAAGTGAGAGTGGTGTGGGGGTAGTGCGGGGTGAAGGGGCCATTGGTGGGAGGGAGGCAGCACGAGCACGTGGTGCTCGTAGGCCTAGGGGAGAGGAGGTTGAGTCACTCCCCAGCACTTCTTTCGCCCCTGAATATGCCCAAACTTCCTCCCCACAGCCCCAGGATGTGGGGAAAGGAAAGAAAGGGAAGGGAAAGGGTAAAGGAAAAGGGAGAGGGAAGAGAAGTGCGAGTGATGAGAGGCGCCGCTCTCCACCTCCCCAACCTCCCCCACCACCCTCACCTCCCCACCCTGACGAAGGGGACGATGGTGACGTGGCTAGAGACGGTGGTGTCACGTGGAACTGGGAGGATGGGAGTAATTTTACTCCCATCATTCACCAGTTCACTGAGGAGTGGCGGTCAGGTTGCACGGCTCCAGGTGTAAATGCTGGGTCGTCACGTTTAGATTTTTTCAATTTGTTTTTTGATGAGGCGTTTGTTGGGCGCATAGTAGAACAGACGAATATATTTTCACAATCCCAGCGCCTTGAAAGTGAACGCCTAGGAACCACAAGCAAGCATGCAGAACAGTATGACTTTCCCATGACTATATCAGAGATGCTCCTATTTTTGGCCCTGGTAATCTTGATGGGTGTGGTGAAGAAAAATCAAATTCCTGCCTATTGGACAACGGACCCAATCATCCTAACACCTTTCTTTGGAAAGGTGATGGGTCGTAATAGATTTCAGTTTATTCTCGGCCGCCTCCACTTTTTTGATGCAGATGATCCAGCCAATGCAAATAACACCGATAAAATGAGGAGAATTAGGCTGGTATTTGATCATTTATGGGAAATGTTCCGCTCCTCATTTTATCCCTACAGAGACCTCGTCATAGACGAGAGTCTTGTATTGTGGAGAGGCAATATTTCCTTTAGGCAGTATATACCCAGCAAGAGACACCGTTTCGGGTTCAAGATCTTTGTTATGTGTGACTGTAAGACTGGTTATGTGCAAGACATAGTCTTGTACACGGGCGCACAGAACAGATATAATAGAAGATCGGAGTATAGGACTCTCTGGGGCCGTGGTGAAGACAATGATAGAAGAGTACCTTCATCGTGGTCATGTTTTGTACCTGGACAACTGGTACACTAGCCCTCTTCTCGCTAGGTTCCTCCACCAACATGACACCGGAGTCTGTGGTACAGTCAAGAGAAACCGTCGCCATATGGTCAAGATAGGGAGGAAACTTGACAAGAATGAGGTGGTTTTCTTCCAGGCCAATAACATCCTTGCAACCCTGTGGAACCACAACAGGGAAGTTTGCCTCCTATCAACTGTTCACAGCCCCCTGATGCACCGCACAGACTCCGTGGATCACCGTAGCGAGAGGAGGCGCAACGTATGGAAACCAGAGTCTGTACTTGCCTATAATCTGAACATGAGGCAAGTTGATCAGTCAGACTCGATGATTTCAAGTGTTGACTGTGCCAGGACAACGATGAAGTGGTACAAGAAACTCTTTTTCCACTTGCTCGACATCACGGTCCTGAACGCCCACTACCTGCACGCAATGACCACCGGAGTATCCGAGACCTTTGAGGGGTTTGTGAGGGAGCTGGCACGTGAAATAATCGCCAAGCATGCCCAGGAAAGACCCCCACACCGCCCCCGCGCCCCCCGTGCTGCTCAGACTCCCCTACGTCTTGCAGCCCGCCACTACCCCAGCGCAATCCCTTCCGAACCAAACCGTCGTAAACCCCAGCGTCGCTGCCATGTATGTAAGCACTCGACAGTCAGACCATCAACGCAGAGAAAAGACACAAGATACGAGTGTGTCGAGTGCAATGTTGCGTTGTGCCTTCAGCCTTGTTTCAAGGAATACCATAATCTCGTACACTTCTGAAACTGTGTGGGAAGGCGAAATGACGCTCATGGTAATGGTAAGGCCAGTCAGTAGGTGCTAAGTCAAATATAAAGTTGAAACGGGTGTTATTTTTTCAGAAAAGTAATGTATAAGATGAGAATTAGTGTAAGTGGAAAGAATTGTTATCAAAACTACACCCACTGTGTAAATCTGGTCAGTAAATATGTGATAGCAAGGAAATAAAGTGGAAACGGGTGTAATGTTAGCATGAATAAAACGTATAAGTTGAACATTACTGTAAGTTGTCATAATTGATGTCACGATTACACCCACATTCTGGTCAGTAAGTATGTGATAGGAATTATATACAGTGGATGATGTTGTAATGTTAGTAGTAAGGTATTTTATAAGTTGATTACTTGTGTAAGATGAAACAAATGATATCGCGATAACACTCCCTGTGTAAGTACGCGCAAATATGACGCTAAGTTCCATCGTACGTTCAGAAATGATGTAATATCAATTATATCAAGTGTTTACATGTGCAATGTTAGTGTAGAATAATTATATAAGTAAAAAAATAGGTTGTAAGTTAAATTAGTTGTCATAGCGACTTCACCGTGTGTGTTACTATGCGCTATTATTACGCTATATATTTACGTAAGGCCTGAAATAATCTCAAAACAGTTCTATAAAGTTGAAAAGTGTATAATAATATTAGAAAGGTATTATGTTAGTAGAAAAAGCACAATACGAGTTGAAACATCAGTCACAGTGAGTTCACTCACTACGTAAATTAGCGCTAGCATTACGCTAAATGTTATCAAAAGGCCTGTGAATACGTAAAAACAGTTCAATATAATGTAAAATGGTATAATGTTATTGTAGAAGTATTATGTAAGTAAAAAAAATTATATGTATCATGATTTTAGAATGTTAGCGATTCATCGTGACCAAGTTGGCCGATTTTGCTCGTTTCTCACGATGGTACAATGGTTATTTCTGCTCTATTTTTGTATAAAATCCAATATACTCTTTTATCACATGTTTTTATGTTTGTAATAAATTCATTTCTACTTACTTTCATTGGTTTCCCAAACTTATAATACCATAGAAAACGTTTGATGCTCACACCGCATAGGGAGAACACGGGGCCAGGTGGGACCATCGCATACCTGGTTAAGCTAATTAGGGACCCCAGGGACCACTTTCTTTGCCACCGGCCATTGTTTCTGACCAAAATCGAAAGTTTACGCAAAAAAAAAAAAAAGGTCGAAAATTGCCCGGGATTGGGGGGTACCAGTGGTCGAAAAGTTGCCGGGACGGGGCGGGTTAATTTCATCTTCTTAACCCCTACACCGCGGGCTTGTTTACTAATGACTTGCGTGTCCCGCGGGGTTATTTGGGCTCCGACAGACTCTCAAAAAATATTTGCCAAAAATCAGTTATTAGTCCTAGAATAATAAAATTATATATGCTTATTGCACATACCTTCAGCTTTCTCCTGGAATGATTGTTGAGCCTTCGTCAGTTTCCGTAGGACTTGTGGAGACCTCTGAAGTAGGGTAACTAAGTCTCCACTTTACACTTCCCGACAACCCGTAATATGATTACCACAGCCAGATACAAACACTATAAACACTATTCTACCATTTTCAAGTAGTTTGGGATCCATACTAAAAAAAAAAACACTGTGAAAGCAATGGAAATTACGAGCGCGTCTGATCGCCGCACTTGCGCTAGTTCGCTCTAGGCACTCTGTCATTTATTATTCATAAAACCCCTCACACTTTATATTTCTATTACTATATCACACTTATATATATCTGGAGTCTTTCTCCATAAGTTTCCTTCAGTCGTATTATTTTATTGTCACTGAAGTCATTCAATTTTTCAGTCAGTAAAATACGTAGAGAGCCACGGATTCACTCTCACTGTTATAACATAAATTATTTGTACTCATATTCTTATATTACTAATTACTTACATTACTATTTACATTTTCTATTCTATTTTCAATATTTACCCTTCTATTTTACTTACAATATGTTATTCACTGTCACTTTCAGTAAGATAAAACTATAATACACTGTTCAATCATATGAACTGAACATCCATTGCTTTCACCTGCTATTTACACATTATTTACACATTATTTCCAAATAATTCTGCTTCCACACTTGCACTGTTAGAACTGCTTCTGGCTGTGATAATCGAAGAAGCAGGTTACACAGAGGGGAACCTGGCATTCAGCGCACTGCCAAGAGGTGCGTTTATGCTCAGGTGTGCGGCGTGTGGTATGCGCACATATAGTACCTGACACCTGCGAATCGCAGCCTTCCTTTTCCCTGTGGCAGGCATTAGCTCAAGTCTGTGCCGATCCATATACGCCCTCTGCTCAAGTCGGTCGGGAAGTGTAACTGGATGGCGCCTTGGAGTTGCTGCTTGCACCCTACCATATTTTTCCAGCAGCTGCTGGACACAAGTCCTGGCGAACAACCTCAGGGAGAAGGACTTGGGTGGCTTTACCTTCATCTTGTACAGGATGAAGGCGTTCAGCATCGTCATATCTATGAGATGCAGAAAAACTTTCCTGTACCATCTAGTATTCTTCCTGAGGCAGTCGATCTTACCAGTCATCATGTCGGACTTGTCCACCAGCCGCATGTTGATATTATAGTCCAACACAGCATCAGGTTTCATCACAGGTTCGCCTGTCCTACGGTCGACCTTCCCACTGTCTCTCATCTCCCCCTTATGTACGGTGGTGAGCATGTGCACGACTCTCTTGTCATGCCACCGTATTGCCAGCATCTTCTCACACTTGCGTAGGTGCACGTCTCCTCGCTGCGAGTTTCCTGCCTCTGGGAATTTGGGGAAGTTGGCACGATTACTTTTCACAGTGCCGCAGGAGCCAATGCCGTGCTCAGAAAGGTATTTGGCAAGTTTTGGTGCTGTATAGTAGTTGTCTGTATACAGCACATGATTCCCACCAAAATACTTTTCTAGGAGCACTTTCACTACACAGCCTGAGAAGCCAAGGGGGTGAGTTTTATCGAGATCGACAGTGCTGGCTGAATATATGACGAAGTCAACGATGTACCCCGTCTTACAGTCGCACAGTACAAAGAACTAAATTCCAAAGCGATCGCGTTTGCTTGAACTGTACTGAACAAACCGAAGATGTCCTCTGAACAAAACCAAGGATTCATCAATGACAACCTTCTGAAATGGGTGGAAGAATGATATGAACTTATCCTTCATTCTGTTCAGAATCTCCCGGATCTTCCAGAGTGGGTCGGTTTGGGAAGGTACATCATTATCGGCAAAGTGCAGGTTTCCCATGATGTTCTGGAAGCGATCTCTGGCCATGTACTTATTGAAGGTCGGTGAGGGTAGTAGGGGGTCCATGGACCAGTATTCTTCCAACTCACGCTTCTTGGAGTGTGGCATAAGAAGCATGAGGGCAAAGAACACATACAGCTCCTGCACTCCCAGCATGGTCCACTGTTGCATCTTGGCTGCACCTGTACCACTAGCAGCAGGTTGTGATTCGAACCTGTTGGTCTCATCACATATGTGCTGCATGACTTCGTCATCTAGGAAGGCCAAAAGGTAGTCGACACACTCAGCATTTTCGTTCATAGTGAAGGCAGGCTGAACTCCTGACGAGCTCTCATCGAAAACCAGGTTTTCGGGGACAAAATCTGACCCTTCCGTCCATGCGAAGGCGTCCAGGATTCCCTGGCGTGGCGGTGGAGGGCTGGTGGTGGTGGTGGTGGTGGAGGTTGGCTGAGAGGGAGGCTTATCTCTGTCAGGGTCACTCTCACTGACTCTAGGTTGCCGTACAGCACTAGCAGCCCTTACCCTACTAGCTACACTACTTTTCACTCTCTTAGATCTACCTCTACCTCTACGGCCGGCCTTCACTGTTGATGCTGGTGGTGACTCCGACGACGAAGACTCCGGAGATAAATCAGCCGACGATGATGACGAGATGAGTAAAGCGGGGCTTGGGGAACGGGGAGGTGAATGCACTCGTGACTCATGGCGGGCTGGGTCACGTGGGGGCATTGTCCTGGGGCTAACACGCCGCCTTTTCACTCCCTTCCCAGATTCTTGTCCTTCCTGCACTAAAGGCTCCTTTCCCTTGGAGCTAGACACTAATTCACTGGTAGAAGCACTTGTTGTCGCTGTTTCTGGCGCGATAACCTCACCCGGCTCATCACACGATTCACCCGAATCGTCAAAGTCACTGTCCATTATTATCATGGACAATTCTGCAAGTTCTCGTGCCACTGCAGAGTCACTGAGGCCTTTCCTGCTTGCCTCAACACTTTTCTTTGGCGTAGAGGTCACGGGGCCCTTTGCAATGGGCGCAGAAGCGGCAGGAATGGCGGGGCATGAGTGCGACATGTTGTCTCTGCAGTGGAGGACAAGGAACTAAATGCCGCAGCTTATCTGAGAAGGGAAGGGTTGACAATGACACTTTAGGCTGACTGCTGCTAACTTACAGGCTAATTTTTTATAGGTAGAAAATCTCGGCAATAAATAAAGAAATAGATAGTTCCAGGTGAATGTAAATGTCAATTAGGAATCTCCCTTCCTTTCTGATATATATTTTTATTACAGACATCGATTACAAGGCATAAATCAAAGGGGAAATTACCGTGGTAATGTAGCGAATGAATGCACGTGAGGTGTTGTCAGGTGATAATTAGCCAATTTCTGGAGTATAACACTATCACTTACCTGTTTTTTTTTTTGGTATATATTATTGGGTAAAAATATAGGGCATAGGGCTTATTTCAATGGATGAAATCTGTGGAAAAAGAAGGGGGAAATTTCCGTAGCGCAGCGCGGCGTGGGAGGTGAGAGGAGAGGGTAATGGAGGGCAGGTAGGGAGGGGAGTCACGAAGGGGGTAAATCATCTGAGAAGGGAAGGGTTGAGAATGACACTACAGGCTAATTTTTTATAGGTAGAAAATCTCGGCAATAAAGAAATAGGTTGTTCCAGGTGAATGTAAATGTCAATTAGGATTCTCCCTTCCTTTCTGATATATATTTTTATTACAGACATCGATTACAAGGCATAAATCAAAGGGGAAATTACCGTGGTAATGTAGCGAATGAATGCACGTGAGGTGTTGTCAGGTGATAATTAGCCAAGTTCTGGAGTATAACACTATCACTTACCTGTTTTTTTTTGGTATATATTATTGGGTAAAAATATAGGGCATAGGGCTTATTTCAATGGATGAAATCTGTGGAAAGAGAAGGGGGAAATTTCCGTAGCGCAGCGCGGCATGGGAGGTGAGAGGAGAGGGTAATGGAGGGCAGGTAGGGAGGGGAGTCACGAAGGGGGTAAAATAGCTAAAATGTCAACAATGGATGGGAGTACAGATGAGATTTGGAGTGCTGACTAGTGTTGGACATTGGCAGTACTGATAGATGATACAAGCCACCACTTGAGAGCCCGGGATAATTCAAAATAACACAGAATCACAAAAGTGACGCCCCGCGGTATGATCCATTGTAGCCGAGCATCACGAAAGTGACGCCCCGCGGTTAAGGGGTTAAGGTTTATTGTTCTAAAAAAAACGATTTGTCAATTCCCTGGCTGAACTTTAGTACTTCCATAAAGCTTGATAAAAGTATAGAAAACTATCTATTGGCAGACGCATCAATCCTGTAAGGGGTGGCATCAAACACATCGCCTCCATGTTGCCCAGACCAATGCCACTTCGCTGCTTTGTTCTCAGCTCACACCCCTCTCTCTCATATAACTCTCCACTCCATCCCTCCATCTCATCCTCGGCCTTCTCCTCCATATCCCCTACCCCCTCCATCTCACTCGCATACACTCTCCTCGTTAGTGTCTCGTTCTCCATCCTCTCCAAATGGCCAAACCACCGCAACGAATTTCTCCTAACTCTTTCTACCACAACCACATCCACACCACACCGCTCCTTCATTTCCTCAATTGTCTGTCTCTCCATGTGACTCCACATGCTCCTCTCAAATAACCCATTTCCACTACCCTCATTCTTGAATTGTGTCCCTCCAACAAGGTCCAAGTTTCACTTACATATTATGTTAGAGTTGGTATGACAGTACTGTCATGCACTGGCTTTTTTATTTCCATGCTCACTTTTCTATTCCTTATCACTGCTTTCTGAGAACCAGCAACCTTTCTTCTTTGTTGTACCCATTCAAGTACTTAACCCTATAAACTTCCATCCTTACTTATTACACTACCCTAGTACTTAAATACACTCACATTTCATCCTCATCCAACCTCACTGTACATTCACTGACTTCTTTCTCTTGAAGATCACACCTTTACTCTTCCCTACATTAACCTTTAGATTCCGTTTCTTACACACTCTCCCAGATTGATTGTCCAAGCCTTGCAGCTCCCCTTCGTGTTCACTTAAAAACACAGTACCATCTGCAAACAACAGTACAGGGAGTTTCCACATACTGCCCTCTCTCATTAGGGCCGCTCCAACATCCACTGCCCTACCTTGTATCTCCTTTATAACCCCATCCATATACAGATTGAACAACCATGGAGACGTGACACATTCCTGTTTCAATTCAACCTTTAAATAGGAAAAATTCACTCAGTTCACTTTTCACACGCACTGCAGCCTTAGCACCCCCATACGGTACATACTTTTCATGGCATTTAACAACTTCCCATAATTATACTCCATATATTCTTAATACTTTCCACAATCCTTTTCTATCCACCCTGTCATATGGTTTCTCCAAATCCATGGAGGCCGCATACTTCTTTCCCTTCTCTATAAACTTTTCCACCAAAGACCTAAAAATGAATATCTGATCTACATAACATCATCCCATCCTAAAAACCTCCCTGTTCTGCTCGTACTAATTCCTCTGTTATTTTCCTAATTCAGTCAGTAAATGTCCTACCATATACTTTGCCTCTTACACTTAGAAGATAAAGCCCCTACGATTACCACACACTTTTTTCCCCCTTTTCCTTTGTACAGAGGAATGATTATATCTGACTTTCAATCCTCAGGGACTTTACCTTCCTCCCAAGCCAATCTGCACATCTTCCACATGCATTCTACTGCTATCTCTTCCTCATGCTTCATCATTTCACTACACACTCCATCCATTCCTGGGGCTTTCCCCATTTTGACTTCCTTCATTGCATCCACTAACTTTGATCCTACTGATTTCTTCCTACCTTCTCACATCCCTCCTTTCTCCCAGCCATTCCCCAGCCATATATATTCGCATTACTTTCATTCTCTATGTTCAATAATTCCTTAAAGAGTTCTCTCCATCTGCTTACTTTTTCTCCCTTCTCCTTTTGAAATCTGCCATTTTTATCTTTCATTTCCCGACTAGCTTGCTTAACACCCTGTCCAACTCTCTCTCTCTCTCTCTCTCTCTCTCTCTCTCTATATATATATATATCCCATTCGAGCGCAGTGTCCTCAGTACAGGATGGAAATGTCAAAAGTTAATAAAGTATGGAACCCCCGGGTAGGGACCTATGAGCTTCGCAACTATGAGCCGATAGGCGGAGGGCGGTACGCCTAGTACCCACCCAGTACAATGCTTCGCCCAGGAACTCTGGGATCCAATGGGTTAAATATATATCGCCACAGTAAACCCTGTTATTAATTATTCAGTGGAAGTGCTATTCATTGAAAGCCTCCTTCGAACAGCACGGAATGTCATGCTGATGCTGCCTCACGACGATCAGGATGAACTGTTTCAGTCTCTCGTCTTTCGTGAAGGTCAAGCTGAATTTTGTCACAAGAGAAATTGCTCTGTCAACGTAGTCAATGACTTTCAACCGTCAGTAGATGGGGTCTTCATCCCATTCTTGGGACATCTGTAAAAGTCGGTCAGGTTCGTCATCTCCATCTGGAAGGAGAGCTTTAAAAATGTTCATGGTCTTGGATGTCATGATCTCACTCAGCGACTGCCGAGGAGAAAAGTAATTACCTTCAAGTAGCTTCAGAGCTTTATTTTTTTTTTTTTTAAGGCCTTTTCAGGTTTTGAAATAGCATGCTTCTTTGAGAAGTCGACCCATTTCTCGAAAAAGGACAGGCCAAGCACCTCCATCAATACGTACCAGAGATGCCACTTCCAAGCTGTAAGAAATGTCTATGCGAGGCTTCACTCAGGCAGGCCTCTGTGGAAATGACACATGAAGTCAAGGTCGTTTTGGGAAGCATATCGGGCAATCATCTCTTCTTTCCTGTACTTGACATAACTGAGTGCAACAAATAGGCTGACACTGCACATAGCATGCCTTTCATGAACAGTGAGCTTAAATTGAGCCCTGAACAGGTATATCTTGAATGCATAGATGGTTTTCACCATCCACCTGGCTTTGGGAATGCAGCAGGCTTTCGGATGTTAAGTGTGCCATGTGGGATTTCACCCAAGAACAGGAATGCTACAAGAAGTTTATATCCCTAGTGTGGGATTTCTTCTCCAATGCTGACATGAGATACTCTATTGCCGAAGCCTTTGCCTAAACTAGAGCACCACCATGAAAGAATCACTGTGCAAGATCTTATCTTCTCCGCTGGAATCCAATGGGCCTTGTCAGTAATTTTCTACTGCTTCTGGAACCGCACAAATGGTCAATGTTCGGTCCTGATGCTGGCCTATATGCCTTCTTGAAAACGTCAGACAAGACAGTCACATGAACATAATGTTGACACACTGCCCACAGCAGCTCTCGATTCAGACTTCGCTGTATCTTGACACATGCTCCCTCATACAGGCCACTGTTTGAATCAGTAGTGTCAAACAGTACTCCCCTGATGTTCTCTTCAATGCTATGCTCTTGAAGAAGGCTCAGACAGGCATCTGCTTGAGCAATCCCAATATCTTTTCTGACACCAAGCAGGATTTCCCGATCTTCTCCATTTACCAGGACAACGTCGCAGTCATCTTTCTCAGCTCGGATGAGGCCAGGCAGCAGCTTCGTGTTCCAGTGTAAGAGAAGAGGCATCGTTAGTAGTGTATCATGCTTTTTGGATTAAGCGGCTGTCATTTCACGGTTCTTAAATCGATAGCGACGGATAGAGCTTCTGGAGAGCATCAATTCATTCAAGTTTTGACCATTCACTTTTGCTATGACTCTGATCACAAACATCGCTGTCCTCTCTACTATATTTACTCGATTCAATGTAGGTGTCACCTCAGTAGAAAGAAAAGCGTGGGCAGACTCCGTGACTCTCTTTCATGTACTTGCTGTTCAATAGAGCTTGGGGGTAAACTCCAGATCTTCAGCATCTTCTACTTCCGATGATGATGAAGAAGAGAGGGAATCAAATATCAACAAATTGACTTTCTTAGCCATATCTTATTTGGCTCTATCAGCTTATACTTCCTTTGGCTTCTTCTCTAGCTCCATTCACTTGGGTTTCACCTCAAAGGATTTCTGGAGTCATTGAATGATCAGGAAAGCTCAGGCATCCTCGTTTGTGATCTGCATCTGAGCATCTTGCTTGGACATGTCAAAATGTTTTCCAGGGTCTCCAAAAAAGATGTCTTCCTTCATTCGACATGACTCTGAGTCCAGTTGATTTTCTTCAGCTTTTCGTACTGCTTGACTAGTCCTAGAATCTACTTGTGGTAGCAGACAGTCGAGGTCGGAACAATGGCTAACCCCAGAAAGAAAGAACAGTGTTAGTCACTGCAGGTGCACTGTCAGAATTGGTTTTCTTCAGGATTACCTGGTGGTAGAAGAAATGCCTGAGATCTTGATCCTTTGATGGTAGTCGACAACTAGCGATCATTTCTTCAGGATGCCCGATGAACGAGAGAGAAGAGCTGCTTCGTGTTGCGGCTGTAGCCATATTACCTGCAAACACACTCAGCTTGAAATAGAGATAATGCAAAGTAGGCTGTGCAATGCACTACACACACACACACACACACACACACACACACACACACACACACACACACACACACACACACACACACACACACACACACACACACACACACACACACACTCACACACACACACACGCACACACACACACACACACACAAAAGCAAATGGTCCTGATGAAATTTCATGTTGGGTGCCACATGAATCTGCAAAGGAGTTAAGTAAACCATTATCTTTAATTTTCAAGGAATCCTGGGGACAAGGTAAACTACCTGATATTTGGAAGAAAGCAAACATTGTTCCCTTATTCAAGAAAGGGAATAGACAAAATCCACTCAAGTACCGACCAGTATCACTAACCAGTGTTGTGAGCAAGGAATTAGAAAAGCTGATAAGAAAAGTTTGAGTAAATCATCTAGAAGAACACAATATGATAACAGAAAGACAGTTTGGTTTCAGAAAAGGAAACTCATGTGTTACTAAATTGTTGAGCTACTATGACAGAGTAACAGAGACGTTACAGAACAGAGAAGGATGGGTGGACAGTAGCTTTTTAGATTTCAAGAAAGCATTTGACAGAGTACCGCACCAAAGACTTTTATGGAAACTGTACTATCAAGGAGAAATCCAAGGCAAACTGTATTGTTGGATGCAACATTTTCTAAAAAAAAATTAAATGAGAACAGTACTAAGGGGAAATTACTCATCATGGAGAGAAGTGACTAGCGGAGTTCCACAGGGCTCGGTGCTGGCACCAATTATGTTTTTAGTGTATATAAATGTTATAGACAGTAACATTGGAAATGAAAGCTATCTAAATATGTTTGCTGATGATGCAAAAATACAAAGGAGATTTACTAACACAGATTCATGTAAAGAGCTACAAGAAGAATCAAATAAACTTCATGAATGGAGCAATACATGGCAAATGGAATTCAATGTGGACAAATGTCATGTAATCAAGTTTGGTAAAAGTGGAAAAAGACCTGATTGGGATTATAAGTTAGGAAGCAAAACCCTATGCACATCAGAAAAAGAGAAGTACCTAGGTGTGATTATCAATAACAGACTATCTCCGGCTGACCACATCAGTGAGAAGGTACAGAACATGGATATACTGCTTGCAAATATGAGAATAGCATTCACATACATAAATGAAGACATGCTAAGAAAGATAATAACATCATTCATCAGACCAACCCTGAAGTTTGCATCAGTAGTCTGGAGTCCTCATCTCAAAAGACACATAGATAAGATTGAAAAAGTTCAAAGGACCTCTACAAGATGGGTACCAAGCTTAAGGGATCTAAGCTACGAAGAAAGACTAGAAAAACTGAATCTACCTACACTACAGGATAGAAGGAAAGGAGACATGATTACGCTATACAAATGCATATCAGGGAAGGAGACAGACATAAATGATTACATAGCCTATGGGGATGCATCAGCAAGAGGACACTGCAAAAAACTGCATAAAAAGAGAGGCAATAAAGATGTAAGGAAATTTAAGTTTCCCAAATAGGGCAATTGATCAGTGGCATGCACAACCGAATGAAACAGTGTGTGCCAAAATAATTCATAGATTCAAGGATATGTACGATAAAAATGGTTTAAGACACGGGACAGTACGAGCTTGACTCATTCCTGTAAAGATACAATTAGGTAAGAACACACACACACACACACACACACACACACACACACACACACAAACACACACACACACACACACACACACACACACACACACACACACACACACACACACACACACACACAAACACTCACACACACACACACACACACACACACACACACACACACACACACACTAGATACAACAATAAGAGGATCTGCCTGGTATTGCTCCTCACTGGGTCAATCTCATCCCTCAAATGGCTCTACCTAAAAAAAGTATCTTTATGAGTCAAGTTCACTACTAGGTCTAACTACACAGTGTTCTAATATGAAAGAGGAAGTTTAACCCGCCCTATCCCGTCGACGTATGGGTACATTGCAACGATTTGCATTTGCCAGTCCCGGCGACGTACCAGTGCGTCGTGCAATTGCAAGGTCCCTAATTTGCACAATTTTCAATTTTCGCACTTGATTTTTCGTATGTATACACGGGACACCTTCCTCTATTCCTCTACAAGATGCCAAGCAGGGACAATGCCTTACACTGCATAACCTCCCCCCTCCCCCCCTCACGCCATTGTCTTGGCAAAGGACCTGTTACCAGTGACCTGCCTAGTAAAGATATTCAGGGCCAGAGTGATTCCCCAATCGATGACAATGTGGAGGACAATGTTTACATAGCATTAGAAGAAGAAACAGCCAGAAATAATGATCAGGTAATGTGGCAAAAAAAGGTCAGGTATGGTGATTAGTTAGTGAGTGAAACAATGCTTATAATGCCTTTATTACTGCTTGAAAACCAATATACTCACATAGTACATATACATTCGTACCAAGTAAATAAATAAATACCGTTTATGAGTGGATAAAATAGTTACCCTCCCATAGAACTCGTTTTCTTTGGTGCCAGCATGTTAGAAAACCCACTCAGGTAAGGAGGAACTCCTACCTGGATTGGGCACTTTAAACCTCAGGTGAGCGATTTCTCTATGAATTTTCGATGTTTCTCACCAAAAGCGAAGGTTTTAGCCAAAAAATTTTTTTTCGAAAATACCTCGGGACTGGGGGATGTCGGAGGTGTGGAAAACCTCGGGACGTGACAGGTTAAGTGAAAGTGTTGTTCTAATAACACAATAAAACGAAGTAGGCATCAATGCCAAAACAAGCAAATCAGCTGTTTATATGTTGACCGATTGTCTACGACATAGAGGAATGTAAAACTGTAAGTAGAGCTTTCTGTTAGTACCAGAAGATGACCATCATCTTTATCAAATCAACTTTGGAAGGAGTTAAGAAAAGGGACAAAGATAGAAAGCAGGATGATGATTTTTACCATGAACTGGTGGAAATGGAGACGCATAACAAGCTGGTGGAACGAGTATACAGATTAGAGAAGGCATTTCAATGTGAAAGACATGAAATTTAAAGGCAGCTGCATATGCAGAAGGAAGAAAATGAAGATTTAGTGTAGGAGAATAATAACAAAGACACAACAATAGATGAATCATCAGTCGAGGTGGTTACACGTAACCCCTTAACCACGGGGCATCACTTTCGTGATGCTTGGGAGCAAGGGATCATACCGCGGGGCATCACTTTTGTGATTCTGTGTTATTTTGAATTCGCCCGGGCTTTCAAGTGGTGGCTTGTATCATCTATCAGTACTGCCAATGTCCAACACTAGTCAGCACTCCTAATCTCATCTGTACTCCCATCCATTGTTGACAGTTTAGCCATTTCTTCCCGTTTTTGACTCCCCTCCCTACCTCCCCTCCATTACCCTCTCCTCTCACCTGCACGGCCGTGATATGCTAAGTAAATCTTCCCTGGAATTTTCCACTGATTTCACCCATTGAAATAAGCCCTACGCCCTATTCTTATACCATATAATATATACAAGAAAGAAATAAGGTAAGTGATAGTGCCATACACCTGGAAATGGCTAATTATCACCTGACAACAGCTCACGTGCACTCGTTCGCTAATTTTCGCTGTTTATTTCCCCTTGAAATATGCCGTATAATCTATTCTCGTAATAAAAATATACATAAGAAAAGAAGGGAGAAACCTAAGTGATATTTACATTCACCTGGAACTACCTACTTTATTATGTATTGTCTAGATTTCCTGCCAATCATTTCATAGCGTATAAATTAGCAGCTTTCAACCTGCTGACATTGGCAGCATTGCACTTCCCCTAGGCAGGCCACCCACCACACTCATATTCAGTCGGATTCGCGCCTGCCTAATTTCACTGCTTTTTAGCCCCATGCAAAGGGCCCTGTGACCTATACCCCTTACTAAACCTCGTGTGGAAAGAGGTAAAAGGCTAAGTGACTGCTGTGGAACGAGAACTGGCTAATTTGTCAATGAAAATGATAGACAGTGACTACGATCTATCTGGTGAGTAAAACAGTGCAAGTGCAAATGTAAATAATGTGTAAATAATGTGTAAACAGTAAGTGAAAGCAATGAATGTAAATATAAGTGAACAGTGGAAAATAGTTTTATAAGTTACTGCAAGTGACTGCATAACACAGTGTAAATATAATAGAAATGTAAATAATGTAAATAAAATAGAGAATGTAAATAGAAATGTGAATGAGTAGTAATATAAGAATACGAGTATGTATACTAGAGTAATGAAAGTGAAAGTTTCACTCTAGCATGTATGATTTCTATGAGTAATGAAAGTGAAGATGAAAGTGACAGATTCACTCTCAATGCTAGTATACAGGACGAGAAAGTGAATGCTACGTATTTTACTGAAAGAGAAATTGAATGCCTATTACTGAAGGAAATTTATGGATAAAGACTGTAGATATATATAAGTGTTATATAGTGATAGAAATATAAACTGTGAGTGTTTTTATGAATAATAAATGACAGAACACCAGAGGTGAATGATCACAAGTGGGAAGGTCATACGCGTGTCACGGGGTTTTTATAATATCACGGTGTTTTTAAAATAAATGCTAAGTATTATTTAATTGATAATAATGTTCAACAATATTGAAGAGCAGAGACAATGATTGTCTTGCTAAATCAAGCAACGATTCTCTAAGAACGAGAATTTATAAACTTTCTCAACAGTACACAGCAGAGACTCATTACTCACAAATGCTGAATTAGTACTGTTAGCCTCTGGAGAAAGTTACTTCACCCCTGACAATAAATAACTAATACTAATAATAACATCAGGTCCTTGCTGATGCTTAACTCCTGGCACAACGGATTTTAAGTTAATACAACAGGACTGGTCTAAGTACCAGTTATGAATAGTAAAACGTGTATGCAAGCTAGGAGCTATGTGGAAAATAAGCTTAATTTGGAGAAATGAAACAAGATTTTACTTTACATTAAGCTCAAGAAAAAGAACTGTTAAATTTATTGATTACAAAAAAAAAATAAATTTAACGTTACATTTCAAATCAAATCAATGAGACCGCACTCACTCACTCACACAAAAGCTAAATACTTACGCCTAGGAAAAAACACCTTAATTAAACTCTTAAGACTAGGGAAATACAAGAAGGAAATACTATAGTCGATGAATGCTGCGTATCACCAAGGGGGTGGGAGTTTGGAGAAACTATACTCAGTGGAGTCTGGGTGCTAGCGACCTCTTCTCTCGCACTTCTGGAGCACAGGACCTCTCTCCGTCACAACAAACACTGGACTGCCTAAGTCGTGGGAACAAAAGGAGGAGCAGTAGGCCGCATTTTCTAACGGTCGAGGCAAGCAGGGGCGAACAATAAAGAAACAATAATATCACTCAGTACAGCACTTAGTGACGTGCATTAAATCGGTCACTTTTGAAAACAGTGATGAATGTTTTGAAAAGTATACCCCGAAATGGAGAGAGAAACGGTTAACTGAGCGATACACAGTGAGTTTTCCACTAATAGTTCGTGGCTTCTCACAAAAGGGGAATGTCGCGAATTTGATTCGTGACATTACGCCCCTACAAAATTAAATTTTTTCCTTATGGGAAAAAATTTGTGGATATATATATATATATATATGTACACATCCTAACTCAGTCACACAAGATTCACACTGTGATGTGTGTGCTATCCTGCTACAGGAGAAAGTCACAGTCGCCAGTGAGCGAAAAAAGACTCGTATTTACGTTAATAGAAGCAAGCTTGAGGGAAAAACTCCGTGACGATGGTGAAAATCCTGTACTCAGGTCAAACTGAGCGAAAATTCGCTACATTTACACTGACAACTAATTGTTGTGTAGTGTGGTGTATGTAATACACGGTGTAGGTGTGACAGTTGCAGTGTAACTGTACCTATGTGTAAAATGACACAGTAAATAATATGGCGACGACGAAGGCAGAGGAGAAGAGGCGGCAGCGTGCGGCAGACGATCAGCTGGCCTGCACAGCAAAACTGCTACACCCATTGCTGAACCTGCAAAACCAATTGAGGTGGAGCATCAAAAGTGTCAATGGGACAAAATTTGATTATGTTACAATTACTCTCTCTGCCTAGCAGTCAGTGCTATGACGTACATTCGAGGTCGCCATTAATTATAGCACACGATTATGGTCGGCAAGTTGAGAATCCTTGTGCAAACTCGGGTCTTCCATAGCCTCGAACTGCACACGGGTCCTCAACCTTTATTCCTAAATTTCCGACAGAAGATGCCTATCCTGGTGAAATATTATTCGCCCATCACCAACTAAAATAGAAAATGGGAGGAAGTGCCTTAACCTACAATACTTATATTAGTATCGGAGAGCTGAGAATCCTTGTGCAAACTTGGGTCTTCCATAGCCTCAAGTTGCCTTTGCGGAGTTCTCACTTCCCCCTTAACCTACAGTGCTTATATTAGTATCGGGGAGCTGAGAATCCTTGTGCAAACTCGGGTCTTCCATAGCCTCGAGTCACCTCTGCGGAGTTCTCTCTCAAACTCCCCCTTAACCTATAGTACTTATATTAGTATCGGGGAGCTGAGAATCCTTGTGCAAACTCGGGTCTTCCATAGCCTCAAGTCGCCTCTGCAGAGTTCTCACTTCCCCCTTAACCTACAGTACACGTGTATGTACAGGCCCTGGACATACTGTGTCCTGTGGGGCCAACAAGTGAGACGTCAGGTCTACACTTTTGACTGGGAACCAGGTTGGTCCTTGGATTACTCAAATAAAAGCTGGAAACCCTGGTGAAATATTATTCGCCCATCACCAACTAAAATAGAAAATGGGAGGAATTATTCCTAAATTCCCGACAGAGGATGCCTATCATGGAACCCAGCATACAACAACTGCTCATGTTAGTCAGCAGTTAGTAGGCGAGACATCAGGTCTGCACCTACGTTATCACTTCCCTTGATGTATCTCACAACAAGGTTAAACTGCTGTAAATACAGTGTCCAGCGTGTCAGTCTTGCATTAGCCGTCTTGGTTGTGCTAAGACAAGTGAGTGGCATATGGTCAGTTTCCAGAACAAATGATGCCCCAAATAAATAATAATAATATTTTTTAACACCATCAACCACAGCCAAGAGTTCCTTCTCAACGGTACTGTAATTCATCTCAGCGGGTTTTAGCCTACGGCTGTGGTATGCCACTGGGAAGATTCCACCTTCCGATTCCTGCATCAATACGGCACCTACTCCATCTTGTGAAGCATCAGTGCGCAGTATGAAAGGTTTGCTGGAATCAGGCAACTGCAAAATAGGCTCCTTGCACAACATATTCTTGAGGGTGGCAAAAGATCTCTCTTATGCTTCTCCCCATTCAATGGTGTTTGGAGCATATTTCCGTAGCACATCGTACAACAGTTGGGCAATGAGAGCAAAGTTGGGGATAAAACTCCTATAATATCCCACTAGGCAAAGAAATGCCCTAACCTGTTTCTTGGTCACGGGTCTCGGGGCTTCTCTAACCTTCCTGATCTTGTCACCCTGACACCTGCAGTGGTTGTTGCCAACAATATGACCGAGGAACTCCACCTCACTGTGAGCAATCTTGCATTTGCTAGGCTTCACAGTCATGCTGAAACTCTGGAGTCTACTGAAGACAATTTCCAAGAGTCTGAGGTGCTCCTCCAATGTGGCGGAATGAACGAGGACATCGTCAACGAACATCTCTACTCCTACAATACCATGGAGCACTTATCTCATGGCACGACTGAATACTGCTGGGGAATTGGTAAGTCCAAATGGGAGGACTTTATACTGGTACAACCCCCTAGGAGTAGCAAAGGCAGTGAACTGACGACTCTCAGGATGAAGGGGAATCTGGAAGAATCCCTTCACTAGGTCGAGCTTCGTGAAATATCATGACCCTGCCAGCTTAGAGAAGATGGCAATATGGTCACCCATTGGCTCAGCATCCACTTTGGTGATTGCATTGAGCCTTCTATAGTCGCCACAAATCCTGACTCCACCATCTTTCTTGCGGACTACTACCATCGGACTACAGTAAGGAGATGAGGACTTTTCAAGGCATTTTGGTCCCCTACTGCTAAGTCAGGGTTAAGTAAAACATCTCCGACAGTCTCTTCCTGATGGGACTGAGCGGTTAAGGGCTCGTCATCATGGTCATCAGCTGGGATCACCGCAGCTGCCCCGGTTTCTTCCAGTGGCTGGTCACTATCATCAGCTACTCGTAGGCCAGTCTCCTCGGGTCTGACTCATGATAAGCCTTCAACATGTTAATGTGGAACCTTTTACGAAGATTCCCCATCTGTATTATGTAGTTGAGGTCTGAAATGCGCTCTACTACATCGAATGGACCCTTCCACTGCGCCAACAACTTGTTCTGGGCAGTGGGGAGTAATACCAAGCATTTATCGCCTGGACTAAACTTCCGAAGCTTTGCCTTCTTATCGTAATAAGCCTTTTGAACTTCACGCGCCTTGATCAGTTCTTCCTTAGCTAACTTGCACGTCGACTGGAGGCGGTCAGCCAAATCAAGGACGTAGGTGTAGGTGGTCTTGACTTCAGGGTCGGGTTCTTCATCGTCCCATAACTCCCGAAGGACTTGAAGTGGGCCCCGGACCGACCTCCCATACACCAGTTCAAAGGGTGAGAATTTCAATGAATGCTTTGGGGCTTCTCGATAAGCAAATAGAAGAGGAGCAATGAACCGCGGCCATTCCTTTGGCTGTTCGGCGGTCATGCGCCTCAACATCTTCTTGAGAGTTCCACTGAACCTCTCACACAACCCGTTACACATGGGATGATACGGCGTAGTTCATAAGCCTCGGATGGACAGCAACCTGAACGTTTTGTTCATCATTGCTGAAGTGAACTGCGAACTCCGGTCGCTTAAGACCTCCTTAGGGATGCCTACACGACAGAACACTTCAATTAATGCCTCAGCAACAGTGATGGCCTCTATATTCTTAAGGGCCACGGCTTCAGGCCACCGTGTGCTGAAATCAACTATAGTGAGGATATACTTTGATCCATCACTAGCCCTAGGAGAGATTGGCCCAACTATGTCAACTGCTACTCTCTCGAACGGTTCAGAGATTATGGGCATTGGCTTCAATGGCGCAGGACGGACACGTCCCCGGTCAGTGGTACGCTGACACACATCAGAGGAACGTACGAGCCTCGTTATTTCCCGTCCCATTCCTGGCCAGAAAAAGTCAGCATGGATGCGGTCAGAGGTCTTCTTTTGACCCATGTGACCTCCCATCGCTGAACAGTGACCTAATTCAAACACTGCTCGGCGATACTTTGCAGGAACGACAAACTGCAGTCGAACCTCACCCTGGGGTGTCTGTGACTCACGGTATAGCCGTCCTCGCCTACGAAGGAACCTGGCTTGTCCTCCCCATGAATACTTGATCACTTTACCCTCCAGCTTCTTGCGCACTGAGGCAAGTGTCGAGTCAGTCTGTTGCTCTTGGACAACATCTTGACTACGAATCAGATCTTGCGGTGTTGCGACGGTCAATGGAGTGACGCGATTTGGAGCCTTGGCCATGGCTCGTGTTATCACAGCAGCCGAAGTCTGAGTAGCAACATCTACGGCACAACTATTTTTGATGCCAGGTATGTTGCCTAATATGAGGTGAAATAAAGGTTCTGGCATGACAACTGGAGCTGTCAGGCCAGTGAAAAATGGAGATGCCACCTGGATACGTGCCTCAGGGAACAATCTCACTGATCCATCAATAAGTCTAACTTGGATCTGTCGACCTGTATACTCATCAGGCCGAACTAAACTCTGCTTAACAGAGCAACCTGGGGAACTATTGTCCCTCAGGACATTTACAGAAACACCTCCCACAGACCCTGGCTGAACAAGAAAGGCAGTGTTGTTGGTGGAAGGGTCTGAGGAGGTAGCAGCCAGTCATTCATGAAACTGCGGAACAACCGATACAGCAAACGTGGCGCCCTGGGAACTAGGTGTCTGAGGAGAGTTCATGGTTGGAAGGGGACTTGTGAACTGTTGGGAAGTACCTGTACTGGTAGAGATGGCACCACAGGGTACTTGTGGAATGAAGGCTGCATTTGCCTCCTGCCTCCGATACATTAATTGACCTGACTGAGGGTTACGTGGCTTGTCCTTGTATTGCTGCTGCTGCTGCTTGGGGAACTGCTGCTGGTTGGGGTGCTTGTTGTACCGCTTCCAAGCAGGCTGCTGTGTATTTTGCCCCTGGTCCTTCTGCGGTTTGCTTGGACCTTGGCCATTACTCTGAGAACGGCCTTGGTGCTGGGATTCAGTCTGAGATGGCTTCCCAGACTTATCAGGTTTTCTGTTCCAGGCGTTTTGCTTACGAGTTTGATACCCGTATGCAGTAAAGAATGTGTCAGCCTTCTCTGCCATTTGGCTGGCATCTTTCACCTGGCAGATCTTAAGCTGTGCTATGAGCTCAGCAGGCCACGACCTCTCTAGCTGTGTACGCAGCATAAGGTCAATTATCCCCTCATGCGTGGAAGGAGTTTCATCTTTCTCCATCCACTCATTTAAGTAAGCTGTGAGACGATCAAGGAACTGAACAGCTGTCTCCTTGTCTTGGAGACGAGCTCGCATGAACTGAACTTTGGCGTCGTCTACTGTGAGACCATACGCCTTAATGAGTGCAGCTTTCATCATCTCATATGTGAGATTGTCTCCACGAATTCTGTGGAGAATATCAAGGGCAGGGCCCTCAAATAGGCTAAGAAACTGAAGCCGCTTAGCTGCCTCATCCAGTTGATACATGTCTGCTATGTCCTCAAAACGAGCTATGTACGGCTCGATTCGCTCGCTTTCCTTGTATGAAGGAAGCTTGATGCGTGGGGTCGCCAGGACATGTGCAGGGAGAACGCTCGTGGAGCTTTGACCAACTGCACCAGATGTATCTGAAGCCAAGGAATCTCGCTTGAGCTTCATCATTTCATATTCGTGTTTTTCACGTGCCTCACGTTCGGCACGTTCGTGCTCTCGTTCTCTCTCGCGTTGATCATGCTAGTATTCGCGCTGTTCTCGCTCGTGTTCGCGCTGTTCTCGCTCTTTTTCTAACTCGAGCTCGCGTTGTTTCTGCTTGTGTTCGCGCTGTTCTCGCTCGTACTCGCGCTCCTTTTCGCGTTCCTCACGCTGTTCTCGCTCGTATTCGCGCTGAATCTTACGTTCTTCGCCGGCATCATTCTCGCACTGCTGCTCCTGATTATGCCGTGAGAGTATATACTCTTTAATTTCGGTTGGGTCCGAAAGACCCATTTCTTTGGCTTCCTGTAAAAATACAGTGGTAGCCATGGCGCTAATTTATTAAGTAAACCGAAACTGAGTACTGACTGCTTCGCAAACAAATGCTAATAAACACAAGTAAAGAGTACAGATACAAGTTAGTGGTGACCAGTCTTATCTAGTTAACTGGCAAAGATTAAAGCAAAAATGCGAATAACTAAGAACTCTCAATAATTAACACAATGGGTACGGCGGCTACCCAGGAGCGAATAAAATCGTCTGGCGTTACCAAGAATAAACTAGAGTTAAGTACTTTATTGATTAATAAAGCAAAAATTCACTTGCTAAATTAACGGTAAACACCAGTAAACTTGTGCCTATAAACTTTAATTATAAATACCTAAATATGAACGAGTGAGCACTATCTCGTGAATAGCTTTAGAGCTAGGAGTTAATATCCTGGAATGAGGTCGCCAATTGTCACGGGGTTTGTAAAAATATCACGGTGTTTTTAAAATAAATGCTAAGTATTATTTAATTGATAATAATGTTCAACAATATTGAAGAGCAGAGACAATGATTGTCTTGCTAAATCAAGCAACGATTCTCTAAGAACGAGAATTTATAAACTTTCTCAACAGTACACAGCAGAGACTAATTACTCACAAATGCTGAATTAGTACTGTTAGCCTCTGGAGAAAGTTACTTCACCCCTGACAATAAATAACTAATACTAATAATAATATCAGGTCCTTGCTGATGCTTAACTCCTGGCACAACGGATTTTAAGTTAATACAACAGGACTGGTCTAAGTACCAGTTATGAATAGTAAAACGTGTATGCAAGCTAGGAGCTATGTGGAAAATAAGCTTAATTTGGAGAAATGAAACAAGATTTTACTTTACATTAAGCTCAAGAAAAAGAACTGTTAAATTTATTGATTAAAAAAAAAATAAATTTAACGTTACATTTCAAATCAAATCAATGAGACCGCACTCACTCACTCACACAAAAGCTAAATACTTATGCCTAGGAAAAAACACCTTAATTAAACTCTTAAGACTAGGGAAATACAAGAAGGAAATACTATAGTCGATGAATGCTGCGTATCACCAAGGGGGTGGGAGTTTGGAGAAACTATACTCAGTGGAGTCTGGGTGCTAGCGACCTCTTCTCTTGCACTTCTGGAGCACAGGACCTCTCTCCGTCACAACAAACACTGGACTGCCCAAGTCGTGGGAACAAAAGGAGGAGCAGTAGGCCGCATTTTCTAACGGTCGAGGCAAGCAGGGGCGAACAATAAAGAAACAATAATATCGCTCAGTACAGCATTTAGTGACGTGCATTAAATCGGTCACTTTTGAAAACAGTGACGAATGTTTTGAAAAGTATACCCCGAAATGGAGAGAGAAACGGTTAACTGAGCGATACACAGTGAGTTTTCCACTAATAGTTCGTGGCTTCTCACAAAAGGGGAATGTCGCGAATTTGATTCGTGACAACGCGCTCGTAATTTTCATTGCTTTCACAGTGTTTTTTTTTTTGGAGTATGGATTCCAAACTATTTAAGAATCATAGAATAGTGTTTCTAGTGATAATATCAGGCTGTGGTAATCATATTACGGGTTGTCGGGAAGTGTAAAGTGGAGACTCGTTACTCAACTTCAGAGATCTCCACAAGTCCTACGGTACTAGACGAAGGCTCAACAAACATCTCAGGAGAAAGCTGAAGGTATGTGCCATAAGCATATATAATTATAATATTCTAGGACTAATAACTGATTTTTGGCAAATATTTTTATAGAGTCTGTCGGAGCGCAATTATGCCCGCGAGACACGCAAGTCAGGCAAAAACAACCCCGCGGTTTAGGGGTTAAAAGGAAAATCAGTGAAATGGCAAGCACAGTTGTCAACCATGAGAGTATTTTGGAAGAGTTCAGAAATGATACAGAGACAATAAGGTAGGCAAGCACTCTGATAGATCCTAGCAGTGATATTGAGGAGAAGATAACCCAGGTAAATGAAACAACACAAAGTTGCAAAAATGATGTGGAAACCACATATGCTGAAATGATGAAAGTAAAGAAAGACTTAGAAACAAGAGTTGAAGAAAAGAGCATTAAAAAGGAAGTGAAGAAAATAATCCAAAACAATCCAAAATTGGTCAAAGATTCAGCAGACATGAACAAATCTATAGTAATCGCTTGTACAGAGGAGGAAGAAATGAAAAACAAGATTTCGAGAGATAAAAAGGAGATGGCAAATGTAATGAACATATTGAAGGAAGTGTCAGAGGAAATCTGTAGTAAAGACAGAGAAACACAAAAGGCTAGGGAAATATGAGAGAAATAAATCAAGGCCACTAAAAGTAACCTTCCAGAGTGCAAATACCGTGGAGGAAATACTGAAAAATCCAAACAAACTTATGGAAAAAGAGGACTTCAAAAAGGTATGGATAAAAAGATGCCTAAATCAAGAGGATTACTAAAAGAGAAGAGAGAGGAGGCAAGAACAAAGAATGAGGCATGATCAGAAGAAGAGAAGAACACTTTTTTTTTTTTTTTACAAAGTAATTGGATTGCAGGTTCGAAAGCGGTACATAAACAGGAGGGAATAAGAAGGAGAAACGTAGTATACCCAAGTCATGACAAGTATGTAAACAAGATGATTAAGTTGATGTACTCTAATGTAGATAGAATGGTATCTAAATTACTAGAGATCAATGATTATATCAAAGAAATGGAACTGGATATTGTTTGCCTAATTGAAACAAAACTAACACCAAGGATATCAAAGGATACACTAAACCTAGAGGAATACAATATATAGAGAAGAGACAGGAACTTTAGAAAAGGAGGAGGAATTATAATATTAACAAAGAAGAATCTGCAAGTCAAGGAAATAGAACTAGATGTACCCTCACAGGTAGAACTGATCACAGTAGAGATTAGTACGTCTGAGGGGAAAGTAATTGTAGCCAATTTGTACATGCCACCCAGATCAAACTTTTGGGAAAAAGGCAAATATGAGGACCTGGCGGAGAGTTCAATTCAGAGTTTAAGAGCAATACTACATACAGTGGAGGAGAAATCTGAAAGAATGATACTAACTGGAGATTTTACAGAAAATATAAATTGGAATACTCTAGACATAAAAAGCCAGGAAAGCTGTTGGGACCAAAAGCTCCTGGACCTTGAGCAGGAGTTTTTCCTAACACAACATGTAAAAGAAAACACCACAAAAAGAGGACTTGACATACCATCACTACTAGATCTTATATTTACTAGGCATGAAAATGATATTGACAATATATCACCCTCCTTTCGGCAAAATAGTGGCCACGCAGTATTAAATTACAACTTCAGGATTGCATATGACATAGTTAATAGTAATGAAAGCTACAAAAAGAGCCTTAACTACAAAATGGGAAACTATCATGACCTAAAGAAATACTTCTTAGAAACAGACTGGAAAAAAGAGCTTAGAGGATAAAATATAAATGTTATACATAGAAAATTCTGTCAACTTTATGAAATAGGAGTCCAGAAGTACATCCCACAGCACAAAGAAGCAGAAAAGAAAATAAAGAAGTGGTTTAATACGGCATGTAAAAAATAAAAAAAGATATTTGTTGTGGAACAGATACAGAAGACACAATAGTGAAAGGGCATATGACAACTATAAACAGGCAAGAAACGATTATACAAGAATAAGGAGTGAAGTCCAAAAACAGTTTAAGGAGGAAGTCGTAAATAAAAGTAGTGATCAACCGAAGCTATTTTACAGGTACATCCGAAGCAAAACCAAATAAAAGATAAAATACAATCCATTACAGGTGAGGGGATCACCTACACACAAGAGAAGGATATTTGAGAAGCACTAAATAAGAATTTCCAGTCAGTTTTTGCAGAAGAAAGTAATTTTGAGAGGGATTATATGGAACATGCATGCCCACACATACTACCAGATATATAAATATCACAAAGAGAAATACAGGAAGAGTTAAGTAAATTAGACAAAGGAAAAGAAAATGGTCCTGATGAAATTTCATGTTGGGTGCTACATGGATGTGCAAAGGAGTTCTGTAAACCATTATCTTTAATTTTCAAGGAATCCTGGGGACAAGGTAAACTACCTGATATTTGGAAGAAAGCAAACATTGTTCACTTATTCAAGAAAGGGAATAGACAAAATCCACTCAAGCACTAACCAGTATCACTAACCAGTGTTGTAAGCAAGGTATTAGAAAAGCTGATAACAAAACTTTCGGTAAATCATCTAGAAGAACACAGTATGATGACAGAAGACAGTTTGGTTTCAGAAAGAGAAATTCATGTGTTACTAATTTGTTGAGCTACTATGATAGAGTAACAGAAACATTACAGAACAGAGAAGGATGGGTGGACAGTATCTATTTAGATTTCAAGAAAACATTTGACAGAGTACAGCACCAAAGATTTTTATGGAAACTGTACCATCAAAGAGGAATCCAAGGCAAACTGTATTGTTGGATGCAAAATTTTCTCAAAAAAAGGGAAATGAGAACAGTACTAAGGGGAAATTATTCATCATGAAGGGAAGTGACTAACGGAGTTCCATAGGGCTCAGTGCTGGCACCAATTATGTTTTTAGCGTATATAAATAATATAGACAGTAACATTGAAAATGAAAGCTATCTAAATATGTTTGCTGATGATGCAAAAATACAAAGGAGAATTACTAATATAGACTCTTGTAAAGAGCTACATGAAAAGTTAAATTTACTTCATGAATGGAGCAATACATGGCAAATGGAATTCAGTGTGGACAAGTATCATGTAATCAAGTTTGGTAAAAGTGGAAAGAGACCTGATTGGGATATTAAGTTAGGAAGTAAAACCCTACACACATCAGAAAAAGAGAAGGACCTAGGCGTGATTATCAAAAACAGACTATCTCCAGCTGACCACATCAGTGAGAAGGTACAGAACATGTATACACTGCTTGCAAATATGAGAGTAGCATTCACGTACATAAATGAAGACATGCTAAGAAAGATAATAACATCATCAGACCAACCCTGGGGTATGTATCAGTATGGAGTCCTCATCTCAGAAAACACATAGATAAGATTTAAAAAGTTCGCTACATTTACACTGACAACTAATTGTTGTGGAGCGTGGTGTATGTAATACACGGTGTAGGTGTGACAGTTGTAGTGTAACTGTACCTATGTGTAAAATGACACAGTAAATAATATGGCGACGACGAAGGCAGAGGAGAAGAGGCGGCAGTGTGAGGCAGACGATCAGCTGGCCCGCACAGCAAAACTGCTACACCCATTGCTGAACCTGCAAAACCAATTGAGGTGGAGCATCAAAAGTGTCAATGGGACAAAATTTGATTATGTTACAATTACTCTCTCTGCCTAGCAGTCAGTGCTACGACGTACATTCGAGGTCGCCATAAATTATAGCACACGATTATGGTCGGCAAGTTGAGAATCCTTGTGCAAACTCGGGTCTTCCATAGCCTCGAACTGCACACGGGTCCTCAACCTTTATTCCTAAATTTCCGACAGAAGATGCCTATCCTGGTGAAATATTATTCGCCCATCACCAACTAAAATAGAAAATGGGAGGAAGTGCCTTAACCTACAATACTTATATTAGTATCGGAGAGCTGAGAATCCTTGTGCAAACTTGGATCTTCCATAGCCTCAAGTCGCCTTTGCGGAGTTCTCACTTCCCCCTTAACCTACAGTGCTTATATTAGTATCGGGGAGCTGAGAATCCTTGTGCAAACTCGGGTCTTCCATAGCCTCGAGTCACCTCTGCGGAGTTCTCTCTCGAACTCCCCCTTAACCTATAGTACTTATATTAGTATCGGGGAGCTGAGAATCCTTGTGCAAACTCGGGTCTTCCATAGCCTCAAGTCGCCTCTGCAGAGTTCTCACTTCCCCTTTAACCTACAGTACACGTGTATGTACAGGCCCTGGACATACTGTGTCCTGTGGGGCCAACAAGTGAGACGTCAGGTCTACACTTTTGACTGGGAACCAGGCTGGTCCTTGGATTACTCAAATAAAAGCTGGAAACCCTGGTGAAATATTATTCGCCCATCACCAACTAAAATAGAAAATGGGAGGAATTATTCCTAAATTCCCGACAGAGGATGCCTATCATGGAACCCAGCATACAACAACTCCTCATGTTAGTCAGCAGTTAGTAGGCGAGACATCAGGTCTGCACCTACGTTATCACTTCCCTTGATGTATCTCACAACAAGGTTAAACTGCTGTAAATACAGTGTCCAGCGTGTCAATCTTGCATTAGCCGTCTTGGTCGTGCTAAGACAAGTGAGTGGCATATGGTCAGTTTCCAGAACAAATGATGCCCCAAATAAATAATAATAATATTTTTTAACACCATCAACCACAGCCAAGAGTTCCTTCTCAACAGTACTGTAATTCCTCTCGGCGGGTTTTAGCCTACGGCTGTGGTATGCCACTGGGAAGATTCCACCTTCCGATTCCTGCATCAATACGGCACCTACTCCATCTTGTGAAGCATCAGTGCGCAGTATGAAAGGTTTGCTGGAATCAGGCAACTGCAAAATAGGCTCCTTGCACAACATATTCTTGAGGGTGGCAAAAGATCTCTCTTGCGCTTCTCCCCATTCAATGGTGTTTGGAGCATATTTCCGTAGCACTTCGTACAACAGTTGGGCAATGAGAGCAAAGTTGGGGATAAAACTCCTATAATATCCCACTAGGCCAAGAAATGCCCTAACCTGTTTCTTGGTCACGGGTCTCGGGGCTTCTCTAACCTTCCTGATCTTGTCACCCTGACACCTGCAGTGGTTGTTGCCAACAATATGACCGAGGAACTCCACCTCACTGTGAGCAATCTTGCATTTGCTAGGCTTCACAGTCATGTTGAAACTCTGGAGTCTACTGAAGACAATTTCCAAGAGTCTGAGGTGCTCCTCCAATGTGGCGGAATGAACGAGGACATCGTCAACGAACATCTCTACTCCTACAATACCATGGAGCACTTATCTCATGGCACGATTGAATACTGCTGGGGAATTGGTAAGTCCAAATGGGAGGACTTTATACTGGTACAACCCCCTAGGAGTAGCAAAGGCAGTGAACTGACGACTCTCAGGATGAAGGGGAATCTGGAAGAATCCCTTCGCTAGGTCGAGCTTCGTGAAATATCATGACCCTGCCAGCTTAGAGAAGATGGCAATATGGTCACCCATTGGCTCAGCATCCACTTTGGTGATTGCATTGAGCCTTCTATAGTCGCCACAAATCCTGACTCCACCATCTTTCTTGCGGACTACTACCATCAGACTACAGTAAGGAGATGAGGACTTTTCAATAATGCCTGCAGTCTCCATGTCAGCAATTTCTTTATCTACTGCACCCTGTAGTCGCATGGGAATCGGATATGGCTTAACATTTATGGGAGCATTGCTGGTCAACTCAATTTTATGACACGCAACCTTTGCAAGTCTAGGTTGGTCTGAGAAGACATCAGCATACTGACAGAGTAGTGACCATAAGGCATTTTGGTCCCCTACTGCTAAGTCAGGGTTAAGTAAAACATCTCCGACAGTCTCTTCCTGATGGGACTGAGCGGTTAAGGGCTCGTCATCATGGTCATCAGCTGGGATCACCGCAGCTGCCCCGGTTTCTTCCAGTGGCTGGTCACTATCATCAGCTACTCGTAGGCCAGTCTCCTCGGGGTCTGACTCATGATAAGCTTTCAACATGTTAATGTGGAACCTTTTACGAAGATTCCCCATCTGTATTATGTAGTTGAGGTCTGAAATGCGCTCTACTACATCGAATGGACCCTTCCACTGTGCCAACAACTTGTTCTGGGCAGTGGGGAGTAATACCAATCATTTATCGCCTGGACTAAACTTCCGAAGCTTTGCCTTCTTATTGTAATAAGCCTTTTGAACTTCACGCGCCTTGATCAGTTCTTCCTTAGCTAACTCGCACGTCGACTGGAGGCGGTCAGCCAAATCAAGGACGTAGGTGTAGGTGGTCTTGACTTCAGGGTCGGGTTCTTCATCGTCCCATAACTCCCAAAGGACTTGAAGTGGGCCCCGGACCGACCTCCCATACACCAGTTCAAAAGGTGAGAATTTCAATGAATGCTGTGGGGCTTCTCGATAAGCAAATAGAAGAGGAGCAATGAACCGCGGCCATTCCTTTGGCTGTTCGGCGGTCATGCGCCTCAACATCTTCTTGAGAGTTCCACTGAACCTCTCACACAACCCGTTACACATGGGATGATACGGCGTAGTTCGTAAGCCTCGGATGGACAGCAACCTGAACGTTTCGTTCATCATTGCCGAAGTGAACTGCGAACCCCGGTCGCTTAAGACCTCCTTAGGGATACCTACACGACAGAACACTTCAATTAATGCCTCAGCAACAGTGACGGCCTCTATATTCTTAAGGGCCACGGCTTCAGGCCACCGTGTGCTGAAATCAACTATAGTGAGGATATACTTTGATCCATCACTAGCCCTAGGAGAGATTGGCCCAACTATGTCAACTGCTACTCTCTCGAATGGTTCAGAGATTATGGGCATTGGCTTCAATGGCGCAGGAGTTCAGAAATGATACAGAGACAATAAGGTAGGCAAGCACTCTGATAGATCCTAGCAGTGATATTGAGGAGAAGATAACCCAGGTAAATGAAACAACGCAAAGCTGCAAAAATGATGTGGAAACCACATATGCTAAAATGATGAAAGTAAAGAAAGACTTAGAAACAAGAGTTGAAGAAAAGAGCATTAAAAAGGAAGTGAAGAAAATAATCCAAAACAATCCAAAATTGGTCAAAGATTCAGCAGACATGAACAAATCTATAGTAATCGCTTGTACAAAGGAGGAAGAAATAAAAAACAAGATTTCGAGAGATAAAAAGGAGATGGCAAATGTAATGAACATATTGAAGGAAGTGTCAGAGGAAATCTGTAGTAAAGACAGAGAAACACAAAAGGCTAGGGAAATATGAGAGAAATAAATCAAGGCCACTAAAAGTAACCTTCCAGAGTGCAAATACCGTGGAGGAAATACTGAAAAATTCAAACAAACTTATGGAAAAAGAGGACTTCAAAAAGGTATGGATAAAAAGATGCCTAAATCAAGAGGATTACTAAAAGAGAAGAGAGAGGAGGCAAGAACAAAGAATGAGGCATGATCAGAAGAAGAGAAGAACACTTTTTTTTTTTTTTACAAAGTAATTGGATTGCAGGTTCGAAAGCGGTACATAAACAGGAGGGAATAAGAAGGAGAAACGTAGTATACCCAAGTCATGACAAGTATGTAAACAAGATGATTAAGTTGATGTACTCTAATGTAGATAGAATGGTATCTAAATTACTAGAGATCAATGATTATATCAAAGAAATGGAACTGGATATTGTTTGCCTAATTGAAACAAAACTAACACCAAGGATATCAAAGGATACACTAAACCTAGAGGAATACAATATATAGAGAAGAGACAGGAACTTTAGAAAAGGAGGAGGAATTATAATATTAACAAAGAAGAATCTGCAAGTCAAGGAAATAGAACTAGATGTACCCTCACAGGTAGAACTGATCACAGTAGAGATTAGTACGTCTGAGGGGAAAGTAATTGTAGCCAATTTGTACATGCCACCCAGATCAAACTTTTGGGAAAAAGGCGAATATGAGGACAGTATCTATTTAGATTTCAAGAAAACATTTGACAGAGTACAGCACCAAAGATTTTTATGGAAACTGTACCATCAAAGAGGAATCCAAGGCAAACTGTATTGTTGGATGCAAAATTTTCTCAAAAAAAGGGAAATGAGAACAGTACTAAGGGGAAATTATTCATCATGAAGGGAAGTGACTAACGGAGTTCCATAGGGCTCAGTGCTGGCACCAATTATGTTTTTAGCGTTTATAAATAATATAGACAGTAACATTGAAAATGAAAGCTATCTAAATATGTTTGCTGATGATGCAAAAATACAAAGGAGAATTACTAACACAGACTCTTGTAAAGAGCTACAAGAAGAGTTAAATTTTCTTCATGAATGGAGCAATACATGGCAAATGGAATTCAGTGTGGACAAGTATCATGTAATCAAGTTTGGTAAAAGTGGAAAGAGACCTGATTGGGATATTAAGTTAGGAAGTAAAACCCTACACACATCAGAAAAAGAGAAGGACCTAGGTGTGATTATCAAAAACAGACTATCTCCAGCTGACCACATCAGTGAGAAGGTACAAAACATGTATACACTGCTTGCAAATATGAGAGTAGCATTCACGTACATAAATGAAGACATGCTAAGAAAGATAATAACATCATCAGACCAACCCTGGAGTATGTATCAGTATGGAGTCCTCATCTCAGAAAACACATAGATAAGATTTAAAAAGTTCAAAGGGCCGCTACAAGATGGGTACCAAGCTTTAGGGATCTAAGCTATGAAGAAGGACTAGAAAAACTAAATCTGCCTACACTACAGGATAGAAGGAAAAGAGGAGACATGATTATGCTATATATATATGCATATCAGGGAAGGAGAAAATAGACATAAATGATTACATAACCTATGGGGATGCATCAGCTAGAGGACACTGCAAAAAAAACTGCTTAAAAAGAGAGGCGATAAGGACATAAGGAAACTTAATTTCCCAAAAAGGGCAATTGATCAGTGGAATGCGCTACCGAATGAAACAGTGCGTGCCAAAACAATTCATAAATTTATGGATATGTACGATAAAAATGGTTTAAGACACGGGACAGAACGAGCTTGACTCATTCCTGTAAAGATATAATTAGGTAAGTACAATTAGGTAAGTACACACACACACACACACACACACACACACACACACACACACACACTTTTGCATTAGAGAGTTGGACAGAAAAGGGATGAGAGTTTGCTGCTAGACGGGTGCTATGCGCCCATCGTAGAGGTGGAGGAATACATGCAGAACGTTCAGAGGAGCAGTGACCATTAAAGTAGCGATAGAAAAGAGATAAAGATGCAACAGTGCGGCGAAGAGACAGAGGTTCATGGGAGTCAGTAAGAGGAGGAGAGTTAATGAGATGAAAAGCCTTTGACTCAACCCTATTGAGAAGAGCTGTATGTGGGGAGTCTCCCCACACATGAGAGTTGTACTCCACACAGGGGCAGATAAAACCCCTGTACAGAGTCAACAATTGTGCAGGGGTAAAGAAAGAACGGAGTCGGCTTAGCACACCCGATCTCTTGTGTGTGTGTGTTGAGATTTTCCACCTAACATTGTCAGAGAGGAGCGAGCCAAGGGTGTAAGGCCAGCCAGTGAAAAGTTGATGATCAGGTGTCGCTGTAGGTAGGCGATGTGGAATTGTAATATGTACAGTAGAATGGGCTATGATGCAGCTGGAGATGAGGTCGATGAAGCCTGAATTGGTGAGTTGTTGCGCGAAATTTTCGCCGAGTTCTCTGGGGCTCGTCTTCAAGCGGGTGTTCAACGTTGGCAGGACTGCAGTCAGGGGGGGGAGACACTGGGTGGTCCGTCTCCATGTCCTCAGGTGGAAGAGGCATGGTTTTCTTCCCCTTCTTGTTTTTCCTTTTTCCTCTGAGGCTCGCCGTCAGCAGCAGGTTGTGGAGTCGAAGGCAGGAGGTCTTCTTCTTCCCAGTTGATGGAAGGGACGGGAGAAGGAGCCCTTTCCTCAGCTACTGACGGTGAGAGGCGGGAATCTTCGGGAGCTGGCTGGACAGGCTCGGTGGAAGGTGCAGTGGTGGTGATGGTGATGGCAGCAGTTGCCCTGTTTAGTGGGGTGTTGAGCTGCAGCCTGCACCGCGGTGTTGTATGGGGTCTAGGAGGCTGCAGCTTGGGGGCGCGATGCTTCTGATGAGGGGCAGCATGAGAATCACAGGCAAAGCACTGCGGGATAACAATGCGCAGAAGCCCGTTCTTCTCAAATATCTGTAGGAGAAGAACGAGCATCGTTGCCGTGTCACCGCCGCAAAATGCTCGTGCCATCGCGATACACATTGTGACTATTGTGTTAATCTCCCCAGTGCATCGAGGATCCCTGGGCTTACGATTCCGAGCCGAGGGGCGCCGCCGTGTATGAGCAGAGCCCTGCACAGCTGGACCTCCTGGCTCAGTAATGTTAATAGCCTCGGGACCCTTCAGTGCCTGTAGGAGATCGAACACAACAGCCTCTCCCTCACGTAACGGGCGTTTCAGGCCCCGTGAAATGGTGACATCGATCCCCAGGCTGTGCACAAATACATCGGCGCTGGTGTCCTGGCGCCAAATGAATCCATACCCTGCCCTAGCATTGTACCATTTCACGGTACCAGAGGTGGTGTGGGCCCGTGGTGGCTGGGAACCTGCTGGTGTAGCCCCCCTCGATGGGTCGAGGGCTGGAGCAGGTGAAGAGGACGGAGATGCTGCCATGGATGCTGCACCAGGAATCGCCCAATCTCTTGGAAGCAGATTTTACAAGAGATGTAATATGATCTTTCCAAGATAAGTCTCGAGTAAATGAAACCCCAAGCATGTTCAAGGATGATGCAGGATTAACTGAATATTATTATTAAACATTAGTGGGTATACCTGTGGAAGATTTTGTCGGGTTGACAGGTCAACTCTGGAACTGTCTCCCTCTGTCTGTATTTGCTGCTGCCTATGATCTCCAGTCTTTCAAACGCAGTGTGTCCAGGTATCTCGAAATGATCGGATCTTGAATTTGGCTCTATTGTATTTTGTTTTTCTCTTGGAAGGAAATGTTATTGCGGGCTCATGGCCTTTGGTTCCTTCTTCCTCGCATAAAACACACACACACACACACACACACACACACACACACTTCTTCCTCACAAGTGGGCAGTGCAATATGGACATTTGCACATTGCACAACCAGCCAACTGCATGGTGAGGCCGCCTGCGGGTATTTATAGACTCATTGCCGACCTCTCTAAAGTGTAGAACACTCCATAATTTTCTCGAACGACCTAGAACCTTTTAGAACTTTCCAAAATTTTGTAGAACCGAATCTATCCGTGTAGGCCCTTCTAGAACATTCTACAATCTAAATTACTCTGAAACCATCTACACCTTCTTAAGAGTTCAAGTTTAGTGTGGCCTCTAAACGTATTCAGATCGGCCTCATTTTTTTTATATGTTACTGAGGCCATGAACTGGATTTTGGGCATCTTGTGTCTTAATCAATATACACTACGTGAAATTTCAGCATATGACCGTGGACCACCCAAATACATTTAATCGTTTATATGTCAGCGTTGTCCCACCTGAAAAAAAGTCATGGAAAAATTATTACTGCAGAAAATCGGTTCGGCACAGCATTTTTTCCTCCAATGACCATGGAATTTGGGGAGGCAGGTGATACTTTCAGTAACACTGGTATTTATTATTAAAAGATCTGTTGACATTTATTTAGATACTGACAGTTTCCTTTCCATGCACCCTCCTGTGTCTTCCTACTTCAAATGCATCCACTCTTAATAACTGCTGAGGAATATTAATCTCTCTGACCACTTCTCAGAAGGAAAGAGGAAAGGAAATTATGGAGGGAACATGTTCATCATACAATTTATTTAAATATATATATATATTTTTCAATATATACTTCCAAGATCTTGATTCAGAAAACTTTTTCTACGTTATTTGAAGACAGGAATGAACCTAACCAGTGCATTTTCATATATTTATATTTTAAGATTTTTTCCTCTGTCAGTATTTACCCATGTCTGTTTGTTTGCCTGCCTGTGTAAAAGATATCTCAAAATGTTGATATCGGATTTCAGCAAAACTTGATGGATAGACGGAAAGTGGGTCATGGAAGAGTTAATTAGAAGTTAAGGTTGATCCGGATCTAGATGCAGGAATAAACAATAAATTTCCTTGGAACTGGCAGATGAATGCTCTCTCTGATATGGTGTAACGAGGCAGTGTAAGACAGTAGAATTAACTGACGGTATGAAACCGCAAAATTCTTGGTCTTGTAGGAAAGAGGAATTACTCAAGGAAGTCATTATTTCATTGGCGTTGTGGCTCTTAGAGTGTTTTGTCGTTATTAGTGACTAATGTATGTTTGTTTCATCTCGCCCGTGGAGCAAGACAGAATATTGCCTATTAAGCCCTTCATAATGGTGATTTTTTTTTTTATGTTTTCCATATGTTATATACTTTAAATTCCTTTAGTGATAAATTTACTGAAATGCAGGGTATTCTAAAGCCATTATTAACTCCTGCACTAACAGGGACCTTTAGTAAGCAGAGTTTGGCAGAAAATCAGTGATAATCCTTTCCATATAGCAATGATGCTCCAAGAATCTGGACGATGGTATGACGGTATCTGAGAAACTGTCGATTTTTCAAAGGATTTTTCTTTGTGTCTGAGTGTGTGATTAGGGTTATTTTAACACTTTTTGAGGAAACATTTAGCAACAGTTATGAAAGTTACGGCATAAATGGGAGCAACAGCTCGAGTGAAGTCACAGAGAGTCTCTTGGACATGGTTTAGGTTTTTATTGAAAATTAATTTCCAGAGTTGTAGTATCTAATATGTTTAAAAATATACTTCTGCTACACGTCCCCAAAAGATTTCTAATCTTCAGTGTTATGCATCTTCTTCAGGCATTTAAAACTACATGCCAGTTTCTTTCTTTGTATATATAATTTTCACAAAAGCTTCAGAACAAACACATCTCATTCCTCGAATGCTGTCCTGTTCTTCCCTGATGTGGTATTTTACACAGTCCAGTATCTGCACACTGCCTCCTTGCCTTACATCTTACCTGGTATACCTAAACGATAGTGAAAAAAAAAAAAAAAAAAAGTTAAACACAGGATCATGCATTATATAGTCAAAGTCCCCTGCAAGCGATGCAATGAAGATCTAGTCATCAACAACGTTATATAGTTTTGTACATGATACTTTAACAGAGCATCTTATTAACAAACAGGAGAACTATATACTGTATGATTATACGAGCAAGTGGATCATAAAACGTTATTGCACTTCTAGATAAAACCCTATAGAGTATTTTTTTTTTTTTTAGAATCCTATTATTGATACTCACAGAACAATATATCTTTTACATAATACTTTTTCTACTCATCTACACACTCATTCATCATGGAAAATCATCTATCTATCCATCTATCTATCTATTGCCAGACGCCTCAATCCTGTTCGGGGTGGCCACAAACAAATCGCCTTCACGTCGCCCTGTCCCCCGCCATTTCACTGCCCTGCTCCCAACTCACACACCCCTCTTTCATATACCTCTCCACTCCATCCCTCCATCTCATCCTCGGCCTTCCCCTCCCTCTTCCCCCCTCCACCTCACTCACATACACTCTCTTCGTCAGTCTTTCACCCTCCATCCTCTCCACATGGCCAAACCACCTCAGTGTATTCCTCCTAACGCTTCATATCACATCCACATCCACACCACAACGCTTCTTTATATCCTCATTTGTCAGCCTGTCTCTCCATGTGACTCCACAGGCTCCTCCTCAATACCTCATTTCCACTGCTCTCACTCTTGATTTGTGTCCTTCCAACAACGTCCAAGCTTCACTTCTATACGTTAGAGCTGGTATCACAATACTGTCATGTAGTAACTTTTTCACTTCCATGCTCACTTCCCTGTTTCTTATCACTGCTTTCAAGGAACAAGCAACGTTTCTTCCCTGCTGTACCCTTTCAAACACTTCACCCTCCAAACCTCCATCCTTACTCATCACACTACCCAAATACAGTACTTAAACGTACTCACATTTTCCAATTCCTCACCATCCAATCTCGCTGTACATTCACTGACTTCACCTCTCTCAAAGACCATCACTTTACTCTTTCCTACATTCACCTTTAGATTCCGTTTCTTACTCTCCCAAACTCATCCACCAAGCCTTGCAGCTCTCCTTCGTCTTCACTAAACAACACAGTATCATCTGCAAACAACAGTACAGGGAGTTTCCAAACACTACCCTCTCTCACCAGGGCCACTCCAACATCCACTACCCTACCTTGTACCTCTTTTATTACCCCATCCATGTACAGATTGAACAACCATGGAGACATGACACATTCCTGTTTCAACCCAACCTTCAAAGAGAAATATTCACTTAGTTCACCATCCACACGCACTGCAGCCTTAGCACCATCATACATACTCTTCACAGCATTCAACAACTTCCCATCTACTCCATATATTCTTAATACTTTCCACAATCCTTGTCTATCCACTCTGTCATGTGCTTTCTCCAAATCCATGAAAGCCGCATACAACTTCTTTTCCTTCTCTAAAAACTTTTCCACTAAAGATCTATGAATGAGCATCTGATCTACACAACCTCTTCCCTTCCTAAAGCCTCCCTGTTCTTCTCCAACTAATTCCTCTGTTCTTTCTCTAACTCTGTCAGTAAGTATCCTTCCATACACTTTTCCTATTACACTAAGAAGACAGATGCCCCTATGATTACCACACACTTCTTTTTCCCCTTTTCCTTTGTACAAGGGAATAATTATACCTAACTTCCAATCCTCCGGGATTCTACCTTCCCCCCAGGCCAATCTTCACATTTTCCTCATCCATTCTACTACTATCTCTCCCCCATTCTTCAGCATTTCACCACACACTCCATCAATTCCTGGGGCTTTCCCCAAAATAACTTTCTTCATTGCTTCCACAACTTCTATCCTACTGATTTCTTCCTGTCTTCTCACCTCCCTCCTTCTCCCAGCCATCCCCAGCCACTTATACTCGCATTACTTCCATCCTCTATGTTCAACAATTCCTTAAAGTGTTCTCTCCATCTGCTCACTTTTTCTCCCTTTTCCACTAGTAATCTACCATTTGTATCTTTCACTCCCCTTTAACTTCACTTCCACCCTGTCTTACTCTTTTCACCTCTTTCCAGAACATTTTCTTAAGTCCCTCCACTTTACACTCAAGTTCCTTCCAAATTCCTCATCCGCTCTCTGCTTACTCTTCTTACTAATCTTTTCACCTCCCTCTTTCTTTCTACATATAACTCTCTTTTCCGCCTCTCAACTTCTTCCATGCCCCTATTTCTCACATTGCCATTTTGCAGAACTTCTGCCTATCAGATCTGCTTTATTTCCCGAACTGAATCTCCTTGGAACTCACTTACCCAGAATAGTTTCATCCCAAACTTCACCTTAGAGGAGTTAAAGTTCAACTGTTACAGATTTGTTGTGAATGGAGGACAACTGTAATTTGGTGCAGGGATTATTTTTTCCTTGTTCTATCATATATATATATATATATATATATATATAGTTGTTAAGAAGCGAGATTTGCCAGCTGGGTGATCGAGAAGCTTGTCTACATTTACCATAGGTTCTTGTACAAGTCGGAGTTGCCAGTTTGCCTGATGTTTGTGAACGTACTTGTTTCGTAAGTTATGCATTAATTTTTGTCCTCTTTTTCTTTATAATGTTTTATTTATGTGACTGCCTGTTAATTATGTAATTTAGTTTAAGTCAGTATGCTGAATAACTTACAGTGTAATGTAAGAAAACTCTGACATGTTTTGGTTGTCTCCGAGTTGGTAATTGTTGCTAGGGGCAGGTACAGGACTAGCACGTCCTAGAATGTTGGAGAAACAAGGTAGCTTATATAAGGATGGGGAAGAGACTAGTTCGGGTTTAGTTGGTTTTTAGTTCAGTTTGAGTGTAGCGCAGTGTCAGTGAAGATTGTATACTTTCGGTACTTGTGAAAATAGTGAAGTGTCAAGCATTAAGTGTAACTTAAGTTAGTAAAGTTTGTATAGCTCCAGTGCTTGTGAAAACAGTGAAGTGAAATTGGAAAGCATTAAGTGGAATTATTTGGAAAATTAAGATATTGAACTTAAGAAGCCAGTGTTTATTTACGATGCCTGAACTGATCCTGTGTACTGTACACCTAAAGGCTGACCATAGGAAGAACAAATCACTGGGCAATGCGTTTCCTGTACTGAACTACTGCTGTTGGAGCCTGTGGCAGTGTGGGATGGGGACATAACACTGATGTCAGGAATGTGGAAAATTTAAGTGCTGCAGTGAGTCTAACCTTCAACATGGAAGCAAGAGGTGTGCAGACAAGGTCTCGAGATGGGCAGGAGGAGGAAATGTCCCTGGCGACAATTGTGAAGCTATTACAAGCACAAAGTGTCCAAATACAAGCACAAACCATCCAACTGGAAGCACTGAATGAAGGATTACAGGCATAGAGTGAATGACAGAAAGACCTCAAAGAACAATTACAGGCACAGAAGGCAGAAGTCAAAGAACAGTTACAGGAACAGAAGAAAGAACTCCAAGAACACTTACAGGCCCAAAATGAAGAACAGGAAGAGCTCAGGAGCGAAATCAAAGAAAATTATTGCAGGCACAGAATGAAGAATAGACAGAACGATATGATCAGCTTCAGGAGGCATTACAGGAGCAACAGTGGGAAGTACAACTGAGGGTGCAAGGGCAGCAAGATGCATTCATGTGGGAAATCAAGGAAGAACAGCAACAGCTTAACCCCTTAACCGCAGGCTTGTTTTGCTCTGTCTTGCGTGTCCCGCGGGCATATTCGGGCTCCGACAGACTCTCTAAAAATATTTGCCAAAAATCAGTTATTAGTCCTAGAATATTAATATCAAATATGTTTATGGTACTTACCTTCAGCTTTCTCCTGGGGTGTTTCTTGAGCCTTCGTCGAGTACCGTAGGACTTGTGGAGACCTCTGAAGTTGGGTAACGAAGTCTCCACTTTACACTTCCCGACAACCCGTAATATGATTGCCACAGCTTGATATTATCACTAGAAACACTATTCTATGATTCTCAAATAGTTTGGAATCCATACTAAAAAAAAAAAAAAAACGTGAAAGCAATGAAAATTACGAGGGCGTATGACCTTCCCACTTGACATCGTTCGCCGCTGGTGTTCTGTCATTTATTATTCATAAAAAAACTCACAGTTTATATTTCTATTACTATATAACACTTATATCTACAGTCTTTATCCATAAGTTTCCTTCAGTAATAGTAGTTTATTGTCACTGTAGGCATTCAGTTTCTATATCAGTAAAATACGTAGCATTCACTTTCTCGTCCTGTATACTAGCGTTGAGAGTGAATGTCACTTTCACTTTCACTCACATAACTCATAGTATTCATACATGCTAGAGTGAAACTTTCACTTTCATTACTCCTAGTATATATACTCGTATTCTTATAATACTACTCATTTACATTTCTATTTACATTCTCTATTTTATTTACATTATTTACATTTCTGTTTTATTTACACTGTGTTAGGCAGTCACTTGCAGTAACTTATAAAACTATTTTCCACTGTTCACTTATATTTACATTCATTGCTTTCACTTGCTGTTTACACATTATTTACACATTATTTACAATTCCACTTGCACTATTTTACTCACCAGAAAGATCGTAGTCACTCTCTATCAATTGTCAGCCCTTTACCTCTTTCCACACGAGGTTTAGTAGGGGGTAGAGGTCACAGGGCCCTTTGCATGGGGCTAAAAAGCGGCGGTAGTTAGCAGGCGCGAAATCTGACGTACTTTCACCTAGAAAGACGACAGTAAACTGATAGTGGTGGGCCGGGGTGGCCTAACTAGGGAGAATGCATTATTGCCAACGTCAGCCTCATGAGAGCTGCTATTATATAGCTATGAAATGATGGGCAGGAAATCTAGACAATACATTATAAATTAGGTAGTTCCAGGTGAATGTAAATATCACTTCGGCTTCTCCCTTCCCTCCTTATTTATATTTTTATTACGAGAATAGATTATACGGCATATTTCAAGGGGAAATAAACAGCAAAAATTAACGAACGAGTGCACGTGAGGTGTTGTCTGGTGATAATTAGCCAATTCCAGGTGTATAGCACTATCACTTACCTTATTTCTTTTTGGTATATATTATTTGGTATAAGAATAGGGCATTGGGCTTATTTCAATGGATGAAATCAGTGGAAAATTCCAGGGAAGATTTACTTAGCGTAGAATACAGTGAGGTGGCCTGCAATAATTAGGTAGTTCCAGGTGAATGTAAATATCACTTAGGTTTCTCACTTCCTTTCTTATATATATTTTTCTAACGAGGATAGATTATACGGCATATTTCAAGGGGAAATAAACAGCGAAAATTAGCGAACGAATGTACGTGAGGTGTTGTCAGGTGATAATCCAGGTGTATGGCACTCTCACTTACCTTATTTCTTTTTGGTAAATATTATTTGGTATAAGAATAGGGCATTGGGCTTATTTCATTAGATGAAATCAGTGGAAAATTCCAAGGAAGATTTACTTAGTGTTTCACGGCCGGGCAGGCAAGAGGAGAGGGTAATGGAGGGGAGGTAGGGAGAGGAGTCAAGAATGGGGAGAAATGGCTAAATTGTCAACAATGGATGGGAGTACAGATGAGATTAGGAGTGCTGACTAGTGTTGGACATTGGCAATACTGATAGATGATACAAGCCACCATTTGAAAGCCCGGGCGAATTCAAAATAACACAGAATCACAAAAGTGATGCCCCGTGGTATGATCCCTTGCTCCCAAGTGTCACAAAAGTGACGCCCCGCGGTTAAAGGGTTAAGGAGGAAGTAGATGTCAAGCTAAAGCAGCAGAAGTATGAGGTAAGCAATAATGTGATGGATTGCAGACAGCATGTAGACGACCAACTGAACCATGTAGATGACTAGTTGAAGACAACTAATGAGGGAATTGTGATGGAGTGCAGACAGCATGTAGATAGCCAGTTGAAGCATGTAGTCGACCATGTAAAGATAATTAATTACTGAGAAAATTGAGGCTGTAGAAAAATATTGCACTGCTGAGCCTCAGGTTAGTGGACAGGGAGCATATGAAAGGCATGGACAGTGTATGGTGAAACTTGATGGATTCCAAGCATCTAAAGGTAGCATTACAGTGTTGAATAATCAGAATGCAGAAGGTTTAAGTCCTGGACTTAATTATGATGCCCCAGTTTTTAGGCCTCAAACTAGTGAAGTGCATGGCTATAATGGGGGGTCCAATTATAAAGAAACCTCAGGAATTTGATGGTAGAGTATCTTGGGAAGCTTACCATGCACATTTTGAGTTACTTGCAGATCAGAATGGTTGGGATGATAGGCAGAGGGCAATAGAGCGTGCTACTAGCCTTAATGGTGCCACAGTGGAAATTCTCGGCCACATGTCAGTGATGGAGAGAAACAGTTATCAGTCCCTAGCAGAAGTGCTGGAACACAGATGTGAAACCATGTACTAGACTGAGGTTTACAGAGCAAGATTCCGGAGCCATGTATGGGCTCAAGGAAAATCCCTACAGCAGCTTGCTCATGACCTGGAGAGTATGGCATACAAGGCGTACCCTGGAGCAGCACCTAACCTCTTGGCTTTCTACTGAGGGTTGGGGTGGGCGTATCGATACCTAAATATCGATACTTTCGATATCAGCTGTTGAAGCTTAAGTATCGATACTTGTGCCGAGGTACTGATATTTCGATTATTAAAGAAAAATGTTCCAATTTGGCAATTTTTAAAGAGAAATTAAGTAATTTCAATATGCAGAGAAATAATTATTTAGTACGCTGAAAGGCAAGGATAATAATTATTTTTTGCATCTGGCAGCCCAATGTATTTGTCTCCTGTCGTTCACAAGGCTTGTGACCGATTGACCATACTGTATAAGTCAGTCACACCACTGACTGTGAGCGGAAATTACTGTTACAGCATTGCTGGCACCCCTAGGCTATATATTAAAAAATAACATTAAGCAAAGGTCGAGGTATCAGTATCGGTAATCGTTACCGCCGATACTAGTAAAAAAATTAATCGGTATCATATCGATATGAAATAGCTGGTATCGCCCACCACTAACTGAGGGACCAGTTCATCGATGCTCTTGCAAGTGCAGAGTTGAAAGTGCAAGTGAAACAGGCTCAACCAAGAAGCATGCAAGAAGCACTAGCCACAGCTCTAGAATTTGAGTCCTACATCAGGTCCAGTACATCACCTTTCAGGCAGGTCTTAGTGCAGGATTCAAGGCAAGAAAGGGGCAGCTATATGAAATGGAAAAAAATTGAGGGAAGTTGCTGGTACTATGAAAAGCCAGGACAAAGAAAGGAGGACTGCTACAAGTGGAAGAGGGAACAGAAGACTGGAGGAGGCTGCTGGTTCTGCAGGAAGTCGGGACACAAGAATGAGGATTGTTACAAATGAAAGAAGGAGCAAGAATGGAACAATGCAAGGAAACCCACGATTGCAACAAACGGGTGTTGGACATGTGGTGAGTTGGGACACTTCGGGTATGAGTGTCTAAATGAGTAGGATGAGGGTAAATTAGTGAAAGCTGGTGACGAGAGGCAACAAATAGCCAGTTTTCCCCAAGAAGCCCCACCACTGAGGAAATGCAGGAGAACTTTGAAGAACAGTGTGTGAAAAAAGGGAAGAAAAGACAACAAGTAGTGTAGTAGGAATGAGAATCACAGGAAGAAACGCCACCATACAGTTGTGACAAGGCCAGCATCAGATGTATCAGACCTGAAGAAGATGCAGGTGGAGGATGCAGATTTACAACCAGTGCTAGAGTGGCTGCAGTGGAGTACAGTGCTACTACCTTGGGAATGAATTTCTAGGTTAAGCCCTGCAGCCAAGAGTTACTGGAGTCAGTGGGACCTTCTTCGTGTGAACAATGGACTACAGGAGTGTCAGTGGGAGACACCCGATGGCCTCAGCAAGTATTGGCAACTGGTGATTCTGAAGAAAACGAGGTCTTAGCTCTTGGATGACTCCCATAACCAGTTCATTAGTGGGCACCTGGGAGTGAAGAAAACTCTAAGCTGGCAGCGACAGAGGTTCTACTGGATTGGCATGCATCAGGATGTTGAAGAGTGGTGTTGGGCCTGTGATGTGTGTTGTGCCAAGAATGGGCCCAAGAAACGTGGATGCACCCCTCTTCAGCTGTACCAAGTGGGTGCACAGGTGGAAAGAGTTGCGGTGGACATTCCTGGACCTTTGCCACTCACTGAAAGAGGAAACTGGTATATATGTGTCGCCATGGACTACTTCACAAAGCACCCAGAAGCCTATGCTATCCCTGATCAAGAGGCTGCAACTGTTGCTCAGGTGTTGATTGACCTGTTTTTCTGTGGTTTGGGGATGCCACAAGAGCTACATTCAGACCAGGGTAGAAACTTCGAGTCTGCTGTGTTCCGTGAGTGCTACAGGGTATTGGGGATCAAGAAGACCAGGACGACCCCACTAAGGCCACAGTCGGATGGGATGGTGGAGAAAGTCAACTGGGCCCTGGGACAATAACTGGCCAAGTTCTGCATAGACGGACAAACAGAATGGGGCCAGAAAGTACCTGCATTGCTGATGGCATATTGGTCTCCATCCCATGAGTCTACTGGCTACACTCCTGCAAAACTGATGTTGGGCCATGAGTTATGCTTACTTGTTGACTTATTAATGGGAAAACCACCTGGTGAAAAGCTGCCTACAGACACCAGCATTTATGTGAAGCACCTTCAGGAAAGGCTGGCTGAAGTACATCATCAAGTGCGAGGAGCCCTCAAGTTTTCAGGAGTGGTGATGAAGTGCAAGTATTTTGCCAAGGCAAGTGAGGTGAGCTTCAAGGATGGTGACCAAGTTTGGTTATACAATCCTCAGCGAAAGAAGGGACAGTCACCGAAGCTGCAGAGCCCTTGGAACGGGCCTGACGCTGTGTTGATACCGCCTCTCAGACATAACGTATTGGATTCAGGGAGGCAGGAAGTCTCGTTCAAAGATGGTACACGTGAATCGTCTGTGACGGTACCTTGGACCAGGAGAGTACAGCTGGGACTTCTCCAAGGAATCGTGCTCTCCCACAGCCGCGGATGTTGAGGAGGACCAAGGAGCTGAAGTTCAAGAGGATGGTGACAGTTCCCCAAGGGAAGAAGTGAATCAGGAACAGGATCAAGACCTTCCCAGAGGAGTGGACTGTCTGGAGGAACAAGGACGCCATCGGAAGCAGCATAGAAGAAGGCCTGATAAGTTGAAGGATTAATTTTTGTCTAGGTAGATGTTTCATTAGGATTAAGGTTTATGTTTCTATATATTGTGTAGTTTTCTCGGGACGACAAAGAACTAGGAATGGGGTAGTGTTAAGAAGTGGGATTTGCTAGTTGGGTGGTCGAGAAGCTTATCAACGTTTACCGTAGATTCAGGTACAAGTCAGAGTTGCCAGTTTGCCTGCTGTTTGTGAGCAAGGTTGGTTTGTAAGCTATGCATTAATTTTTGTCTTCTTTTTCTTTATAATGTTTTATTTGTGATTGCTTGTTAATAATGTAATTTAATTTAAGACAGTATGCTATGTAATTTACAATGTTATTAATGTAAGAAAACTCTGGCATGTTTTGGTTGTCTCCGAGTTGGTAACTGTTGTTGCTAGGGGCAGGAATAGGACTAGCATGTCCTAGAATGCTGGAGAAGCAAGGAAGCTTATATAAGGATGGGGAAGAGACTAGTTCGACTTCAGTTGGTTTTCAGTTCAGTTTGAGTGTAGTGCAGTGTCAGTGCAGTGTCAGCGAAGATTGTATATTTTCGGAACTTGTGAAAATAGTGAAGTGTCAAGCATTAAGTGTATTTGTAGTTTAGTAAAGTTTGTATAGCTCGTGAAAACAGTGAAGTGAAGTTGAAAAACATTAAGTGGAATTATTTGGAAAATAAAGACATTGAACTTAAGGAGCCAGTGTTTAATTTATGATGCCTGAGCTGATCCTGTGTACTGTACACCTAAAGGCTGAGCATAGGAAGAACAACTCACTGGGCAACGTCCTTGCTGTACTGAACTACTGCTGTTGGAGCCTGTGGCAGTGTGGGGTGGGGACATAACACTGGTGTCAGGAGTGTGGATAATTTAAGTGCTGCAGTGAGTCTAACCCTCGACATGGAAGCAGGAGGTATGCAGACTAGGTCTCGAGCTGAGCAGGAGGAGGAAATGTCCCTGGCAACAATCGTGAAGCGGCATTTAGGAATACCACTAGATTTCATGGGCAGAACATGCCCCTTCTTGGTTATACATATTTGTATGAGTGCATGTTTGTTCTGTACAGTAAATGTGAGGGTGTTTGCGTGAGCAATGAGGTGATATAAAATAAGATGTATCAGCAGTTGGTGTGTGTGTGTGTGTGTGTGTGTGTGTGTTGAGAGAGGGGTGTGTGTTTGCCAATTAAGTTTATAAGCCTGAGCTCCTTGTCATCCAGCTACCAATGTTCCCTCTCTTTCCCTCATCACACCTTATTACCATAAAGCATTAGCACCACTATTCACTCTTACGAAGTCCAGCTCATTCTGAACCTAAGTAACTTTAAAACATTATGAAATCTACCTGTGATCATAGGAGCAGTGTGTACAGTGTATAATGCTGCTAAAATCTTGCGAGGTGCTGTTGTTATGTGTGCAGTAAAGTGGGAGCCACCTATAATCCAGTGGCGTGAGGTCTTTATTAACGTGCATGGAATTGTGAATAAGACTCCAAGGATAGTAAAGAAAAGGCCCAGTCTGAAAAAAAAGGCAGTAATAAGCTTTAATACATAAGGAAGGAAACTTAAAAGATCTTAGAAAAAAACAACTAATTATCCTTTTGGTAGGGAACAAGCAGGCTTTCGAAGTGGATTTGCAACCATCAACCAGATACCGTACAATAAATCAAACAATTTAGAAGAAAAATGAGTGCATGGAGTCCTTGTGTATGGAGTTCATTGATTACGAGAAAGCCTTCGACTCAGTAGAAACAGCAGCGGTTTTGAGTGATTTTCGTAGATTTGTTGTAGATGAGATCTATTGTAGAATATTCAAAGAAATAAACAGAGATGGAGCAACTACTATTACGCTTCATACAGATTCTGAAAAGAAAAAAAAGAAAAAAAACAAGATGTGAGACAGGGCGATATCATCTCACCAAAATTGTTTACAGCAAGTTTAGAAGTAGTAATTACGAAGCTTAACTGAAATAATAACGGGACTGAGATAAAAGAATATGTATGTAATCTCAGGTACGCAGATGACATCATTCTCCTTAGTGAGTCAGGTGGACAACTGCAACAGTTGATAGAAGGCTTAAACAAAGAAGGCCATTGCGTAGGACTGAAGATGAACAAGAAAGAGACAGAAGGTATATTAAATAAAGAAACACAAAGTGAGAAAATAAAACTAATGAACTTTTGGAATTAGTTGATGAATTTGTATACCTTGGGCAACATGTAGTCTAGGCCATCACTCGAACTTGAAATAAGAGGACATTTAAAGCTGGAATGGCACGGTATGATAGAAATAAAAGTATGATAAAGGGTACTTTACCATTCGGTTTAAAGTGAAAACTTTTTGATCATTGGGTACCCCCCATAATAACTTATGGCTGAGACATGGACAATGACCGAACCACTAGAAAGGCAGTTCACAATTGTCCAGAAAGGTAAGGAAGATCAGTGCTACTAATCACTTTAAGAGATGGGAAAAAAATCAGCTTAGATCAGGAAACAAACTGAAGAAAAAAACATATAATCAAATATAAAAAGAAGATATGGCAGTTGACGGGCCATATATGTGAAGACAGGACGACGGATAGACCAAGAGCAACAAACTGGGTAATATCTGATTCAAAAAGACTAATAGCAAGACAAGCACCCAGGTGGTGTGATGAAATATATTACGAGATATAGGGTCCCAGACGAAAAACAGTGAGGAAGCGGTGATGAGTGATCATTCGTTTAAAATCTTAGGGTTCAGGGATGGAAAGAAATAGAACAAGACCGGGATAAGTGCAAACTTGTTGGAGATGCCACTGTCCTCCACCGGAATGTTATGGGAAGATGATATATATATATATATATATATATATATATATATACTTGTGGCAGGTTGGGGCACCCACCATCTACTCAATGTAGGAATGCCTTATGGTGTCTACACTGAGTGTCAAGCCAAATTGTTTCCTATACCCAGGAAACCATTCACTACGCTATGTGGTAACCATATAACCGGGGTTTTTGGCGGGGTTAAGTGTTCCCCAGATTCCCCAATCCAAAATCGCTTAATCATGGCAGACGTTTCGGAGATCCTCGTAGGGCTCAATACCTGCCCAGGGCCCAACCAGATGGGCAGATTCGCATGGTCATGTGGAAAGTGAGAGGTGTGAATGAGAAAAGCAAGAAGGTGGAAGTGGTGAGTGTGTTCAAGAGTGCGAGATATGCTGTGATGGCATTGTCTGAAAGAACGAGGAAAGGGTGTGAAGTGGAGGAGTGGGAGGGTGTGAAATGTGTAAGACTGGGCATGAATGGGAGAGGAAGATGCAAGGAAGGAGTTGCTTTGTTGATGATTGAGGTGTGGCAGAGTGGGATAAGATATTACAAATGTGTCGGCTCGAGATTTATGTATGTCAAGATCAAGTTTGAGAAGGTGAAAGTTGGAGTGATTTTAATATAACCACCATATGATAACAGGAGCGAGAGAGAGAAAAACTGGTTTTGGGATGAGCTGGATGAAGTAGCAGGAGAAATGCCCAGAAGCAATAAAGTGATCATAATGGGCAATTATGAATGGAAGTGTAGGCACTGGTGCTGAGGATGACACAATGGGTTGTAATGGAGTACCAGGAGAAAATGATAATGGGAAGCAACTAAGGAATATGTGTGAGGCAAGGAGATTCTGCATTTGTAACTAGTACTTCAAACACTAAGACGCACAAATATATACATGGTATAGAGGGAACGAGGATCGTGTTGAAAGCAGCCTGATTGATTACGTGCTCATAGAGAGGTCGATGCTAGGAATGGTTGCTGATACAAGGGATGTGAGAGGACGATGTGGAGGTCTGTCAGTCAGGTCGTATGACTGTAGTATGCAAGATCATGCTGAGAGGAGTGAAGTGGACCAGGAGAGAGAGGAGCGGTCAGGGAAAAAGACTGAAAGTCGAGAAGATGAGAATCAAAGAAATGGCAAATGAATGCACGACCAAAGTAGGGGAAGAGTTGGAATCAGTGAACTGGAATGAAATGGATCTGGACAGCCTGTGGAATGCATATAGGGATTGCTTAGTTAGGAATGCCAAACGGTGTGTGGTGTGAAGAGTAACAACAAAGAAGAAAGGTAAAGGATTGTGGGATGAAGAGGTTAAGAGAACAGCAGAGGAAAAGAGGAAGAAGTGGCTAGAGTTGTTAAAGAACAGGGGTTCAATTGAAATAACTGAATATACTGAGGTCAAGAATCACGTAAAGAGACAAGTGAAGAGGAAAAAGGAGGAGGTAAATTATAATCTAGGTAGGAAAATGAATGTAAACTATTCTGAAAACATGAAGTTATTCTAGAGAGAGGTGCGGAAATTTAGAGATGACAGCGGAAAGAAATGTGAAAGTGTGAAGGATGTAAGTGGTTGATTTTTAACCCATGGAGATGAAGTAAGGACTAGATGGAAAGAATATTTTGAAAGCCTGAAGAAAAGTAATAGAGAGAGAAGAGCGGCTGTAAACATGATTTGTTTGTAAGTGTGTAGAGAAGGAATGCAATGCAAGGAACAGTGACACTCGCACAGGTGAAGAAGCGGCTGAAAAATGGGAAAGCAGCTGGGGTTCATGAGGTGAATGCAGAGATGATTAAATGTGGTGGAGAAAGGGGAATGAAGTGCTTGTTGGAGATATGTGAGAAGGAATAGATGAGTGAAATGGTCTTCAGAGTGGAAAAAAAGTGTGATTGTACCTTTGTACAAAAATAAATGTAAGCCAAGTGGGTCCCAAAATTATCGTGGCATAAGTTTCTTGAGTGCTGTAGGGAAGGTATATAAAAGAATTAATGTATAAAGTAAGACAAATATCAGAAGTATTACTGAATGATGAACAGGATGGCTTTAAGAGTGGTAGAGGATTTATGGATCAAACATTTGCAGTGAGACAGATAGTGGGGAAGTCTTGTGAGAAGGACTAAAAGGTGTTTATGGCATTTATGGATCTGGAATAAAGCATACGACAGAGTAGACCGAGTAGGATTGTGGGAGGTGTCGCGCATTTACGGTGTAGATGATGTGCTGCTAGGAGCCATCAAGAGTTTTTCTGTTGGCAGTAAGGAATGTGTAAGGGTAAACGGGCATCTAAGTGAATGGTTCACGATCAATATGGGTGTGCAACAATGTTGCGTGATGTCCCCATGGTTTCAGTATATATATATATATATATATATATATATATATATATATATATATATATATATATATATATATATATATATATATATATATATATATATATATGCTAAGGCTGCAGTGCGTGTGGATGGTCAACTGAGTGAATTTTTCTCTTTGAAGGTTGGGTTGAAACAGGGATGTGTCATGTCTCCATGGTTGTTCAATCTGTACATGGATGGGGTAATAAAAGAGGTACAAGGTAGGGGAGTGGATTTTGGAGTGGCCCTGGTGAGAGAGGGTAGTGTTTGGAAACTCCCTGTACTGTTGTTTGCAGATGATACTGTGTTGTTGAGTGAAGACGAAGGGGAGCTGCAAGGCTTGGTGGATGAGTTTGGGAGAGTGTTTAAGGAACGGAATCTAAAGGTGAATGTAGGGAGGAGTAAAGTGATGGTCTTTGAGAGAGATGAAGTCAGTGAATGTAGAGTGAGGTTGCATGGTGAGGAAATGGAAAATGTTAGTACGTTTAAGTACTTGGGTAGTGTGATGAGTAAGGATGGAAGATTGGAGGGTGAAGTGCTTGAAAGGGTACAACAAGGAAGAAAGGTTGCTGGTTCTTTGAAAGTAGTGATAAGAAACAGGGGAGTGAGCATGGAAGTGAAAAACTTACTACATGAGAGAATTGTGATACCAACTCTAACGTATGGAAGTGAAGCTTGGACGTTGTTGGAAGGATACAAGTCAAGAGTGAGAGCAGTGGAAATGAGTTATTTGAGAGGAGCTTGTGGAGTCACATGGAGAGACAGGCTAACAAATAAGGATATAAAGGAGCGTTGTGGTGTGGATGTGGATGTAATAGGAAGCGCTGGGAGGAACACACTGAGGTGGTTTCATCATTTGGAGAAGATGGAGGGTGAGAGACTGAAGAGAAGAGTGTATGTGAGTGAGGTGGAGGGGGGAGAGGGGGAGGGGAAGGCCGAGGATGAGCTGGAGGAATGGAGTGGAGAGGGATATGAGAGAGGGGGGTGTGAGTTGGGAGCAGGGCAGTGAAATGGTGGGGAACAGGGCAACGTGGAGGAGACTTGTTTGTGGCCACCCCATACAGGATTGAGGCGTCTGGCAATATATATATATATATATATATATATATATATATATATATATATATATATATATATAGAGAGAGAGAGAGAGAGAGAGAGAGAGAGAGAGAGAGAGGATTGGGGTCATGAGAGAAGTAAAAGCACGAGTAATGGAGAGGGATGGCGTTGGTAATGAATGGTGATGGTTGGAATATCTGAATTTTGTTGTACGTTGATGATGCAGTGCTACTTGGAAATGCCCAACAAAAGCTTGGTAGACTAGTGCAGAGTTTTACTGATGTCTGTGAATGTTGTGCTTTAGAGTAAATGTAGAAAAAAATTAAATGATCATAATCGAGAGAGAAGGTGACTCCCAGTGTGATGTTACAGTGAATGGAGAGAGACTGGAATTGGTGAGAGAGTTCAAATACCTGGGTACATTGATAAAAAAGAGAAGAAAATGTGCAAAAGAAGTTGAAAGTAGAGTAACACAAGGAAGAAAAGTAGATGGTGCAATGAAGGCCTTTATAAGAAACATAGACTTGATTGTTGCAGCTGTGCAAGGCTTACATGAAGGAGTGTTAGTGACATCTTTAACCTGGCGTGCATTTTTAGCCCTATGGGTCGCCTCAGTGCCAGCCATTTTTCGATTTTTTTTTTTTTTGGCTAAAATGATAAATTTTGATGTGAAAATGACGAATTTCACCATTAAAATGCTCACCGAAGGTCGGAAATGGGTTTTATTGAGTCCTGCATACTCCTATACAGGTATACCCGCTCTCTCACGCTCACCACGTAGGCGAGAGAAAGCCGTTTTCTATGTAAGGTATACTCAGGTATTTATGCTGGGCAGGTATAGCAATGTTCAATACACTTTTCTCAATACTTATTACTTCAACATCTATCACAATTTGCATGTCTTTCTCACTGTGAATGCATTATCTTACACTTGCTTGAAGATAGGTACAACCTGACTTCATCATGTACAGTCCTGGCACTTACAAGAAGGTATTTACAACTTGACCTCACTATATAGACCTTACACCTACAAGAAAATATTTACAACTTACATTACGCGAAAATGTTTACCAAATGCCTTCACTATGTACAGCACTGGGTGAGGCACACAGGCAGCGTGAGGTAGAGCTAGCGTGAGGGGGGAAGCGAGTGAGTGTATGGCCTTGACAGCCTGAGGGATGGTAGAGGAACAGTTACCAAACATACCTGCCAATTTTTACCTGCAAATCATGATCAATGTTGTCACACTGAAATTTATTTCAAACCGTTTTTAAATGGCACTGACACTGGCTGCGGAATTATCTCAGACTGTTTTAAAACGGCATTTGCATGTGGCGGGTTAACATATGATGTGACACTTGTGTCATGAAAATGAAAAGTCAAGAGTCAGAGCAGTGAGGATGGAATTGCTGAGGAATGTATGTGGAGTACAGAGGGTGGATAGGACACAAAATAATGTGATTCGTGAAAGATGTGGAGTGAGGAAGTCTGTGGACACCCGAATAAAAGAGTGTGCTGAGATGATATGGTCATGTGCAGTGAATGGATAACAATAGAATGGTGAAAAAGATACATCTGAGGGAATTTGAAGGAGGGAGAAAGCGGGCAGGCCAAGGAGAGGGTGGTGGGATATGGTGGATGAGTGTAAGAGGAAGAGAGGTATGGAGGTTGATGAGGCTAGAGGACTGACAAGAGATCGAGCTGGCTGGATGAATGTTGTGAAAAAAAGTGCATGATCAAGGATCTGGCACTCCATATTAACGTGACAACGTTCTGACCGACTCTATCGGACACCTTTATGTGAAGCTACAGAATGTGATGAACGTTTTTAAGGTATCAGGTTGAGCTAGGATTCCGGGGGCTTGAATGATGAGTGAGTGGAAGGAAGCCCATTGGATTGGACAAACTTGGATTGTCAACACGTTGCTACTCCTCATTCTTCCCTAAAAGGGAAAAGGAGATCCAGATAACTATGATAATTATATATCTATATATATATATATATATATATATATATATATATATATATATAAACTGTATTTATATATAAACATATATATATATATATATATATAAACATATACATATATATATATATATATATATATATATATATATATATATATATATATATATATATATATATATATATATACGTCTTAATCCCGTAAGGTGTGGCCACAAACAAATCGCCTCCATGTCGCCCTGTCCCCCGCCATTTCACTGCCCTGCTCCCAGCTCTCACACTCCTCTCTCATACCCTCCATCTCATTCTTGGCCTCCCCATTCTCTCCCCCCCTCCACCTCACTCACATACACTCTCCTCGTAAGTCTCTCACTCTCCATCCTCTCCACATGGCTAAACCATCTGAATGTATTGCTCTTAACGCTTTCTACCACATTCACATCCACGCACAACGCTTCCTCACTTCCACATTTGTCAGTCTGTCTCTCCATGTGACTCCACAGGCTCCTCTCAAATAATTCATTTCCACTACTATCACTCTTGACTTTTGTCCCTCCAGCAAGGTCCAAGCTTCACTTCCATACGTTAGAGTTGGTATGTCAATACTGTCATGCAGTAACTTTTCACTGCCATGTTCACTTCCCTGTTTCTTATCACTGCTTTCAAGGAACCAGCAACCTTTCTTCCTTGTTGTACCCTTTCAAAAACCTCTCCCTTTAAACTTCCATTGTTACTCATGACACTATCCAAGTCCATAAACGTACTCACATTTTCCATTTCCTCATCATCCAAATTCACTGTACGTTCACTGACATCATTTCTCTCGAAGACCATAACTTTACTGTTCCCTACATTCACCGTTAGATCCCGTTTCTTACACAGTCTCCCAAACCCATTTACCAAGCTTTACAGCTCCCCTTCGTTTTCACTTAACAACAGAGTATCATCTGCAAACAGCAGAACAGGGAGTTTCCAAACACAGCCCTCTCTCATTAGGGCCCCTCCAATATCCACTGCCCTACCTTGTATCTCATTTATAACCCCATTCATATACAGACCGAACAGCCACGGAGACATGACACATCCCTATTTCAATCCAACATTAAAATAGAAAAATTCATTCGGTTAACTATCCAGACTCACTGCAGCCTTAGCACCCTCATGCATACTGTACTCCTCATGGCATTCAACAACTTCCCATCTACTCTATATATTCTTAATGTTTTCACCCTGTCAAATGCTTTCTCCAAATCTATGAAGGCCGCATACAATTTCCTTCCCTTCTCTAGAAACTTTTCCACTGAAGATCTAAGAACTAATATCTCTTCTACACGTCTTCCCTTCCCAAACCTTTCTGTTCTTCTCCAACTAATTCCTCTGTTATTTCCCTAACTCAGTAAGTATCCTACCATGTACTTTTCCTAATACACTAGGAAGACAAATGGCTCTATAATTACCACACGCTTCTTCCCCCCCCCCTTTCCTTTGTGTGTGTGTGTGTGTGTATATATATATATATATATATATATATATATATATCTTTCTTGATATATATATATATATATATATATATATATATATATATATATATATATATATATATATATATATACTGAGGGAAAGATACACAGCGACAGAGATAGATGTAGATGTAGGAAGATAGACTGATAGTACTATGAGGAGCAACAATAAATGTCTCATTTTATTTATTTATTTGTTTTTTCACTGAAAGAAGCTAATTCGGGTATGCGTAAAAGTATGCAATGAAGATAACGGTAAGATGAATATCTTTCAGTCCCTTGTTACTCTCTGGGGATTTTGGCGATCCCAAAGGCCTGAGGGCATAGAAAAGCCCATGGCGAGGTATACCTAACTCTTCCCCCGGTAGTCTATCTTCAGTTGCTTTATCAGTTCGACCCCATCTCTTCCACTCTACCATCGAGTCGCCCGTATACATAGTAGTAATTACCTGGTTTTGTATAGATATTCAACAAAAAATTACTGTTTATCGAGTTTTCTGCTTCCCTCCCTCCATTTCCCTCCTTACTCTTCGTCTTCCTCCCGTCATTCTATATTTTCATTCCCCTTGTTATTTCCTTTCCCTTCTCTCCTTTTCTCTCTCTCCCCTCTCATCTACCACTTTTATCTGTCTTCCTTCTTCCCTCGTCCACTCATCAATGTTACCTCTATTAAGTACTTCCTTAGTCTTCCTTCTCCATTCGTCTTTATTTCACTTATACCTCTCCCTCCATGCTCGTGTGTTTGATCCAGTGCCCTTTCACTCCTCTACCCTTCAGCCCATTCCTCTAAATCCCCCCCCCCCGTCTCTCTCTCTCTCTCTCTCTCTCTCTCTCTCTCTCTCTCTTAATATTTTAGTCCGTTTTCTCCCCCTTTATCTGGCCTTCCGCGCTGCTCTCTACCCCTTTATCCTCGTTTGTTATACTTCTTCTGTCTCCTCTACACTCCTCACCCACGTTTCATCACTTTCCTTATACCTCTTCCTCCCCTACCGTCAACACTTGGGCTCTTTCAACCCTCTCACCCCATAGAGTTATCCAAACACACAAACAAACTCTTTTCCCTGGCCCTCCTAAGAGCATAAAAAATTCTAATATTTCACATGGTCACGTTCTCTCTCTCTCTCTCTCTGCCAGAACATTTTCGTGTTACCTTAAATTTCGGCCTTTCCGTCCTTACTAATTGCATATCTCCTAGAGAACACCTCCTTTTCCTATCCTTTGATCCAGTCTGCATTCAGTTTCAAGTTTCTTTCCTGCTGCTGTAGACGTCTTTCATGCTTTTGCTCTTTTATTTTACTCCCTGTTTTTCATTTTCTCCTTCTCGCCTAAATTAATACTTTCTCGCCCTTGTTTCTCTCTCCTAATTATCACTCCCGTCCTCTTACACCTAGCAGTTGCACTACATCTTCCTCTACTCTTATTCCCACTCTCAGCGTCCATCTCGGTGCTGGATAGAGACACCTTCACGTGATGGCACCGATAATGGCGGGAATGGTGGATGTACTCGGTTATAAATGGTTTGTCAGTCACCTCTCTATCCTCTGGAAGGAGGGTGGTGGCTAGCAGAAGGGCAACATTGACATGCAATCCTTCAAGTTGTTTTGTTTGATCTGAGCTTGGAATTACAACTAATACTGTTAGTCTTACCTCATACCGCATAGGACAGCACCACCCTCCTTTCCCCCTCACTTAGCAAAATAACTAAATGTATGTAATATCTGAAATGAAACAATTGCTACTGATACATAAATTATTGCTGAGTATATACTAAAGAAAGAACACACACACACACACACACACACACACACACACACACACACACACACAGCACTGTTAAGTAATACCAACGGTTTATGATGGCAAAAGGTTGAGATTACAACACTGATTAAGAAGTAAATTACGCCAGGATAGCACAACAACCAAACTAGTTCACTAGTACAATGAAACCAAGACAAAACAGAAGAAGGCAAGGAAACTGTGCCAAGGAGAGTGTGATAGAATGAGGGGAGAAGATAAAACGGTAAGGGAAAAGGTAATGGAGTACATAAACACTGGGCAGTTGGGACAGTGTCAAAGGAACTGTGGTGTGATTTGAATACTCTCACGCTCAAGCTGCGGTATCACAAAGGAAAGTTAGAGTCGGTAAAAGAATGAGATGGAGGGAAGAAGGCAAGGCTGTTAACAAGTTACTAACCCCTGTGGCTCAAAAAGTTCAAGCTCTTCCGAGACACATTATTTACTATAAGCTCATTTACAGAGGTAAACACATTTTTCACCTGAGAAACAAGCTACGAAAACTACTCAGTCACACATTCCCACAAATAGATTTCAGATTTTTTTTTTTTAGTTCAAGAATTATAGGCCAAAAAAAAAAAAAAAAAAAAAAAAAAAAAAAAGGTACTTTACAGCTAGAGTCCTCTGTTCTTTACAGATATGCGTGGGATAGCTGCCAGGCATCATATATCGGAAAGACAGAGCGACATCAAAAAACACGCCTACACGAACACTTATGTACATCAGCTCGAACTGGTAGACCAATGACTAAAGGATAGGCAATTAGAGAACACTGACACACACACGATCACCCTGCCAACCGAACAGCCTTCACAGTCCTTGGACTGCTTGCTAGAAGCTAGTACAGGGCTGATCTTCCCATTATGGATACACACTATGCACATCTCTACAAACCCACTACTGGTGACAGTAATTCTTCAGTTCAGCGTCAGTATTTTTCAAGGTTTGAGTGTACTGTTATGCTAAAAGTTTACCTGAATGTTTTTGGTTTAACTCAACAGCATGTAGCATTTTAGTGCATGAATATGTTTTCAGCTTCTTTTTTCTTTTTCCGCTTGTGCATAACTTGGGTAGGAAATCCATTCGTCTTAGTATATTTTTAGTTATCAATTTCGACGCAAAATTTGATCAAAGACTCAAATATTTTTACCATAGCTAAAATATATTATTATTTTTAGGTCTGATGATTCAGTGTTGTATTGCGAAACGTCATCATAAAAGATGTTCCTACAAGCCCTGGTGTTGATATTACTCGCCAGCTCTTTCCAAGCAACCAATCAGCTGCAAGTATGTATATATATATATATATATATATATATATATATATATATATATATATATATATATATATATATATATATATATATATATTATGCAAGCAAAAAGGAACCAAAGGCCAGGGGCCCGCAAACCGTTCCTTCCAAGAAAAAAACAAAAACAATACAAAAGAGAGCCAATTTCAAGATCAGTTCATTTCGAGATGCCTGGACACACTTCGTTTGAAAGCCTGGAGATCATAGGAAGTAAGAAATACTGACAGAGGGAGACAGTTCCAGAGCTGACCTGTTGCATAAATGAAGTACTGGGAGTAACAGTTAACTCTTGTATTAGAGAGTTGGACAGAAAAGGAATTAGAGTTTGTTAATCGATGGGTGCTACGCACCCGCCGTAGTGGTGGAGCGATGCGGACAGTTCAGGGGACCAGTGACCGATGAAGTAGCGACAGAAAAGAGATAAAGATGCAACACTGTGGCGAAGAGACTGGATGCAGGGAGCCAGTAAGAGGGAGAGAGTTAATGCGACGAAATGCCTTTGACTCCACCGTGTTGAAAAGAGCCATATGTGCGGAGCCTCCCCACACATGAGAGTTGTTCTCTACACATGAGCGATTTATCCCGTGTATAAACTCAAAAACTGTGCACAGGTTAAGAAGGCACGGAGTCGTCTTAGAACGCTTAAACTCTCGTAATTAGATTTTACAGGAGAGGTGATATGATCATTCCAAAATAAATCCCGAGAATATACAGCCATTTACTGTATTTTTTTTTTTAGATTTTTTTTTAGCATGACATAATCAAGACAACTCTAGTTTGTTTTCCAGCTAACACCAGACAATAATTCTTAGTTAAGAGTAAGTCATATGTAGCTGAGCATCTTACTCCCCCACCATTCTATTTCTTTTCCTTTCCATCATCATCATTTGCAGTATGATGGCTCTATTTATTCTCTCTGTTAACATTATTTTTCCCTCTTCCGTTCCTCTCCAGCCTCATTTCTTTCTTCCCTGATCTATTTCTCTCTTTCTTGTACCTTTCATCTCTCTGCTATTTAATTTCTTTTCTTGACTTTTTGTTCAAATTTCCTTTCCTGTCTCTTTGCTCTCATTTTTCTGGCATCCCTTGACTTGTAGCCTGTTCTTACTTTTTTTTTCTTGCCTTATCACCGGTTGCTGACAAGGTGGCTCTAACAATATATTTCTCTTATTCATTTGCCTTCTTCCACCAAGTAATAACGGCGGTATTGTGACCAGTTTTGCTTTTATTGCTTGTCTTTTTTCTGTTTTTCAAATTTTTACACATTTTCGCTGAGATCACTCCTAATTAATTCGCTACGATGACTTTTTAAAATTTTTCTTGGCACCGACAGACGATTTTGTTCAACTTTGAGAAGACTATGCGAACCAAAGGGATTAGTTACAGTCTTTCTTAAACCGCTGACTAAAAAAGGTTTCCCACAAGATGAATAACAACGCCTAGAAGTCGCACGAATAAAATATAGAAAGATGTCCTCGAGTGTCAGTAGACATTCTATGTAGGGACGGCACCGACGCGGCCATTTGCCTTTGCAAAGTCGTTCGCGACTCATAACACAAAAGTTTTAAATATCCTGACCATGTCTTCAGGCTTTTCTGTTCCCTAAACAATTCCTAAAGTAGGTAGGAAAAATAACGCCAAAAATCAGTATGTTAAAGCCCCGATTTCTCCATATCCTTTTTTTTTTTTTTTTATAACAGCGTACCTCTAGAACAGCATAGCAGATCATCTTTTTTTTTTTTTCCTCTTCTACAAACAGGTTTCATTCTCCATTGAGTCTCATCCTTAACAGATACTGATCAAATAATGTTTTAGATCATAGGTCAAGAAAAGGTAAACGTTTACACTTTTGATCCGAATTATACCAAACTTTGTGGACTGCCTGAGGGTCAGCAAGGCGTGATTGAATTTTAAGAACAATCGGTCGAAGGTCAAGGTCAAACTTCGGGATCTTTATCTCGAAAGTTTATGTTCGACTTGGATTATACATACTTTATGGGTTTAATATCAGCTAAAAATGAAGGGATCCTATTATGAGAATAAGTCAGATTTCAAGGCTGTAGAACAATATTAACTTATGCTGGAATATTTCATATCTGACAAATGCTGACAATGTTGTGCTGCTGGTTAATAGGGAACGGTACTTTGATGAGTGGTGTGTAGTTTTGCTTATGTCTGAGAGGTCGTGCCTCGAGTGTAAGTGCAGATAGGAGTGCTTGGTGCGAGAGAAAGTGAAACCCAATGTGATCTTGTGAAACGAGAGAACTGAACTGAAGAGATAGGTTAATTACATGAGTGATGTAACATATAATAAAAGCAAATGTGCATAGGAAATCTGAAGATGGACACAAATCTGAGCGTGGCCGCTTCAGGATTGCATGAAGGAATATTTGTCCGCATTTGTGAGAACGAGTGGAAGGACAGGAAAAGGAAAAGTTGAGAGTTAGGCTGGCGGAAATAATATTCTGTAGAAGGTGTGTAGACTGGGGACAGTAATTTGGATAAGAAATGTGATTCGTAAAAGATATGGAGCAAGGAAATCCGTAGACAACAGAGATGCGTCGGTGATTAGAGGGTAACATCATATGAAGAGTTTGGATGTATGTACAGGACGGTGAAAAGGGTTTACGTGAGTGATTCTGAAGGTGGTATGAGGCCCGTTACGCCAAGAAGTAGGTGGGTAGATATTACAAAGTGACATAAAAGAGAGGTGTGGATGTTGGCAAGGCTAAGGAACTAAAAGAGATCGTGTTGATTAAAGTAACTGTATACGAAGGAATGCATTACAAGGGTTTGGTTCCGTTTTCTAAACTTGACAGTTGTCGGATTGACGCATTTCTAATATGTAATCTGTGGAAAGTTGCAACTACAAGTTGGAGCTTATATTCCTGGGGCTTGAATGATAATGAGTGTATGGACCATTTCATTAGACAAAGATTTTGATTAAATTTCTCACTATCAAATTCATTTCCTTCTTCTTGCAACCTGGATCTTCCCGCACCCAACCTACACGGGGAAATAAAAGCAGGATGATGATGATGATGATGATGATGATAATAATCAGCATTAGGAGGAGTGTGAGTACAATACAAGGAAATCATGTTACTGGGGGTAGACAAATGTACTGAACTAATTTTCTGCAGCTAATACCAAGTAAAGTCACACAGGTTAAACTTTCTCTTCTGTGAATACATGCAATATGTCTTGATTCCGTTAATTACAGCGAATTTATTCAGCTGAGAGAAGACTCGTACAATGTAAGTGCTAAATGATTTTTTTTTTTTTTTTTTGTTAAAATGGACGATGACCGTAGACGGCAGAAAAGCCATTACTACGATAACCACTTAGGTTTAAACTCTGAAAAAGGAAACTCTCTCTCTCTCTCTCTCTCTCTCTCTGTTACCAAATATATTGCATTTAATGACTCTGTTTTGTGTCATCTCTTGTGAGCTTATAACGGTATGGACCAGGTGCAGTTCAGATAATGATCTCTAGCTCTTATGAATCCCTTTACCAGTAATAGGGAAGCTAGCGTGAATCTGACGATTTTTTTTATCGATTTTGTCAGTTCAAAATATGGATTCTGAAGGTGCAACACCCATTCCCACCATTTATTTTAAGGACTGGTCATTTGGCATTGCTCTTGACTTTGGTTTTCGACTAATTGCTCTCAAAAAAGTTATTTATTTCATTATTGTTTGCCTTTTAACTCAACTTTTTTTTTTTTTTTTTTTTTTTTTTTTTACCGAATCAAACTTCTTTTAGCTCAACCTGGCCTGTAACCTGGACCCTTGTCCTTTCAATAATCTTTAACTTTGACATGCTGTTTTCAGAACCAAATCCCTGAATCCCTGACCTCCTCTGAATCCTTCCACAATATTTGGTTTAATGATCTAAGTTGTTTAAGTTAAACTTGCCAAGCGAACTTCATCGCTGACCTACTGCTTCAAAAAATAGTCAGCATCACAGCCATCCACCAAGTTTGGTCAAAATCAGAATTAAAACGTCTTAGTAACATTGCTCACAAACCGACACACAGGTAAAACCTGGAGTTACTCCTTGACCTTGTCCTTTGTCTCTTTATTCTTAAAACTGATTCTCTTTGTCCTTGCCCTACCCTTAATCCTACCGACTGATTTTAGTCGGATAAAAACTGTAATACTGTACTTGCCTTGGTAAGACAAACTTTGACCTAGTGACGTGAAGTTGATCTTGATCTAAAGCAAGAGGTCAGCAGGTCAGCCTTTCAGCAAACTTTGAAATTTCATGAAAACTATTTTACTCACACACACACACACACACACACACACACACACACACACACACACACACACACACATATTTCTATCAGTGTTTGCAAAAACAGTAAATATTTTAGTTCGGGAAATTTTTCCCTTTTATTTGTGCTCTTCTGTACCTATAATGATATGACAAGTGGCATTACGGACAAAATGGCAGTACCCCCATGGCAACCACAGACATCAAAAGTATGTTGAGAACAACACTACCATCACAAAAGCCCCAACCGACAACCGAATCACTATGACAGGCAAAGACAACAGTTAAATAAAAATGGAACAAGAGAGAGAGGAATAAAAACGTCACTGAAAAAGGAGGCAGGACGACGCAACAAGGAAGTATTGTGTCCCCCGTCCTCTCTCCTCTCCTGGGAAGAAGGAGTAAAGTGCGGTAGGAAATTGAAAAGAGAGAAGAGACGCGGTAAGAAGGGAAGAGAGAGAGAGAGAGAGAGAGAGAGAGAGAGAGAGAGAGAGAGAGAGAGAGAGAGAGAGAGAGATGACGCTCAGTTTTCAGAAGATCGGAAATGGCCGTATTGCATTGCCGGCTATGAAACTGCCTGACGATCCAACACGGTAAAGTGAAGTAAACGTGAAGAAGAAAAGCAGAAATGTATTTATGAGTGATCTGAGTCATCACGAGATCTGTTACATTCACCCGCATAACTGCCTCAGTTACCCACAGATCCAGCCTGTTGGGGTGATGAATTGTGTGGTGTAGTGAGGGGTGGGGGGATCTACGGGAAAGATGTGGTGAGGGTTGTGGGGGTAGGTGGGTAAAATGCAAGAAAAGTCTGCTTTGAACTAAACTATTTTGCACTGTGATAATAAAAATATAAAAATACGTCTTCGAGTGATGGAAGTTAGTTTGTGATTGCATAAGTATTATACCTACCGTATTAGATATGGCTTTAGAGTGTATGAAACTTTTGTGTTCTTTCATTTGTGCGCACAATGTATATTTGTGAATGAGTGCATTATTGCTTGTGTCGGATGGTAGAGACATAAAAAATAACTAGCCCAGGGTGCGTCTGTGAACACTCCCTTAGTAACATAACTCGCAAGAAGTTATATTATTTTACACACACACACACACACACACACACACACACACACATTGGGAACTGAAGCCTACAATTCAAAGAGGTGAAACGGAGAGTAAAAAAGTAAGTGTAATTTACGGTACGGTAACAGTACTTACTGATTCATATAGTTACCGTTAGCTTTTGTTTAAGATAAAAAGAATTTTGTTGAACAGTGAAGTGTTTTATACAATATTTATATCTTGTTTTATGAAGCATATACCAACCATTAATGTAACTGAATGCTACGTTTACTTCTCGTTTAGCTATAGGCTACTGTGTTCAGTAATCTTTACCTTTTATTTTTTATGTATCCTCTTACATTCAGCATTTTCCCTCTCATTTAATTAAATTCCCTTCTAGTTTCATCCTTCTGATTTTTTACCTTTTCTTCTTCCATCTCCTCTACCTCACCTTTCATTCTCTTTTTTTTTTTTTTTTTTTTTTTTGTGGCCCTTTTTCATTTTTATGTTTCCCACTTTACCGCCTTTACTTTATATGCTTTTCTTCCATACTCTGTCAGTTACTTCTCAACTTTTTTCCATTCTCTCCTGTACCTCCCTCTCTGTTTCATATGTCCCTTTATTTATTAGTTCCTTTTTTTCTTTCAAATCATTCATAACAGAAGTCCATCCCTCCCACTCGTTTCCATTTCTTCGCACCGTTTACCCATAATTAAACATGTAGAATTTTCCTCCCTTGCGACGTTCTCCTTCTCCCTATCCCGTCTTGTCTTTACCTGCTCATTTCTTCTTTCCTTTTCCTTGCTTTCTTCCTCCTCTTCCATTTCCTTCCTTCTTACCGCCTTCTCTTCTTTTTCTTCTTCTTCCTCTTCCTTCTCCTCCTTCTTCTTCTCCTCTTAACGCCTCCCTCCCCTCCAGGGCACGCTTTTCTTCATAAAAGGTGCATGTATTCACTTGAGTCTGTCCGCCTGTTTCTCGCTATTTCTCACATTTTCTCTTTCTTTTTATCTTGTATATATTTTTAAACTAACTCTTTTCTTTCTCCGATATTCGTCTCACCCTCCAGTACTCAGTGTTGTTGTCAAGAGATTTTACAATTATTATTATTATTTTTTTTTTCAAACGCTGTACAGGTGCTTTCCAAGATTCACAGAACGCCATATATGTCAAAGAATAGATGAATGAACATCTTATTTAAAGTAACTTCACTTTTGGTAACTTCAGACCGTATATCATGAACATATGAATCATAAGAATAAAAATGTAATTTGTGAATTTGCCACTGAACCCTTTCAATTGGTGGATGTTATTACTTTATTCTGCTGCCACAAGATGAATACTGAGGTTTATTAATACTTTTCGAACCAGTATAAGATTCGCCTTTCTTTGACACCATCGTTACAAGGGGTTCCTACTTAAGCAAATTATATTGCCTGGAGCATCAGGTATTAGCTACTAGAACACGTTATCGACTGATTTATTTTTTCATCACAAATATCAGCAAGGTACAGACGCTTATCAACTCATATTTAATTTTCCCTCTTCAGTTAAATATAAAGAAGTAAATTAATATCGGAATAGCAAATTTTACATATCGCATTTTCACGCATGAGTATAGTGGTTGAGGGTTGTTTTAATGAAGCAAGGTATTATCAAACATTCACTGACTGGGTTCCGTGTTTGCCACTATTTCCAATATGCTTAATTCTCTTTATCCCCTCAGTTACAATGACGGCTATATAAACTCGTGGCACTGCAAATGATTGTATTCAGCTAAGCATGATTTCTTGTAGCTTGTGTTGGACATCGTGCCTACTCCCATCACTTTAGTTTGTTACTGAAATGCTGATTATAATCAACAGTGGCAACAAGAATGAAATAAAAACCCGCTACCATAAAGAAAGGATTTATTCGTCTTGTTTTCTCCATATATCACCTTCTCTCCCAATATCTCCTGATCATGGTTTGGGTTCCAACATTAATTCCACCCTCAGATTCTCGCAGTCTTATTATTTCACGTCTTTCACTGTTCGTATTATTTTCCCTTGACAATTAACAACTTTCTCATTCCAAATTCTGCTCTCATTCGCTGTTTTCTGGATTCACTGTCAGTTTTATTATGCCTCCGCCCACGTATGACAAAGGAGCATAAAGTGATTTGTCTGTCCGCCCGTGCGCGTGAGTCCGTGCGTGCGACTGTAACACTTTTCTTTCCTTACGTAGATACATTATTCTGTAAACAGCACTAAAAAAAAAAAAAAAAGTAGGATTCAATGAGTTAAACGTTCGAAGACAGAACAGAAGAAATCCCTCATATTTCTTTTTCCGCTCATCACAGGTATTTAATAAATGTTAAAATAAATAAATGTCATTTTCATTATACCACATTTCTTGCTCCTTTTGGCTATGAAATCCTTCCCTGCTCATTCTGTCATCAACATCTCCATCTATCAGTAATCTTCTATTTCTTTCTTTTCTCAGTTTTCTTCGCTCTCTTTTAACATTATTACTTCGCCTGGACGGAGTCCGGTGAGAAGTTGTTTTTGGTCGAGTTTGTTTCTTTGTTTGTTTGTTTGTTAGCGACATTACGGAAAAACGGCTAAATGAAACTTTCCGGATGTGTGGGCACTTATTCCAAAAGGAAGCGATTAAATTTTGCAGGTATTCGAGTAAGCCTGAAATATCAAAATCAAGGTCACGGATATTCAGAGGGCTAGGACTTGAAACAGGATGAAGATAGAGATGTTTACTATTACCAGGATACAGGAACTCCCAAACTGGCTTTCATTTGACACCTACAGTAGATCTTTGGCCTTCCATGACATTGAAAACTCAAACTCAAGGCGACGGATATTCATGGGGGCTATAACTCGAAACTGGTTGCAGATAGATTTTTACTATCATCAATGAATAGGAAATCCATTGACCTTTGACCCTGAGTGACCTTGAAATGTCAAACTCAAGATCGCAATTATTCAGGGGGCTACAACTCAAAACTGGCCGAAAATGGAGATATTTACTATTATCAAATTATAGGAAGTCCCATATGGGTTTTTAATTGGTACCATGACATTTGACCTTAAGGGATCTTGAAAAATCAAACTCAAGGTCACGGATATTCAGGGGGCTGTAACTCGAAACTGGCTGATGATAAGAGATATATACTATTGTGAACATATAGTAAGTCTCATATGGCTTTCATTTGGCACATGACATTGAACCTTGACTGACACTGATAAGTCGAATGCAAAATCATGGATTTTCAGAGGGCTATACCTTGAAATTGGCTGAAAACAATATAAATGCTGTTTGGCGAGGTTGTTACGCCTGGCATCACTTGATTGAATTCCCCCCCTCTCTCTCTCTGTATATATATATATATATATATATATATACACAGAGAGAGAGAGAGAGAGAGAGAGGTGAAGTCAGTGAATGTACAGCGAGGTTGGATGGTGAGGAATTGGAAAATGTGAGTATGTTTAAGTACTTGGGTAGTGTGATGAGTAAGAATGGAGGTTTGGAGGGTGAAGTGCTTGAAAGGGTACAGCAGGGAAGAAAGGTTGCTGGTTCTTTGAAAGCAGTGATAAGAAACAGGGGAGTGAGCATGGAAGTGAAAAAGTTACTACATGACAGTATTGTGATACCAACTCTAACGTAGGGAAGTGAAGCTTGGACGTTGTTGGAAGGACACAAGTCAAGCGTGAGAGCAGTGGAAACGAGTTATTTAAGAGGAGCCTGTGGAGTCACATGGAGAGACAGGCTGACGAATGAGGATATAAAGGAGCGTTGTGGTGTGGATGTGGATGTGCTAGGAAGCGTTATGAGGAACACACTAAGGTGGTTTGGCCATGTGGAGAGCATGGAGGGTGAGAGACTGATGAAGAGAGTGTATGTGAGTGAGGTGGAAGGGGGAAGATGGAGGGGGAGGCCGAGGATGAGATGGAGGGATGGGGTGGAGAGGTATATGAGACAGGGGGGTGTGAGTTGGGAGCAGGGCAGTGACATGGCGGGGGACAGAGAGACGTGGAAGCGATTTGATTGTGACCACCCCAAACGGGATTGAGGCTTCTGGCAATAGATAGATAGATACAGTAGAATATATATATATATATATATATATATATATATATATATATATATATATATATATATATATATGGAGTAGATGGGAAGTTGTTGAATGCTGTGAAGAGTATGTACGATGGTGCGAAGGCTGCAGTGCGTGTGGATGGTGAACTAAGTGAATTTTTCTCTTTGAAAGTTGGGTTGAAACAGGATGTGTCATGTCTCCTTGGTTGTTCAATCTGTACATGGATGGGGTAATAAAAGAGGTACAAGGTAGGGTAGTGGATGCTGGAGTGGCCCTGGTGAGAGAGGATAGTGTTTGGAAACTCCCTGTACTGTTGTTTGCAGATGATACTGTGTTGTTGAGTGAAGACGAATGGGAGCTGCAAGGCTTGGTGGATGAGTTTGGGAGAGTGTGTAAGAAACGGAATCTAAAGGTGAATGTAGGGAAAAGTAAAGTGATGGTCTTTGAGAGAGATGAAGTCAGTGAATGTACAGCGAGGTTGGATGGTGAGGAATTGGAAAATGTGAGTACGTTTAAGTACTTGGGTAGTGTGATGAGTAAGGATGGAGGTTTGGAGGGTGAAGTGCTTGAAAGGGTACAGCAGGGAAGAAAGGTTGCTGGTTCTTTGAAAGCAGTGATAAGAAACAGGGAAGTGAGCATGGAAGTGAAAAATTTACTACATGACAGTATTGTGATACCAACTCTAACGTACGGAAGTGAAGCTTGGACGTTGTTGGAAGGCCACAAGTCAAGAGTGAGAGCAGTGGAAATGAGTTATTTAAGAGGAGCCTGTGGAGTCACATGGAGAGACAGGCTGACGAATGAAGATATAAAGGAGCGTTGTGGTGTTGATGTGGATTTGATAGGAAGCGTTATGAGGAACACACTGAGGTGGTTTGGCCATGTGGAGGGGATGGAGGGTGAAAGACTGACGAAGAGAGTGTATGTGAGTGAGGTGGAGGGGGGAAGAGGGAGGGGGAGGCCGAGGATGAGATGGAGGGATGGAGTGGAGAGGTATATGAGAGAGAGGGGTGTGAGTTGGGAGCAGGGCAGTGAAATGGCCAGGGGCAGGGCGACTTGGAGGCGATTTGTTTGTGGCCACCCCAAACGGGATTGAGGCGTCTGGCAATATATATATATATATATATATATATATATATATATATATATATATATTTTACATCACTGAAAGACAAAAACGGTGAAGTCATTAAATGCAGAAATAAGATGGCGAAGAGAGTTGAAGAATTTTACAAAGAACTGTATGCATAAAAGACAATATAGCTAACTTTTCAGTTGACTCAAGTGAAATACCTGAGATATCACCTGACGAAGTAAATATTTCTCTTAAAAATATGAAAAGAAGGAAGGCTCCGGGAGAAGATGGAAAGAAGATGGAACAGTAGCAGATTTACTGTTGGATGCAGGAGTTGAAGTATAAAACAGGCTTGCTGACTTATCTACTCAATATATAAAAAAGAAAATTCCCAAAACATGGTGTAATTGGAGCTGGGCACCGCAGTCTAAAGTTCAACTCCACAATCGCAGTTCCGCAACCTCAGACTCTTCCTTTCCGCTACAGCAGTTCCGCAATAAACTTGGAATGTGCAGTTCTGGCACCCCAATACCGCAATCGCAATCCAGTTTCGCAATTTTCAATACAAAGTGCACAAACAGGGGGTAAATCGATTGGGAATGTAGTGAATTATTGTAATTTTAACCTAATTATGATATATATGATGTATTTTAAAATTACTGCAGATACCTTGATGCATTTACTGAACACTTACCCATTACAATTATTTTCCTCAGAACCGTAATTTTGTAAGGTAGTGACATACTCAGGTGTATATCTATCACTTTTTACTCTGTATCAGAGTTAGGGCACACCATAAAAATCTCACAGTACTAATATTATAATAATATTGTGATGCCCGATCCCTTTTATTGGATGTTGTTGTTTGAGGCTGACTTACAACGAGCACCACAATTGTATCCCTAGGGTTCGTTCGACCCTTATCCTGATATTGTTGGACTAACTGTGGAATCGGTTGGGATCCGAGGTTATTCAAAATTAATTTCTCTCTATCAAATATCACACACAAGGAAAATTGGCCGTTCTGAATAATTACTAATAGGAAAGAAATTTAGTAGCTTGATCGTGAGTAGAGTAACAATAAGAGAATTTTTAGGTAGCGTGACAATGCAATAACAACTTTATACTCCCAAAACCGATTCAGCACAGGGGTCGAAAACAATTCCCACCACGGCATGAGGGTTATGAGAAGAAATTATACAGGATTTGAAAGATATAAGAGAGGAATGACAGTGAAACTCAATAAACTTTTCAAAATGCTGAATTTACTATTATCTCTCCTTTCTTTAAATCACATTACATTATACTATTCAATTTACTAATAAATGACAACTTAAATTGATTTTTCTCTAAGAAATGAAACCTTACTTTTTGATAGAACTCTAGATTTTTCAATCATTTAACATTTTATTTATTTACAGTACACAGAATTTTCTCCACAAAGATTTTTATACAAGCACATATACCTCAGTTAGCCAACAAATGTTATTACTCTTTAGATCTCACTCCTCCCCAACATCAGTGAAACTTAACATCCTGGACGAGTTGGTAACCCTTTTGAAAGACGGTACTTCCGACCAAACACCCCACCACCTACATTACACTTGAAATCCTTCACTCCTGAATGAATTATCAGGTGCTGAGTGAGATTACGCTTCCTACCAAACAGTTCGCCACATTCAGTACGCTCGTGGGCATATAGGGCTTTCTCCGAGCACATCAGGCGAGGGAGTTTGCCTTGGGGACTTAGTGTGCTCTCCGAGCTCACCTGGCGCGGGAGAGCTCTAGGCCGTGCCCAGAAGATACGTTACACCCAAGTCCATCGATACACTATATACCAAAAGAAAAATCATGACTATTCTCCTTTCACAAGATAAATTCACTAAACAATTACGTAATCAAAAGAACTAATCACTGTGTTTTGTGTAAATGGTGAGTGCACAATGTAAATCCTAACGAACTTTGCTAGGGCAGTTACAATATGGCGGTTAGAGGGAGTTTTTGAGGTGGCGTTTTCACAGCATCTGTACGTGGCACGGAGACAAAACTGAGTCAGTCTCACTACAACTTAGGTCACAACGGCACACATAATATCACTGAACTTTCATAACGCCAGTATGAACAAGGGGGAAGGGAAGAAAACAGAGTAATGAAACTCACCTGTGCGTGGCACGGAGACAAAACTGAGAGTGAACCAGGAGCTGGCTAACACCCCCACTGCTACTCTTCTACGCGGGAAACTAAGCGACTTGGATGACGTGTAGGGTACTTTTGCTTTACCCCATATGAGGGTCACAATTCTAAACTTCTGATTCTGAATGGATGCTGATATTGATTTTCTTTACTCTCAATCTGACAGGGAAAATTTAGTTATTCTAATTATCCTACACAAAGAGTCGTAAGTTGAATCAACAGCGGTCGCTAGCATCCTCTCAGTGGAGGAATATATTACCTAACTATTACGTCATGTCCTCGGGTACTAGCTAACAAAAATTTTTAACGGCTTTCCCCCTCTATACGATATTATTTCTTCTATAAGCATGTTAATCGACAACATTATGACTTCACTATGATTGCATCAGATCTGATTTAATAGAAAATGAGTACAGACGATACGCCACTCAAATACCCCACGTATGCCTCCAGCAAAGCTTCACCTACAACATGTACGAATATTCTTCAGTAGCCCAGCATAAATGAGATTTATGATCTTACAGCTACAGAAATAATAATAAAAAGAACATGTATTAACTACTAGGTACAAGCATGTTTCTATACCTTAAGCCTAGAATGGATTAGGGTAAACATTTACAAATGTATAGCTTACATACTAAAGCCTTAACTTACATGACTTTCATGTTTTGACTCTTGTCGCATTACACGGCTCTCCCCCTCTGGAAACTAAATTTTCCCCTGTCCACTCCATAACACACAACAGATTACTAACCAAGGGAGGTGTGCCAACGAGATAGATATTACTAGTCAAGCGCCATCACCTTTTACTCTGAATAGACTATAATTTCTTCATAAACCTTTCATCCCCTCATAAGTGGCGCTCTTTCGGCCCGCACGTAACACCAACCACATACCCCTGGGGGTTGTTTCGCCTGTCACATCTCTCTCTTTCCCCATTTTTCTTATTGGTGAAGATATCAGCGCCCCAGCCAGCCTCCTGTCCGGGTCAAGGTTATCCACCCACCTTGGTTATGACTGGCACTCTCGATAGCAAGATAGTCTCGGGGGCACTTCCACATTACTCTCTCAAACACACCTTCGTTTATTCCTCACATTCATTCAACCATGTGTTTCCAGCCCTCCACCCGGCATACTGACTAGCGCTTGCTACGTCCTGAAGTGATCCCCCTTCACCACGAACCGTGCTGACTGTAAGATGAGGGATGAGCTAGCTTTCCCCCTCGAATTAAAGCACTTGTCCCCACTTCAGCACTAGGTTTACTCTCTCCTTGACCTAACTCTGAGTTTGATATTTTTTCTTTCATATAACACCTCTGGCGGTTGACTTTCACATGGTCTGGTTTCACACACCAACCTTTCCTGTCTCGGAACACAACTTTCCACCACAATTCATCACTAACATTCTTCAATCAACCTCCGGGGAGGCCTCCTAGTTCGAAGAGGTAGGTTCTTATCCTCGGGACACGGGGTAAACTCCTCCTCAAAAGGACCCAATAACCACTCCTCACTACCACTGTGCGGCTTCACTTTGTCTGCTGCCCTTTGTACTTTGTTTCCAGTGAACACATTTTCTAACACATATCCTCCCCTGTCCAATAATACTTGCACTACTCGGTAAGGCCCATCCCATTTCACGTTTAACTTTCGACATGTCCCTGGGATAGGGGTCTCCCGTTTTATCCACACCAGACTGCGAACTCCTACCAACTGATTCTTACTCCGGCTGTTCGCCATACTTCTATACTTTCTGGTCATTTTCTCATGGGTCTGTTTAATTAGCTCGTGAGCAACAGCCAACTCATCCTCTTCACCAACAACACAGGGCAAGGAAGCACTAACAATTCTAGGCGGGTAGTGAGAGAAAAATGCGAAATAGGGTTGGTGTCCCGTAGAGGAGTGCCAGGCCTGATTCATCATGACCTGTGTTGGTTGCAGGAGTTCAGGCCAGCGGAGAGGATGCCCATTACTCAAACAAGCCAGCACACTCTTGAAGGTGCGGTGCATCCTTTCAACCATCCTATTACTCTAAGGATGATACGGCGTGATATACCAGATCGTAACATTCCGCCTCCTGCAGAACTCCTGGAACTCCCGACTGCAGAACTCTCCCCCGTTGTCCACCATTACCCCTCTTGGAGTGCCATAGTCTGCCATAAACTGCTCTAGGTTGTGTACTGTCGTGTGTGTATGTTTTGTTTTAAGAGGATAGAATTTAACATACCTAGAGTAGTGATCAATCAGTGTCATCACGTAGCGATAGCCCTGTACTCCAGCAGTCATATCTGTCAAATCTATACTGATTCTTTCAAGTGGTTTATCCACAGATGGAAACTATACTGCTGTTGTAGTCCAGTTTCGCCTTTGAATCGCTGACAGGTTACACACTCTTTTACATACTGACAAATATCTACTTTCAAATTAGGCCAGTAGAAGAGTTCCTCTGCCTTTTGGATCGTCTTCTTCTGGCTCAAATGTCCAGATGTCTCATGAGCTAACTTCATTGCTTGACCAATCATGGTCTGTGGGACTACTAAACAATATTGGATAGTGACATCTGACTTAACCCTGGTGTAATATAACAATTCATTCTGAAGTGCAAATTGACTTAGAGCGGCTTTAGGTAGTCTTCTGGCTGGAAACCTTAGTATATTTCCGGGGTTCTATCTGACACACGCATATAGCTGCCTTACACTTCTTTTCCAACTCTTCCACTATTTCTCTGATATCCGAAAACACTTTTGTAGGGGTGCATTCCCCGTCAATGACATTCCTCCCTAGCCATAAAAGGACTAGGTCGTATTCCCACTCTAAGACAGCATTCAGCCGTTGATCATGAAAAAAATTCCTAACTCTGGCCCCTGGCCCTCTGATAATCCGCAGCTCAACATCCCTCACCACCAACCGTCTCGGGATCTGGCTGTGTTCCACCAAAGCAACCTTTAACATTCTGTCTCTTTCTCTCGGCTTCTTACAAGCCTGTAACCTTGGGGTAATGACTGGGAATTTATCCCACTATGCTGCCACCATTATGTGATGCCTGATCCCTTTTATTGGATGTTGTTGTTTGAGGCCGACTTACAATGAGCACCACAATTGTATCCCTAGGGTTCGTTCGACCCTTATCCTGATATTGTTGGACTAACTGTGGAATCGGTTGGGATCCGAGATTATTCAAAATTAATTTAAGTCTCTCTATCAAATATCACACACAAGGAAAATTGGCCGTTCTGAATAATTACTAATAGGAAAGAAATTTGGTAGCTTGATCGTGAGTAGCGTAACAATAAGAGAATTTTTAGGAAGCGTAACAATAACAACTTTGGGTAATGTGACAATGCAATAACAGAACTTTATACTCCCAAAACCGATTCAGCACAGGGATCGAAAACAATTCCTACCAAGGCACAAGGGTTATGAGAAGACGTTATACAGGATTTGAGAGATATAAGAGAGGAATGACAGTGAAACTCAATAAACTTTTCAAAATGCTGAATTTACTATTATCTCTCCTTTCTTTAAATCACATTACATTATACTATTCAATTTACTAATAAATGACAACTTAAATTGATTTTTCTCTAAGAAATGAAACCTTACTTTTTGATAGAACTCTAGATTTTTCAATCATTTAACATTTTATTTATTTACAGTACACAGAATTTTCTCCACAAAGATTTTTATACAAGCACATATACCTCAGTTAGCCAACAAATGTTATTACTCTTTAGATCTCACTCCTCCCCAACATCAGTGAAACTTAACATCCTGGACGAGTTGGTAACCCTTTTGAAAGACGGTACTTCCGACCAAACACCCCACCACCTACATTACACTTGAAATCCTTCACTCCTGAATGAATTATCAGGTGCTGAGTGAGATTACGCTTCCTACCAAACAGTTCGCCACATTCAGTACGCTCGTGGGCATATAGGGCTTTCTCCGAGCACATCAGGCGAGGGAGTTTGCCTTGGGGACTTAGTGTGCTCTCCGAGCTCACCTGGCGCGGGAGAGCTCTAGGCCGTGCCCAGAAGATACGTTACACCCAAGTCCATCGATACACTATATACCAAAAGAAAAATCATGACTATTCTCCATTCACAAGATAAATTCACTAAATAATTACATAATCAAAAGAACTAATCACTGTGTTTTGTGTAAATGGTGAGTGCACAATGTAAATCCTAACGAACTTTGCTAGGGCAGTTACAATATGGCGGTTAGAGGGAGTTTTTGAGGTGGCGTTTTCACAGCATCTGTACGTGGCACGGAGACAAAACTGAGTCAGTCTCACTACAACTTAAGTCACAACGGCACACATAATATCACAGAACTTTCATAACGCCAGTATGAACAAGGGGGAAGGGAAGAAAACAGAGTAATGAAACTCACCTGTACGTAGCACGGAGACAAAACTGAGAGTGAACCAGGAGCTGGCTAACACCCCCACTGCTACTCTTCTACGCGGGAAACTAAGCGACTTGGATGACGTGTAGGGTACTTTTGCTCTACCCCATATGAGGGTCATAATTCTAAACTTCTGATTCTGAACGGATGCAGATATTAATTTTCTTTATTCTCAATCTGACAAGGAAAATTTAGTTATTCTAATTATCCCACACAAAGAGTCGTAAGTTGAATCAACAGCGGTCGCTAGCATCCTCTCAGCGGAGGAATACATTACCCAACTATTACGTCATGTCCTCGGGTACTAGCTAACAAAATTTTTTAACGGCTTTCCCCCTCTATACGATATTATTTCTTCTATAAGCATGTTAATCGACAACATTATGACTTTACTATGATTGCATCAGATCTGATTTAATAGAAAATGAGTACAGACGATACGCCACTCAAATACCCCACGTATGCCTCCAGCAAAGCTTCACCTACAACATGTACAAATATTCTTCAGTAGCCCAGCATAAATGAGATTTATGATCTTACAGCTACAGAAAAAATAATAAAAAGAACATGTATTAACTACTAGGTACAAGCATGTTTCTATACCTTAAGCCTAGAATGGATTAGGGTAAACACTTACAAATGTATAGCTTACGTACTAAAGTCTTAACTTACATGACTTTCATGTTTTGACTCTTGTGGCATTATAATATAATCATATCATTTATTACAAAAATAATATTGTAATACAAGGAAAAGAAATAGCCTTTGTGCCACTCGGGCAAATCAATCTGACCAGCAGCAGAATGCAGTCCGTAGAACTTGAATGGAAAATTCATAGGAATGTGCTTACTCTTTCAGATAATAACTCAGTAAGACCATAAAAAATGTATTTTCAATGATCACCATTACATTAGCCTTTAAGATCGTCATCTGTCAGACTGTGAAGCAACTGTTCATGATTAACTTTGAGTGCCACAACATTTACTGCCATGCTGGCTAATAGTATATCATATCATATCGTATCAAATCATTTCCCTTGTAACGCCCATCCCTAACTGACGCAGCGACACCGCGGTCTCGCACTCCACCGCAGATAGCCAGGAATCCTGTTGAGGCTTAATATTCATGAGTCATGCTGTAGCCTGTACTAACCGACACCGACCGCCACGTGGGAGATTGCGGACAGGATTGCAATTGCGGAAGTACTTCTGCAATGCAATACTGCAAGTTTCGGACGAGTTTGCCGCAACTGCAATTCTGCAACTGAAATCATGCGGTCTGCTTTTGCGGAAATTGCAGGTTGCTGAAGTGATTGCGGAGGTTCTCAGCTCTTGGTATAATGCAGTAGTTAGTTTACTTTACAAAAATGGTGACTCAAAAAATCTTAGTTACTATCGACCCATTAGCCTATCATCAGTCATATACAAACTTCACTAAAGTTCCTACGAGCAGAATAACAACAAATTTGGTGGAAAACCAACCTCGTGAACAGGCAGAATTCCGAAGCGGGTATTTGACTACTAACCATCTACACACAGTGAATCAGCTAATTGAGAAAACTACAGAATATAATAAACGACTGTGCTTAGGTTTTATTCATTACGAAAAGGCTTTTGACTCAGTGGAGCACATGGCAATTATAAACTCATTGCGAGAAAGAGGAGTGAATTAGAATATTGTAAAACTGCTTGAAAACATATATAAAGAGGGAACTGCTACAGGTAAATTACATAAGGACATGGAAAAAAACTGAGAAGGGTGTGCATCAGGGAGACACAATTTCACCAAAATTATTTACAGCATGCCTAGAAAGTACTGTCAGAAAGCTAGACTGGGACGACAAAGGTGTAAACATGGAGAAAAGCTAAACCATTTACGATTTGCAGATGACATTGTCTTAATTTCAGAAACAGCATAGGCATTGCAAGAAATGTTAAATGACTTGAACATAGAAAGGTCTCACAGAAGGGCTAAAGGTGAACCAAAATAAAACTAACGTTTAATCTACAAACACCAAGGACAGTCATCAGAATTAGCGATTAAATTCTTGAATAAGTCGAGGAGTACAAATACATGGGGCAATACTAAAATTAATGACAGATCATGATTGCGAAATAAAAAAGACCCATTACAATTAGATGGAATGCTTTCGGTAAACATACAGTAGAGACATTATGAAAAGTAGCTTGTCATTTTGTAAGAAACGAAAAGTATATAACGAATGTATAATTCCAGCTATGACATACTATTGTGAGACCTGGAAACTGACAAAACCGAAAGAAAATAAATTTAATCCGTTCTCAGAAACCAATGGAGAGGTCAGTGTTGGGAATACCTTTAAGCGACAGGAAAAGACCAACTTAGGTAAGGGAGCAGACTAAAGTCAGAGATATTATAGAAGTTATAAAAGAAGAGAAATGGCGGTGCGCTGCCCTTGTAGCAAGAATAAGGGATAAGCGATGGAGCAAGAGGCTAACTGACTGGACACCAAAAGACTGTAAGCTAGCAGAAAAAAGCCAGACAGGAGGTGGATAGGTAGGATAGAGAAATTTACAGGGAAAATGTGTCAAAGATTGGCTCAGTCAAGGAATTTGTGGAAAAGGTTGGGGGAGGCCACTGTTCAGTAGTGGAGTTGTAATGACTGATCATTATATATATATATATATATATCTCTATATATATATATATATATATATATATATATATATATATATATATATATATGGGGTGTGTGTATGTATATACACTGTAGAGAGAGAGAGAGAGAGAGAGAGAGAGAGAGAGAGAGAGAGAGATACATACACAGATGCATAGACAGATTGATATGCAAATCGGCTGTAGACACGTATGTTCTCCAGTGAAACAGGTCGTTCATTTTTCAGTCCAGACAGATGTAACACCGTTCAGTTGCACTCACAGTGAAGAACTTTTGTTAAACTTTGCCTATAATCGAAATAAACTTGTTTCAAACAAGTTCAAATTACTCCAGAAAACCCGGCGTCAAAATCAGTGACAAGAAGTGGTGTCAAGGCACAGCAAACCCGTCCCCTGCAGTCATTTTAGTGCTCACGTATAAACACAACAGGATATGTAGTCAAAGATGTCACATATCAAATTTGGAGTAAATCGGGTTAAAATTGACGATTTTATGCCCATTTGAAATATTAGGCCTGACCCACCTGACATTACCCGCCCTACCGCTGACTGAGGGTGACCTCCCTGATGTAATGAGACTTATTATAGCATGCAGATTTGAAAGATGCATCTTCAGGTTTTAGTTTCATGTCGATATGACGAATTTAAAGGGAGTTATGACAAGAAAAAAAATCTTTTTACTTTTACTTTTTTTTTTTTTTTTTTTTTTTTTTTTTGTCTACAGCCTGGGCCTTGGCCCATTTTGGCCATAATTTAATCAGGTGATCAGAGGGTCATAGCCCATCATCCCTGTAATTATATTCTAAATCGCACCAGAAGTTTACGCGTAAAGTTGTTAACTGACTGACAGACAGACAGACAACAAAAAACAAACCGAGTGAAAACAATGCCCGTCCCTGAGCCCCTCCGGTGCGGGGACGGGTAAATATCGGAAAAGAAAACTAACAACCTACAATAGTTCCTCCTGTCCATCCAAACCCATCCACACCCTAAGTTAGCACACTCCATACTGGCGACGTCCATGAAAAGACTTGGCTTTTTATTATGGTTTTCCGCAATTTCATTTTCCCAGCGTTTGTCTTCTTTTGTTTTATTCTCTTTCCAACTGTTTCTTGCTCGAAAGTTCAAGGAAATCAAGACTCTACGTATTCCTCATTTTTCTTATCATAAAGTCTCTAATTCTCATGTAGTAAATATTTTCCTTTCCTAGGACAGTTGCTCACCCCTGGCAATTTTTCTTGTGTCCGGATTGACAGACTCTTTGCTTGATTATCAAAACACACAAATGAATTGGCGACGTTATCGAGATATTTTCCATCTCCCTTCCTTATACCCCTTCTTTCTTGCATCCACTCCTCCCCCTCCCCACCTCTCTCTCTCTCTCTCTCTCTCTCTCTCTCTCTCTCTCTCTCTCCCATGCTGTATACAGGTTCAGTCCATTTTGCAGCCAACGGTTCCATTTACTCCCGTCTTTCCATCCTTATCTCTCCTCTTCTTTTCAGTCCTTTTCCCACGTTTAAGTAAACCATCTTAATCACAGAACTTTCTCGCTTCTCCTCCATTTTCTCTTCTTCCTTCATTTTTCATTATTTCATACGTTAACTTTCCTTTCGTCCCCTTTCTTGTCCCTTCTCACTTATCTTACTGTTCTTCCATTATTATTCCTTCCCATTTCCCCTACCTTAAACAATCCCTCCTTACCATCAACTTCTTCTTTCCTGTGTTTTCCGTTTGTTAATAAAATACACTATTGATCATCATCAACTCGAATATCAACATCATCTTTATCCTATCTATGCCCATATTCCTTTCATTTCATACTTTTTTTTTTTTTTCATTATTATTATCATTCTCCGTGTTTACTCCTCCTCCTCCTCCTCCTCCTCCTCCTTCTCCTTCTTCTTCTTCTTCTTCTTTTGCTTCTTTTTTTTCAGAACTAATCCTCGGTTTCTTCACTTCTTTACCCATTTTTTCCTCTCTCCTCTATTTTCTCTCCACCGGATCCTTATAACTTTTGTCCTTTATCATTTTATTTTCGTTTTCTCCACACCGGGTTAGTACAATATTCTCTCTTTTTTGTAATCTCTTCTTTCATTTTCCTGCCTTGGCCGTCCTTTTTCCTATTTCCTTTTATTCTTCTCCCTATCTTCCCTCGGCCGCCTCTGTAACTATAAATGTCTCCTCAGTTCTCCTACCTTTAATATTTTTTATCATCAATCCACAGTTTGACCTACGTCGATACATGTTCTTTCACATTCCTACCTGTCCTTTCTTTTGTTTTCGATGCTCCGCTTTTCCTTTGTCGTTTTCTTTTCTTGTTTTCTGGTACATTCCCTTTTTTTTGGGGGGGGGGGGCATTTAATCGCTCTTTTCCCTTCCTAATATTTCCAGTCTGCCACATTATGTGCCTTCTTTCCTTCTTTTTAATTTTTTGTAAGTCTCTTTTTTCCATCGCTTTCTTTCTTTTCTCTCTTCCCAGCTTTCTTTACATTCCCTTATTTTCTCTGGAGAGCTCTCATGCCTCACTTTCTGTCTTTTCAGTCCTATTTCTTTTCTCTTTTTCCCTTCCTTAGTTTCTTCTCTCTGGCCTCATAACGCTCCTGCTATCTTCCCACTACTTTCATCCATTCTTCCTTCTTCTGAATATCTCCACTTTCTTTACAATATCTTTCATCCCTTCTGTGATATGTTTACCTTATCTTCCTTCTCTTTCAATTTTGTCATTTCTCTCCCTCTTCCTCAGTGATCTTAAAAATTTGTTTAGAAGCACTGATATATCAAATGTTCCACCGGTTTGCTAACGTATCAGTCCAACTTTGACCAAAGCTTGACTTCAAGAAAGACACGAACGATCTCCCACAACCCCTTCTCCCCATCCTATCATCACCACCGATCTATGACCCACAACTTCGATCAATTTCTTAATATACATATCAGAGAGGTAGAACGACCTGCTTCCCTTCTTAGTTCTTTCGATGTTTTATTGAAACTATGTATTTACTGTAGTTCTGATATATATGAAGAAGTAATAATATTTGTACTTGTTCGTCTCTTACTCAGAATAACTATTTTTAATTCGTGAACCCTCATAGACAAAGCAACAGCAAATGACCTAAGCAATAATCGTTTGGTGTCCATATATAACTTATCATTTGATCGACTCGAGACTTTGCTGTTTTCAATGGTCGTAATATGAAATATTCATTTTACTTTTAAGGAATGCCTCTGCAAACGTACGTGCTTAATATGCACGAAGTCTTTTTTCATAAACACAGAATATATAATTTCCTCCAAATAACTCACAGATCCACATTCTTTGTGGTGTTCCTTCATCTGGTCATCTAATTTTCTCATCAACAAACATTTCTGGAGATATCTGCTTTCACTGCCCTCTCTCCTGATTTGTATCCATGAAGTGTCGTCCACATTTGACTGTTGTACTTATATGTATGCACGCACAATATGGACGAGTTTGCATTACTACCAGGCTCCCATATTTTGCTGTACTTCCCTACCATCCGTAAACTCACTATATACATGTCATGCCAAATAACACACACAGTTAAATACACAGGTCCACAAAACACTGGCTGGTACACTGCGTAAGATATGACAACATTTGAGTGTAAGTCAGTGAACCTTGTTGATTGGCCTGAAACGACCTCTTAATAATGGTCACTCTACAATGGTATGTAAGTAGCCTTCCTGTATCTAGAAATGCCTATAGTTCAAGCCATTGTACCTGGAACTTTCTGAACTCCACTGCACGTTGACCAAAGAGTTATAATTTTTAGCACATTCCTCAATATACTCACCTCATTCACCACACAGCAGTCTCTTTTCACATCCCAGCAACATGGCTACCTTTGACACTCCAACATCATCTCAGTTACAACTTCAGCTTCGTTGTATTAAACTTGCTCTTGGTACTCACTGACTTATGACACAAACAGATTCCTTGTGTCTCGGATCAAATGCTGAAACATTTTCACTGTCAATTCCCTGTCGTAAATATCATTTGTTTTTGCAGGATGGACAAGAAAATAAGAGTACACAGTTATCTTGTGTCTCTTGTTTTTCTAAAACAAAAGCAAAACATGAGAGAAAAACTATCATAGGTTATATATGTTTTCTGGAAACAAATCTGGGTTGTGACAGGGAATCTATCGCAAATACGTTAGAGTTCCACTCCTGACTAACGTTGAAAAAACTTAGTCAATGTCTTTTTTCTTCGTACATATAAAAGGTAGGCTGGTTTAATGTTACAGTATTTATTTTGCTGTTAGAACTGGTTTACATAAGACCGATGTAGGGACTGATGGACAAAGAGAGAACAGAGTGAGGAAAGTACAGATGGCATGTAGAGAGAGATCATTTTACATTTAACTGACCTTATTTTAATTTTTTCTGTATGTACACTAATTTACTTGAATATCTCCAAATTAACTAGTAGGCTATGTTATTAGTTTAGTATACCATCATAATAATTTTTTTTTATCATCCACTTTTTATTATCAGTGTTGTACAGAAGTAATCTGTACTTCTATAACATGTCGGGAGACATCTTATTTTCCAGGGGGAAGATAATTTAAGTGAGCAAGTGTCTACTTCTGAGTTTTCATGATTCAGATGCTGCTTGAATGGGTTGACTGGCTGATAGCTTCCCCTCACTAAACCTGCAAACTCAGGTAGGAAATGCAAAGAAGACTGTATTATTTGTACAAACCCAAGAATTCCTTAACTCGGGGTAATGTGAAGGCACTGGGTAAACAGAAGCTACATTACCTCTCCCCAGTGAAACAAGTGGTGCCAGGCACAACAAACCTTGCCCGACAGCAGTTATTATATTTTCAACCATTTTCAAGTTAGAGCTCTCCGAAAATCCGTAATCTTGGGTAGGCCTTTCAAAGTCACTCAAGGTCAATGCTCATGGTGCCAAACGAAATCCCATATGAGACGTCCTATATCTTGATAATAGGAAATATCACCATTTTCCGTGACCTTGAGTTTGACCTTTCAAGGTCACATAAGGTCAGAGGTAATGGTGCCAATTAAAACCCATTATTGGTTTTTAATTGGTACCATGACCTTTGACGTTAAGTGACCTTAAAAGATCAAACTCAAGGTCACTGATCTTCAGAGGGTTATAACTCGATACTGTTTGAAGACAGAGATATTTTCTATTAAGAAGATATAGGAAGTTTCATATGGGCTTTCATCTGTCACATGAGTGATATTTAAAGGTCAAATGCAAGATCACGGATTTTCATAGGGCTATATCTTGATAAAGGTTGAAAATAAAATTACCGCTGCTAGGCGAGATTTGTAGTTTCTGGCGCCACTTTTGTTGTTGTTGTTTTTTTTGTGTTAGGAACATTACGGAAAACGGATGAATGAAATTAAATGAAACTTTCAGGATATTTGGGCGCTGATCCCAAAAGGAAGTGATTAAATTTTGGAGGTAATCGAATGAGCGTGAAAGGTCAAAATCAAGGTCACGGATCTGGTAGAAGATAGAGATTTTTACTACTATCAGCAGGAACTCCCATATGAAGTTACATTTGACACCAAGGCCTTTGACCTTGAGTGACCCTGAAAACGGCAAGCTCAAGGTCATGGATTTTCAGCGGGCTATAAGTAGAAACTGGTTGCAAATAGAAATTTGCCAGTATCAATATAAAGGAAGTCCCATAAGGGATTTTAATTGGTTGCATGACCTTTGACCTTAAAATGATTTGAAAGGTCAAAACCAAGGCCACAGTTACAACAAGAAACTGGTTGATGATAGATATTTACTATTATCAGCATATAGGAAGTCCTGGAACTTGCAATATGTTGATAATAGTAAATATCGCTATCTTCAACCAGTTTCGAGGTGTAGCTCCGTGAATAACCGTGGCTTTCAGTCTCACCTTTCAAGGTCACTTAAGGTCAAAGGTCATGGTACCAACTGAAAGCCCATATGTGGCACCTATATGTGGATAATACTAAGTATCTATCTGCAACCAGTTTTGAGTTATAGCCCCGTGAATATCCTTGACCTTGAGTTTGACCTTTCAAGGTTACTCAAGGTAAAAGGTATTGGTGACAAATGAAAGTCCATATGGGAGTTCTGTTCTGATGTTAATAGTAAATATCTCTACCTTAAACCGGTTTCAAGTTATAGCCCTGTGAAAATTCATGGCCTTGATTTTGACCTTTCAGGGTGACTCGGTTACCTTCAAGGTGTAATCATTTCCTTTTGGGACCACTGTCCACCTATCCTGAAGGTTTCATATAATTTCATTCAGCCGTTATTCCATATGTTGCTAACAATACTAACAAAGAAATAAACAAACTCAGTAAAAAACAATACCTCTCCGGACTTCGTCAGGGCGAGGCAACAATCAAAGAAACTCGACCAAAAATAATACTCCGCCCGACTCCGTCCGGGCGAGGTAATTAGGAGAGACCGAGATCAACTAGGCATCGGGAATGTAGCACAGGCCTGTTCCAATAAAGTACCCAGGCATCGTAGGAGTCCAGTAATAACACGAATTCCTTATGGTATATCTTTGGACTTATATTTCACACAAAGGAAAGCAAACAGGGACAGACCTGTTGGTCCTTTCGTGGCTGTATGGTATAGGGAAGGATATAACTATGAAAACTATGCTGCCAAAGACAAGGATAAAAAAAAATGCAGGAGGGCTCTCTTACCCTACCCACCAAACTCTCCAGCCAAAACAGGCAGAAAATAGTGAGAATCCCTTAACTTTAGTGTAATATGAGCAATCAGCTGAGAAATATTTATCATTAACCATATTATCATGTCATTTCAAAAATTTTAATAATTGAAATATATCTCCTCGTAACTTGCGTTAAGGCAAAGAGATTCAGGGATTTTAAACGCTCCTCGTATGGCTTGTTTCTCAATCTAGGTGTCATCTTTGCCACCCTTCACTGTAGGCTACTCGTTCAAGTTTATCTGTTTAGTAATTAGGCGACCAGAACTGGACACAATACTTATAGTATGGGCATACAGTAGAATTATGCATGATGAGGATGATATTTTCTTATTAATATTGGAATGCTCTACTAATGAATCCGATTGGTTTGTTGGCTTTCTTAAAAGCCTCTTTCCACTATTTTCTTTGTATATAATCATTTGTTACTTTAATTCCTAAGCCTGTTTCATGACTGACATTATCTAGCTGATTTTTTCCCCATAGCGTAACTTGCATTTGCATTTCTACTTCTTTTGTGTATCACATTGCATTTACTAATATTAAAATTCTTCTGGCATGTGTCCAGTTAAACAGTCGATCGAGGTTAATGTTAATTGCCTGCATCTCTTATGTCTCTGGTGAGATGAGGGGATATGGTTACGGGAGATGATTCGTGTCTTTCTTCCAGATAAGCTTTGATCAAGGCTACAGTGATAGGATGGCAACCATTGGAACATCTAAGAACGTGGATGATAAATCAGTGCTTCTAAACGATTTTTCAAGATCACGGAGAAAGAGGGAGAGAAAAGGCAAAAGCGAAAGAGAGGAAAGATAGGTAAACACATCACAGAAGGGGTAAGAGATGTTGTAAAGAAGATGAAGATATTCAGAACAACAAAGAATGGATGGAACTAGTGGCAAGATAGCAGGAGTGTTATCAGGCCAGGCTGACGGAACTAAGGAAGGGAACTGAGAAAAGAAATGGGATTCAGAGGAAAGAAAGCGAGGCATGAGAGCTCTCCAGAGAAAATAAGGGAATATAAAGAAAGCTTGAAAGAAAGAATAGAAAGAAAGTAAAGTAAAAAAGAATTTTATAGAGAATGAAAAAAGAGGGATAAAAGGCAGGTAAGATGGCAGACGGGAAGTATTAGGAAGGAAAAAGGTGTGTCGGTGGTCTGGCGGTTTTGCAATGGCGGACCAATGGCGCAGCAGTGTCAAGTCGATGTTGATCATTTTCTTTGATATCCAAGGGATTGTTCACAAGGAATTCGTCCCACCTGGTCAATCTGTCATTGGAAACTTTTACTGTGAAGTTTTGCAGCATCTGAGGGAAAACATCTGCAAACGTCCAGAATGGTGCAAGAACAAGGACTGGGTCCTGCATCATGACAATGCCCCCGCCCACACATCATTTGTTGTCCGGCAGCTTCTCGCTTCCACTAACACGGCAGTCATTCCCCACCCACTCTATTCGTCTGACCTTGCCCCCTGTGACTTTTTCCTGTTTCCCAAGCTGAAATTACGACTGAAAGGGCGTCGATTTGACTTGATTGAGGAGATCCAGACTGAATTGCAGGAGGTACTCAAGACCATCATGCCTGAAGCCTTCCAGGGATGCATGGACTCGTGGAAAAAACATTGGGACCATTGTATATATGTCGAAGGGGACTACTTTGAAGGCGACAGTGAGAACTAGGAGGTAAGGTAACTTATTTTCCTACAATATTCAGATTACTAGAACTTTTGGGTAGCACCTCGTGTATATATATATATATATATATATATATATATATATATATATATGCATAGATAGATATAGAGACAGATAGATAGTGTAGATATTACATAAGAAAAGAGGAAGGAAAAAATTAAACAAGAAGCGGTGCCAAGGCACAGCAAATCCGTCCCAGGCAGTCATTTCAGTGCTGACATACTGTATAAACACAACAGGATATCTAGTCAAGGCTGTCACAAGTCAAACTTAGAGTAAATCGGGTGAAAATTGAAGATTCTATGCTCATTTGACATTTTAGTCCTGAACCACCTGACATTGACCGCCCTCCTCTGATGTAATGAGGCATGTTATATGATGCAGATTTGAAAGATGCATCTTAGCTTTTGGTTTCATGTCGATATGTCGAATTTCGGAGGAATATTGGCAATTTTTTGTTTTTTACATTTTGGGGGCCTACAGCCTGGGACTTGGCCCAAGGTTTAATCAGGTGATCAGGTCATTGCCCATCATCCCCGTAATTTTAGTCAAAATTGCACTAGTAGTTTTCGCATGAAGTTGTTAACAGACAGACAGACAGACAATCAAACAGACAAACCAAATGAAAACAATAACCGCCCCCATAATCCAGGACCTCGCCTAGAGACCCGTTTGCAAAATGGTGTTGGGGGGGATTTCTCACCTGATCTTAGTTAATGGGTCCCTGGACATGACAAATCACGGAGGTGCTTGTCCGCCATCGCGCCACGAATGTTGCTGTGGTCAAATTAAATATGGCTGCCGTGAACAGTGATAAAAATTCACATTTTTTTATTATTTTCAGTAGATACACATGTAATACTTCCAATCCAACTATTCTGAGGGTGGAAAATTCATTTTTGATGTTTCTTTTACCATTCAGGGTCATCTTGACCTTCACGCGTGTGGGTCATCAATAATGCATGAATTTTGCCATTTACTGAATGTTGAATGGAACTCTAATGTTTCTTTTTTCTTGTTTCTTTCCAGCCATGCGCATGTTGTTCCTAAATGCATGAAGCTTCATCTCACTGCCATGTGCATGCTGTTCCTGAATGCATGAAGTTTCATCTCACTGCTAATCATGAATTATTCTACATTACCTGGACCAAGTAGGGTAAATTTGGTCGCCTCAGTGGAAAGGGAGATAGTAAATCCAAAACTCTGCATTATATGTCAAGAAGATAACAAAGCACCTGTAACTAGTGAAAAGACCGGTCGTGCAATAATGAAAAGAGCTGCCAAAATTCGAAATGATCTTGTTACAAAGCGTATCAGATTGATGACAGGGGATGAAGAGGAGAGTGATGACAGTGGCATGTTTGTTTACCATAATACCAACAAGTGCTACAAATTTTACACACATTCTTCCAAGCTTAAAGCTATTGAGGAAAAGAGTGCAAGAACTGAAGAGCCTACGGTGTGCCACACAAAAATCACGTCTTCTGAAACTGCTGGATTTAAGAAAACCCTTCGTAAAAGTGTGTTACCCTGTTCACCTCCAAGCTGCGACAAGGATCCAAGAACACTACCTTGCGTTATCTGCGCGAAAGTCGAACACAAGAAATGTCGTGATAAATTCAGAATCTGTGAGTATGGCAGTGCTAAGAAATTCATTGATGCTGCGAGGCACAACAAAGATGCTGTTTTTACAAGAATTGCAGATAGACTGAATGACGATGAAAACAGCTCTGTCAGATCAGTCGTATCTGCAGATTTTACTGCCACAATCTCTGCCGTCAAAACTACATGCGTAAATACGAACGTGACGTTAGACCAGAAGAGCTGGAAAAACTGCCCATCAACAATATGAAGCGTGTGCTGTTCACACGTGCTGTCCCATACATTGACAAAATTTTGATGAGTGGAGACTGTTGTACTATGACTGATATTGTAGAATTTGCACTGAGCCTGCTGGAAGAAGGAGAGGTACTTACGAGCACCTTTCAAAACCGTAATATGAAACAGTTGATCATCTCCCATTATGGTGAATCAGTCACAATCAGTCCAAACAGTAAGGTGAATGAACCTGAGATTTTTTTTTCCTCTGATATCACAGCTGCTGATCTAGCCATAAAGCTGAAGGATCAGGACATAATGAAAAAGGCTGGCAGCAAGTTGAGAGACTCACTTATGGACGCCGACTTTGGTCTGCAGGACAGCTTCTGTGACGGCACTGACTTAAAGACATCATGGGAGAGAACAATGATGCCAGCACCTCTTCTCACATTCTTAGCTGCTCTATTCAAGGTGGAAAAGCACAAGCTCTTCCGAAGTAGCATTGAAGATCTAGAGGATCTTATCCAGCCTTTCAAGGATGAAGATACTAGCCGAGAAGAAGGAGAGTTCCCACAGCAGCAAGATGACTTGCCTTCCGACCAGCAACAACCCTCTCAGGAACAAGAGGAGACGTGGGTCAGGGATCACAAGAGTACACAGCTGCACTGTCTGTTCCAAATGCTTGTGTACAACATCCACAGTGGAAGGAAAAAAACTCCATTACATATGATGCTTGGCCATGCCCTCTATGCAAGAGATCGTAGTAAGAGCCTTCTCACAGTCTTCAATAGAATTGGTTCATGTACAAGCTACCAGACCATTAGAACTGCCCGTAACCTTCTTGATAGCTATGCTGTTAAATGCTCAGAAAAAGAAGAGACACCCTTACCAAGTACTTTTACCAGGGAGGATTACACAATGGCAGCCATGGACAACTCAGACTATGCAGACAGATCATCACTCTCTGGTACTGAGAGTTCACACTATGCAGCCTTAGTATTGTTCCAAGATGCCACAGTGAATAAGCCCCTCCATAAACCTCCAGTATCAGCTGCAGGACTTAGCCACTCTGATTTATTTCTGCAGAAAAAGTTGCCTTGTCAAGAGGTCCCTCCCCATGATAAGCCTATAGTTCGGCCTACCATGCCTTCAGACATGCTGTTGCATCCTGAAACCAAACAAGCAACGTTGCTCGATATGCAAACTGCCCGAAGTGCAGCTGTTAAGAAGGAGTTTTTGATTTCTTTGATCCGTCTAGGTCTGTCAGCAGGATATCCCCATATCTGGGCAGCTGTGCACACACTTGTCTCATCTGCTATGGTGCCAGTGATGCGTGTCGGCTTCCTACCTGTCATACCAAGACCTATTACCGAGCGAGCAACTGTGAGGCACTGCCTTACCAACATTCAGAGTGTACGCAGGCAGCTGAACCAACCGTCAATGGCGGTATGGTGTGATGAAGGTGTGTTCAACCTAGCTGCAGACATTTACCTGCAGGAAATGGAACAGTTCAAAGATCTATTTCTCTGTCTGGGTCCTTTCCACTGGACTCGTGTTTTGCTCAGGTGCCAGGACAGACTGCTCCAAGGTTCTGGTCCAGATGATGCACTGATCGAGTGTGCTGTGTTCGGACCTGGCGTGATGGAGTCAGTCTTGAATGGTAGCCATTATGTCCGGGCTCTCACAGGGATGCTGATTGTGGAGGATCTAATCCGTTCACTCCAGTGGCAGATGTTCTGGCGTCAGAAGGACAAAGCTACATAACCAGAGCTGGCGCAGGTGGAGATGCTACAAAGCACACTGGATGCAAACCAACGTTGTCCAGAGCAGTTTGAGGCAATAATTGGACAGATTGGAAAGCTGCATCAGGACTTTCTGGAGTTTGAGAAAGAATGCGAGGCCAAGTCTGAACTCTGCCAATTCTTTGGAGTTTGGCTGCAGTTAGTCACTGTAATTAAGAATGCTGTGGCTTCTGAAAGAGAAGGAAACTGGAATCTGCTTGTTGCTACCGTTGAAGATTCTATGCCAATATTCGCAGAATTTGACTGCATCAGGTACCTACGGCATGGATCATGGTATCTTAAACAAATCAAGGTTCTGGAGTTCACACACCCTGAGCTCTACCAGCACTTTGCAAACAGACAGTGGGTTGTTCGTGATCGCCCAGGCTGGTTTTGTGCTGTCGGAGGTGATATGAAAGTTGAACAGACCATCTAGCGAGTGTCAAAGGGACCTGGAGGTCACCACGTGGTGGGAATGACACGCAATGCAAGTGCTGTGGCAGAGTTCGAACTCTTGTACCATGAAATCGGGTCTATCACCAACGCGCTCAACCATCTCACCACCAATCATCCATTGAACCACACAGAATGCCAACTACGGCATGCTCTGAACACCACCCGTCGTCTCACGTTCAACAAAAATGTTGCAAAACTGCTGGACTTTGTGCTAGACCACCAAAATCCTTATTCAGTGTTGGTCAATGTACCTGTACCATTGCACAACCTGCTCACAAAACAGGCTGTTCACAAAGAGGTTGCTGTGCGTCTGCTCAAGTGTCTCAAGAACGGTGAGCATGTCTACCAATCATTCAGGCAGGAGAGGGTAGTGGAGAAGAGCAAGAAAATGAGTGCAACCATATCGAAACGTAAGCTGCCTCATTTCACAGATGAACCTCATAAGATGCCAACAACTATTTCAAAACAGAAGGACCTTTCATCCAAGGAAGTGGCAGAGGCACAGAGGAACATAGACATTGCTAAGGAGAGAGGGATGGACTACAGACAGATTCTTGCTCATGATGTGTTCACAAAATCGCCACTCTTTGATGGTGACTTTCCTTCTCACACAAAAAAGTCTTCACTAATTGGGGAAATTGAACCTCATCTGGACCTCACCCAGTGGAGTTACAAGTCTACTCTTAACACTCATATTGTGGTAGACTTCATGTCCAAGATGCGGCAGATGCCTTTGGCACAGTTTCCTAATATAGGTGCTGTTATAGATGCAATCCTTAGCTCAACATTATGCATGTCACAGGAGTCACAGCTTGTCCATCTCGTATTTGACTCCTACAATGACATGTCTCTCAAGGAAGGGGAGCGCATGCGGTGTACTAATCCTGCATTAGGCATTGACATTGTTGTTATCAGCAGAGATACACCCATCCCTCAACAAATTGACAAGTTTTGGGCTTCTCAGGCAAACAAAAAGAATCTCCAGCTACTGGCTCGAGACACCGTTTTCCAACAAGCCTCCAGTAATGTTACCATCATCGCCAGCTCTATTGTGTCTGATGACGAGGTGCTTCCAGCAAAAGCAAGTGATGGTGAAGAAGTACCAGAGTTGCTGAGTTGGACTGAAGAGGCAGACAGCAGGCTGGTGGTGCATGTGGAGTGGGCTGTTCGTGTAAAACAGTGTAAGAGAATTATTGTAGTCTCCAATGACACAGACACCTTTGCAATACTGCTACACTACACTCCATACCTCCAAACTCTGGGGTTAACAGAAATGTGGCAGCAGTATAGCACCGGTGAAAAGCGACGCATGCTTCCACTGCATCAGGTGATTTCTCATCTTGGAGCACCACTGGCCAAGACAGTGATCAAAGCCCATATACTAACAGGAGATGACTGTATGAGTAAGGTGGGCACCAAGCACGCTGCTATGGCATGTGACCCAGTACAGCATCTGGCAAACTTTGGAGAGACGGACACTTTGTCAGAGCAAGATGCAGCATTAGCAGAGAAGTATTTGGTGCGTGTTTGGGCAGGAGCTAAGTCAACTACAACTGCTGAGACGTTTGACCAACTGAGGGTAGAGAACTATGTAGGTGGTAGTGCTTGCATTGATTCACTCCCTCCTACAAGCAGTGGGATTAGAGGCCACATTCAACGAGGAGCCTTTCTAGTGTTTTGGGCATGCCATCTACTTGACCAAGAGACAACCAAAGAAAATTATGCAATATGCAAACCATTGGGACATGGATGGGAGGAATATTCTGGAACACTATTACCATGCAAGTATCTGAAACCATTACCACAGAATCTGCTCAAAACATGCAAATGTGCAGGCAGGTGTGTCAGTCAACTCTGTGGGTGCCGTTCGGCTGGAGTGAAGTGTGTAATTTTTTGCCATGGAACGAAAGAGAATTCGTCATGTCAGAACCTGCCACTGAAACAATAACTTACACGTGTGATGTGGTGCACATTTGGAGAACATTATATTATTTGTTTTCCCTTTGCATATATATATATTTTTTTTTATGGAGAAAACGTTATAATTTTATTAACACTGACACTTTCCATTTAATTATCAATGATATTCAGTCATATATTTCAGAGCAATTATGACTTTCTGTTTATACCATCATGTCACAAATCAGTATAGTGTGTGTTCTGGTTTAAATCTGAGGTATTAAAATTGGAACCCTTGAGTGAATTACGGTCTAGTTGTGGTCACACTGTCCCAGACATTTGAAGGTCAAGATGACCCTGAATGATAAAAGAAACATCAAAAATGAATTTTCCACCCTCAAAATAGTTGGATTGGAAGTATTACATGTGTATCTACTGAAAAAAAAAAAAAGTGAATTTTAATCACTGTTCACGGCAACCATATTTAATTTGACCACAGGAATATTCGTGGCGCGATGGCGGACAAGCACCTCCGTGATTTGTCATGTCCAGGGACCCATTAACTAAGATCAGGTGAGAAATCCCCCCAACACCATTTTGCAAACGGGTCTGTAGGCGAGGTATAGGATTACCAAGCCTCTCCGGAGCAGGGACGAGTAACAAAAAAACAATGAGATAATCTTTTACATTTGGACTTAAACTGCTGTAGGTTGAAATCTGGGGAAACTATTCTGAGGAAGCGAGGTCCAAAGAGCAGCAGTTCTTGAAGCAAATATGTTCTGATAGGCAGAAGTTCTGCAATATGGCTGTGTGGCATTCTAGTTATGAGCATTACCAGATGCCTGTGTAGTACGAAGGAAGGCGTGGAGAGGTGGCAGAATGGATGCAACTTCGTCTGAGCATTTGCCATAAAAGTCTATCTATATTTTATATACCTAGGCTGCTTCCCCCATAGAAAGGGAGGTAGCCGAAATAGGACGACACACTCCCAATTTACTCATCCACACACACACACATTCTTTCTCATCTTAGCCCCAAGGGTAGAAGGGACAGATCCTCACCGCACCACACAGTACGAGGGTCTACTGCCAGTGCAATCAGCGACATCTACAGCAGGGCCCAATAACAGAACTGGTTTACCCCTACCACATCATAATGGAACCAGCCCCTTACCCTCACCTGACCTGATCAGCTGATCAGACCAAATGTGGGAGAATATCCCCTCAGGGCCGCATTATCATTTATTCATTAACAATTTCTCTCCAATCATTCCTATGACACACAGCCACTCTTCTTTGCTCAACAGACATCCCTCTCACATCCAACACTCTCTTCACACTCTCCAACCATCCTATTCGTGGCCTTCCTCTCAGTCTTACACCTCTCACATCTGATCCAGTTATCTTTTTCACTAATCGCTCATCATCCGTTCTCTCCATATGCCCAAAAATTTGCAACACCCTCTGCTCAACTCGTTCAGCAATCTCCCGCACAACTCCAGTTCTCCTTTGCATTTCATAGTTTCTCACTCGATCCATACGCATCACTCCACACACTCTCCTCACACACCTTATCTCTGCTACACCCATTTTCCACATTTTCAGCGGTGGCTGAATCGGTAGAGAGGCGGTCTGCAGTCCTGAAGGACCCAGGTTCGAATCCCGGCTTGGACAGGGTCTTACAAAACTTTGTAGCTTCTTGTAGTGAAGTTTTGTAGATCAGTTATACATATATCAGACTCGTGGACGAGCGGTTGTTATACGTGAGTAGTTTTGTAATTAGATAATCTTCGTTCCCTTTTTGTCATGCAATGACAGGAGAGGTAAAGATTAGTATGGGACTATTTTTATTTGTCTTGGAAACATTAACAAAGTCTCTCACACACGAGTGAAGTACAGAGTCCAACGAGCTAACCTCCCTGTCTCGCTCTCTCCCTCTTTCTCTCTTCCACTCTCTCGCCCATGTTGCTAGCCTCCTTCTCCCTACTACCTGTCGATTCTAAGGCTAACCTCCTTCTGAGCTCTGCTTCCTAAAGTCTGGTGTAGCAGGGGTCGTGTCACGTGTGTTACACTGTTGTTGAAATGTTCTAGAAGCCTGTGTGTGAGTATGTGTGTGTGTGTGTATGGTCACGATCTTTGTTTCGGTGCCTATCTCACTGACACACTACCTATCTCATCCCCTGACTTGCTGCTTCCGGTGTATTGTCAACATTCCTTCACTTAAAGTTGCAAGCTCATAACTCGTTCCCAGGCTTGCCTGGTGTTCTGTCTATCTATCTATCTATCTATCATGTTTTCTATAATGAATTGTTTTTATAATATGGAGTCCTGACATCGCTCAGTCACGTAGCTGGAGGTCCTCCGACAGCAATCATCATTGACATATGCTACTTTATTAATACATAATTTTGATTATAATATTGTATACATATAATATTCATGTTAGTATTGTATGAATTGTTACATAATACTGGAGTAATGCATAATTGTGTTGGCCTTATAATTGTAGTTACATTTTTGAATGCAACTGTTACATAATTGTGTTGGTCTTATAATTGTAGTTACATTTTGTTAATGCAACTGTTACATAATTGTGTTGGCCTTATAATTGTAGTTACATTTTGTTAATGCAACTGTTACATGTTTGTGTTGGCCTTATAATTGTAGTTAAAGTTACATAAAAGTTACATCTTGTTAATGCAACTGTTACATAATTGTTACATATTGTTTGTAGTTACATAATTGTAGCAAGTGTAACATAATGCAATCGTTTCTCGTTACATAACTGTTACATATTGTTTGTAGTTACATAATTGTAGCAAGTGTAACATAATGCAATCGTTTGTTGTTACATAATTGTTACATATTGTTTGTAGTTACATAATTGTAGCAAGTGTAACATAATGCAATCGTTTGTCGTTACATAATTGTTACATATTCTTTGTAGTTACATAATTGTAGTAAGTGTAACATAATGCAATCGTTTGTCGTTATATAATTGTTACATATTGTTTATAGTTACATAATTGTAGCAAGTGTAACATAATGCAATTGTTTGTCGTTACATAATTGTAATAACTGCAGTCCTGACATCGCTAATCCGGTCATGCTGCGGTCAGTGATAGTGATGATGTGCCATGCCACTAGCTTGTGGAGACAACAATTTGTTTATGTGGTATTTTGGCATTTGTAGTAACACTTACGCTTATTTTCATTTGTTTGTTATGTGATCTTACTCTATTTCTTTTTCTTTCTTTTTTTTTAATGTATTGATTTTCTATAGTTTGTTTTTCTTAGTTTGTCTACGCTTTTTCGGTGTTGTTCGAGGTTGCATAATTGCTGGTTAATTCCCTTGGGACCCTTTTTTAAGGTTTAGTTTATACTGCACAGATATTACTGAAATTGATATTATATAGCCCCATATTTTGTTATTTTACATAAATAATATATATATACTATACACAGTATTAACTAAATACACTGACTTGTTGTTCAGTTGTACCTATTGTGGGCGATATATGCGTCAGCACTGTGTGTAAATTTTTGTCTTCACGATTATGTGAAAGATATTCATTCTTGCTAAAGTCATTTGTGTTGGCCATTTTTTTTCTTTTCCTGGTTTTCCTTGTAACTTAATTTATCTGTTTCCACTAGGTAGCTCTAATTAATAAATGTTTAATAGTTCTTTTAATCGTTCACTGAGCATCTGTGATAGTAAATTTTCTTTATTACTTTGTAGATGTAATAATATATAGCTGTATGTATGAAACACGTATTTTATGTAGGTATAAATGGTTACACTCGTTGGTAGTAAATAAATGCTATAATAAATGAATGAATATATACAATGTAGAATATTTATTGTTGGTGCAAGTATTTAATGATTGAATTATGAAGATAATTGAAGTAGGTATATGTACTTAAGTTGTAATAATATACAGCAGGTTTTATATGTTTGTGCAAAATGTGTTGTCTATCACTGTGTCTATTACTGTGTATTGTATTAATGAAGTGACTATGTAACTCACTAATTTTTACCGTGGTGGGAGAGGCGTGAGCGCTGTTGCACGTGGTGATAGTGTTGTCCTTCACGGGTGTCAGACACACGTTGATAGGTGTGGCGTCGTGTCAGCAAACACGTATGGTTACGTCAACTTCCCACACTGGTAGCTGTGGTGAGTAAATGAGTAGCGATGAGTAACTTCAGTGAAGATGAGTAAGATGAGTTGTGAATATGGGCTTGGTATTTGCTTCGTCGTCTTGACCTCGCACTCCTGCGTCAGCGGTGGAGGTTGGTGGACGTTAGGAGAGAAAGGAGGGTGAGGTTAGATGGTTGTGAGTTGTGAGTCGTGTCTCGCTCTTCGTTTGTTTGTTTTGTTTTTCTTTCTCGATGTATTCTCGGTCCATTTTCCTTGTGATTTACTCGTTGTGGGATGAAGAATGCTGCTACTTGTAGGTGTGTGTAGAAGATTATACAGACAACTCGTAGAGTTGTTACTTGTAGTTGATCGTAGAGTATTGTAGTTCGTTGGTTCATCGTAGAAATTGGAAAATTGTTTGTAACAATATTTTGTTAAACTACTGGCAAGGCCTCTTGTGACCTCTTCATTTCTACATCAATGTGATGATTGGGCAGACGGAGGGAGGGTTGGAGAGAATACTGTCAGGAGCTAGTTCTGAATTGTTGGTTGTAAGAGGTATTTTTTGTTTTCAATCTTGATAATGTGGAATCAACTGTACACTCGTAGACTCGTAGGCTTGTAGACTCGTAAGCTTGTAGGCTTGTAGGCGTGTAGACTCGTAGGCTCATTGGCTCGTAAGCTTGTAGATTCGTAGACTTGTAGGCTTGTACCTTGTATTTTGTAGGAATTCACTGTAGAACTGAAGCTAATCTTGGTTAGAGTCTCGCCTGCTTTTGTAGAAATTCATTGTAGATTCGTAGACGAGGTTCGTACGTTCGCTGCCGAAATATCTTACAAAACTTTGTAACTTCTTGTAGTGAAGTTTTGTAGATCAGTTATACATATATTAGACTCGTGGACGAGCGGTTGGTATACAAGAGTAGTTTTGTAAGTACATAATCTTCGTTCCCTTTTTGTCATGCAATGACAGAAGAGGTAAAGATTAGTATGGGACTATTTTTATTTGTCTTGGAAAAATATTAACAAAGTCTCTCACACACGAATGAAGTATAGAGTCCCGCGAGCTAACCTCCCGGTCTCGCTCTCTCCCTCTCTCTCTCTTCCACCCTCTCACCCATGTTGCTAGCCTCCTTCTCCCTACTACCTGTCGATTCTATGGCTAACCTCCTTCTGAGCTCTGCTTCCTAAATTCTGGTGTAGCAGGGGTCGTGTCACATGTGTTACACTATTGTTGAAATGTTCTAGAAGCCCGTGTGTATGTGTGTATGTGTGTGTATGGTCACGAGCTTTGTTTCTGTGCCTATCTCGCTGACACACTACCTATCTTATCTCCTGACTTGCTGCTTCTGGTGTATTGTCAACATTCCTTCACTTAAAGTTGCAAGCTCATATCCCGTTCCCAGGCTCGCCTGGTGCTCTGTCTATCTATCTATCTATCTATCTATCATGTTTTCTATAATGAATTGTATTTATAATATGGAGTCCTGACAGGGGAACAGTTTAAGGATTTGAATTTCATAAAAAAAAGCAAACTTTCCAGATCCGCCAGATGACTCGCCGACATGTCATAAAAGTACCCCCGCTAATACCAATACACCAGTCCTGTATGAGACAGCTCTAGCATGTATTCAATATGGACGGTGGGTGTTAGTGCAGAAGTGGTGACATTGGTGGTGTAGGGGGATTACTGGGCCTTGGGATAGGCTACTGCTCCCGAGATATAGGCCCTGAAGCCTTTGCCCATAGTCGGACAAAAAATATATATATATATATTACACAGTCGGTACCACAACACCCTCATACAACCTTCTCTTTACATCCATTCTAAGTGAACATTATCTAAACACTTTTTTAATTCCTTCCAGCATCTTTCCTACTTCATTCATTCTAAACTTCATCTATTCTTCTATCTATTCTTCCATCCACAGCAACATGTGACCCAGAATACTTAACCCGCCCCATCCCGACCACTTTTCCAGCACTGACTCCCCCCAATCCTGACCATTTTTGGAAAAAAAAATTTTTGGCTCAAACCTCCGCTTTTGGTGAGAAACATCGAATATTCATAGAGAAATCGCTCACCTGAGGTTTAAAATACTCGATCCAGGTAAGAGTACCTCCTTACCTTACAGGGTTTTCTAACAGGCTGGCACCAAAAAAACGAGTTCTATGGGAGGGTAACTATTTCACACCACTCATAAACGGTATTTATTTATTTACTTGGTACGAATTTATATGTAGTACGAGAGTATATTGCTTTTCAAACAGTAATATAGGCATTATAAGCATTGTTTCACTCACTAACGCATCACCATACTTGACCTTTTTTTGCCATATTACCTGATCATCATTTCTGACTGTTTCTTTCTCTAATGTTTGTCCTCCACATTGTCATCTATTGGGGAATCACTCTGGCCCTGAATTTCGTACCGTGGCATGACATGGTTTTACTGGCCAGGTCACTGATAACAGGTGAATTGCTGAGACAATGGCATGCAGGGGGGGGAGGAGGTCATTCTGGGTAAGGCATTGTCCCTGCCTGGCATCTGGTAGAGGAAGTTGTCCCATGTATACGTACCAAAAATCACTTGCGAAAATTGAAAATTGTGCAAATTAGGGACCTTGCAATTGATTCGCGTTTATGTATGTCGACGGGATTGGCAGTGACAAAACGTGTGGACGTTAATTCACGTCGACGGGACGCCGCAGGTTAAAGCACTCTACCTCCTCAAGCAACTCACCATTCAAAACTATATTCATCCTCCCACCATCTACCAACCTCGCGCATTTCATCACTTTACTCTTATTCTCATTTACTCTCGATTTCCTTCTTTCACACAGCCTTCCAAACTCCTCTACCAACTGTCTTAATCTCTCCTCTGAATCAGCCACCAGTGCAACATCATCTGCAAACAGCAACTGATTCAGATTCCACTCTCTGTCATTAGCATTCACCAGACTCAAACCTCCACCTAACAACACTCTTGGATTCACCTCTCTTGCAACTCCATATTTATAATTATTAAACAATCAAGGCGACATCACACATCCCTACCGCAGTCCCACTCTCACAGAAAATCGATCACCCACAGTATTTCCCACTCTTACACACGCTTTACTATTTACATAAAATATTTTCACTCCTTTTAGCAACCTACCATCAAGCCCATACAATCTTAAAGCAGTTTACAAAGGTTCCCTATCAATTATATTATACGCTTTCTCTAAATCCATGAATACCCAAAACGCATCCTTACTTTTCACTAAATACTTTTCATACATCTGTCTCACAGCAAACACCTGATCCATGCATCCACTCCCTCTCCTAAAGCCACACTACTCATTGCCAGTCACTCCCTTTGTACCTTCTCCAACTCTCTTAACCCCCTAAGACCGCAATAGTTTCAGGCAGGGTACCCCCTGATCGCAATTGTTTCAGGCAGGGTACCCCCAAACCTCAATTCAGGGGAATTTTGGCCACTTTCACCGAGGGCAAATTGACTGTGTTCTGACTAAAGAGGAAGAATTTACAGACCTGACAACGCAATCCGCACCCCCGTAGGCCTAATGGTCACCATACAATCATGCATCAAAGTTCAAAAAAGTTTATAATAGCTACCCCTTGAAAACAATGTAAAACGTGCGAATTTGGCTAAGTACCTATTTTTCTGATTGAAACAGGTCATTTCAAAGTGTTTTGTCACATCAACCATGAAAACAGATGTATGTAGGTGTGGGGAGATTACTAGGCTGTGGGGAGTAGGCCTATAGGTACAGGGGTTGGAAAAATAACCAATTTTTTGCATGAAAAGAAAGCACTTCAGTGTGTTCTGTAACATCTTGGTGGCCTGATACCTCTTGGGGGTCTGTAGGGTGTGGGAGAGTAATGAGGGACAAGGAGGGAGGGATGAGGTGAGGTTTGGGGGGGACTCAAGGCTAGCAGGGTGGGAGGAGGGGCGGGAGTGGGTGGGAAGGGACACATGTAGTGGTGGGAGGAGAGATGCGAGTGCGTGGAGGGGTGGGAGGGTGATGCAAGACAAAGAAGGAGCGTGGGAGTGGGGTAGAAGGTGGCACTGATATGGCCCATAGGGGGGTGCCCCCTCACCACCCCGGTTGGTCCAATCAACCCCTCACGCCACATCAGGGTTGAGTTCTCATTGGCCTGAAGCCATGTACATCATAATCGAGGCGGAGGAAGTGTTCCGCAGTTTTTTACATGCCCTGCTCAATTGAAGCGATTAGGCTTTTTGGCATGAAACTCTCATCGCATCAATTGACGCAATTAAGCATTAAAGGGTTAATTAACACTCTGCCATACACCTTACCTACAACAGTCAACAGATTCACATCCCTAAAGCTATTACATTCATACTTATCGCCCTTACCTTTATACAGCAGAACCACACAAGCACTTGCCCAGTCAATTGGCACTATATCTCTCACAAAAAAACACATTCAACAATCCCACTAACCACTCAACAATTGTTGCTCCACCATCTTTAAGGCATTCCCCAGCACACCTATCCATACCTGCAGCTCCCTGTTTTCATCTTCTTTACTGCCTCCTGCATTTCCTCCCTTGTGATCAAAGACTTATTCAGCTCTCCCAACACATTTATTCCTTGCACCCTTCCATCTGTCACACTCTCAGCTTCCCTTTCCTCCACTACATTCAACAACCTTTCAAAATACTCTGCCCATCCCTTCCTTACTGCATCCATCTCAATTATTATCCTTCCATTCTCTGTTTTTACTCGCTCTTCCTTCCCAGACTCTCCCTTTCGCATCCCTTTCACCTCCTGTTGAAAATTCTCAGTCAACTGCCATAAAAGTATCTCCAAAATAATGCAAGGGAGACAACATTCCTTCTTACCTATAGAGCAGTAGTTCATTAGTAACTGCAGGGATATTAATAACATTGTGTAATAAAGAATTTGTTAAATTTTTTTGGTCTTGTTAGACTCAGTTTTCCAAGCTGATTCCAATGGTGTATGTTTTGTTTGTCTATTTCTAGGCTTTTGTCAGTAATTGACAATTGTTTATTTCCAGTCTTGTTATCGCTTGCCGATGTAATGGCTGACGTATCGCTTACCACGTCACACACACACACACCATCTGCGTCCATGCCGATGTCGCTGATATTACCATTATTGCGTCATGCAATGGGAATCGAGTCAGTCCATTTGATGATCTAGTCTCACATTTAATCGCCATGGCAAGTTTGCATCCTTCTTCAAATTTTGTGATGTTAAGGGTTTGTTTCAAGCCATGGGAGAGGATTACAAGGCCTCAAATGGGGACTCTTCATAAACAGTTCCATGAAGAGTCTAAAAGCTGTACTTTTGCATAACTGCAATGAACTCCCATCAATTCTAGTTGCTGCACATTCTGGGAAAATGAAAGAGGGCTATGAGAATGTGAAGATTTATCTGACAAAAATCAAGTACTCAGATCGCATGTGGGAGGTTTGTAGGGATTTAAAAATGATTTCGTTCCTCCTTGGAATGCAAAATGGTTATATGAAGTACTCATGTTTTTTATGCTTGTGGGACAGCCGGAGCAATGCAGAACATTTCATGAGGAAAAACTGGCCTCTCAGAGAGAGTCTCACACCAGGCTCGTGCAACGTTCCGAGAGCTCCACAGACCTCCAAAGAGAAGGTATTGCTACTACAGCTACACGTGATAGTTGGTCTTGTGAAACAATTCGTGAAAGCCATCGACAAGGCTGGCAATGCGTTTCTAAATATCCAATCAATATTTCCCAAGCTGAGTGTGGCAAAGGTGACCGCTGGCATATTCACTGGGCCGCAGGTTCGAAGGATGCTTGCAAGTCGTGAACTCCAGGGTAAAATGACGAATGATGAAGGGCACCCTTGAAATGCTTTAGGAGGGGTTGTGGAAGGTTTTCTTGGCAACCAGAGGAGACCAGATTCCGCACAGCTCATTGATGACCTGATCGATGCATTCCACCGGCTTGGATGCAGACTGTCAATCAATTTGCACTGTCTGCATTCTCACCTAGTTCTTCAAAAGCAACTTGGGTGCAGTCAGTGATGAGCATGGCGAACGGTTCCACCAGGACATTCTGCTGATGGAAACCAGATATCAGGGCAGGTGGAGTGAGGCGATGATAGGCGATTACGTTTGGGGATTGTTGCACGATTGTCATCACAGCTACAGAAGAAAGTGAAGATCAAAAGTATATTTCTAGATACTATGTGCCCTGCATTCCTCGTGATGTTACTGTTTGCCCATTATCTAGTTATATTCATAATATACACCCTGAGATATATAAATTATTTGACATTCTCAACATTTTCGAAATGGTAACAAGTTGCAGTTCCTGTCCTTGCACGATACATATGTTGTTGCAAAATTCCTGTAACTCTAGATTTACACAAAAACAATTAGCATATTCGGAATCTACTCATTGACATTAATCAGAAATAGCATAAAAATCAACATAAAAAATTGGTTTAAGTTTGTTACACAGTGTAATTCTTACAAATTTGTTCTGAATTTTGTCCAGTGGCTTTAGCGCAGCCTCTCCACATCCATTCCACAGAGATGAGTAATATTTGTATTCGAGTTGAGAGCACACATGACTTGTAAACTGCTCGTCGGTGATGAAGTTACGGATTCTGTACAGTAATTCAAGTATCTCTGAAGCGGTTTTATCAAGTAATCTAACATGAAATGTCCAACTGAGGGCACTATTAGGTGAAACACCTAGAATCTAAACACTTTAGAGCTAGGAATATTGGTAGCATTAGAGGTAATATAGGAATCTGGCAACAACAGTCTCTCTCTGTACCGGTATATAATTATTTTTTTATTAATATTTATATTTATATAAACAGAGAGAGAGAGAGAGAGAGAGACTTGTCTGGGGGGAGGGAATGAGCAACGTGAACTTGAGCGTGAGAATGTGGAACACGAAGTGCTGAAAGAATTTAGAGTGATTTATTCCCATTAACTGTTTTGCCTTGACCTGGGGTCTGACAAAGGCAGGAGAGAAATTTAGTGAGGAAGGGAAAGTGTAGAAGATGCAATATAGAAGGAAAGGTTGAAAAAAAAAAAAAAAAAAAAAAAAAACGATATATGAGGGGAACAGAAATCAGAGGAAGGACTGAAAATACACGATGAAAAAGGTACTAAAAAGGAAAGAAGGAAAAGCATCATGGTCATGGAAAAGGAGTGCAGGAAAACGAAAGAAGAATTTTAAGTTGAAAGAGGAGGCAAATGAGACAGAAAGAGAGAAAAAAGTTGAAATTAAATTGATGAGGGTGTGTGAGATTCAGGTGAATTATGATGCCCATCACCAACATCTGTACACTGTTACCATACTACCACCCTTACCAGTATTCTCATTTTGATTACCATCAAAATAATCATCACTTCATCACAATAACCACCACCATCACTTGCATTACTGTTTTCTACAATCATCTACACCACCGCCAACACCACTATAATATTAACGCCAGCACCTCCCAAACCATTACCAACAATATCATCATCACCACCACCATTAAGTCTCGGCTGTGCAACCACTTTTACATTCTTTGGAATTTCGCGTCGTTGGAATTTTTCCAAGCTGTCCTTGCTAGGGTGAAGCCAGTGGTAGGATGAGCTGGCTGATGCGGTAGAAATGGGAAGAGGGATATACGCAAAGATAAATAGGAAGTTGAATAGAAAAAGAGACCGACAAAAACATAAATAATCACGTGAATCGACACATCAATAGTTAAGAAAGAAAGGGGACGGCATATGTTGGGAGGAATGTAGAAAATCTGAATGCAACGGGGATAAAAAGTAAGATGGACTGACGGACTGACGGATTAATGAAAAAAATGTGAAGACTGAGAGAAACAATACAGATTCATATGCAGTAACGCAGTGATAAGCTGACAGACAGGAAGGGTAGGAATGGCGATGAAGTAGCAGATGCGTAAGAGAGAGAGAGAGAGAGAGATTGGCAGACAGACAGGTTGGAAGCTTCTATACACTTTTAGATATAGCCATCCATGAAGAGAAAGTTAGGTACTGTACACATTAAGTACTCCTGACTGAAATATAGATGTAAAGCTAACAGGACAGTGGCAATGAATAAATTTCTTCTATGGACAAGAGAATAGGTGAATGGTGAGGAAGAAACAGATAATAGTAGGTTGAAAAGGAAGGAGACAAAGGGGAAGGGGGAAGCGCAGTAGTGAAATAGATAAGAGAGGAAGGAACTAGTTTATTAGAACGCATAGAGGCAGGGCGGAAGATAAGATGGCTAATGCTAAAATTGTGAATGAATACGCAGAAAGAAGCAACGAAGCATTGAAGTGATGAGGGGGAGGAGGAAAGTTAGGGCTATAAGAAAGTTGATAAGGAAGGAAGAAGTTAATGAAAGTTCGGCGAAAGAAGGTTGAGTGGCTGTTAGGTTTGAGAACATCAGTTAAAATAGGAAAGAATGAAGTGGAGAGGGAAGTGAAAGACCAGTATGGAGCAACAGTGAAAAAACAGGAAGAAAGAAAGCACGAAAAGTTGAGAAGATGGCAGGGGGGAAAGTGAGAAGGAAGAAGAAAGGGAGAACCGAGAGCAGGAAAGAAAAATGGAGAAGAGAGAGGTGAGGAAGAAAAAAATGAAGGAGGAAACGAGAATAGGAAAAAGAAAATAAGCATTGATGAATGAGGGGAAGGAGAGTGAAAAGGAAGAAAGGAAAGGTGGAGAGGAAAGAAGGAAACATGGACGTTATGGAGAGGAGATAAGGGTGGAGTATGAGGGAGTGAATGAAAGCAAAGCAATTTACTATTAATTACTTTCACTGTATTAACTACCGTCGTTCCATTTGGAATGATTGGAAATCAGGCATAAAATTCTCATATAGTAAGAAAGGAAACGGAAAAGAGTAAGTCTGTGACAACCACATGCGCAATTGTGTTCTCAGTGTAACTGCAAAGATATATCGTACGATTTTGTCGATAGAGTTCGGTAGATAATCGGTGATTTGTCGGAGAAGAATAAGGCGGTTTAAGGCAGAGAAAGGGTTGCCAAGATCAGATGATCAGACATTGTTCTAAGATGGTTAGTAATAGAGTATCTAAAGCAGCGAAATATTTCATACTGCCTTCGTGGACCCGGGAAATCATAGGACTAAATAGACAATCAAGGATTATGGAGAGTATTAAAAAATACTCGTACATGGTGTGGATCGGAGGTTGTTAAGTGATGTGAAGAGCATGTATGAGTGCACTAGGGCTGCGGTGCACTTGGAGAATGAATTGGGTTCCTTGATTTAAGCAGTGAACAGAAAGCGGGGGTGTCACGTCTCTGTGGTTCAGTGGATGAGGTTATAAAACAGATACAGTACAAAGAAGGGCAGTGGACGTTGTGATGTCCTTAGAGAAAGAAGATAAGGTTTGTGAACTGTCTTTACTGCTAAAAATACTGTACTGATAGGAGAAGATGAATGGTAACAGAAAGGCTTGGTGATTGAGTTTGGAAGTGTGTGTAAGAAACAAATTTTAAAAATGAGTGTGGCAAGAGTAACGTTATCGTTCATATGAGAAATGAGATTGCGTAATCCATAATAAGGCTGGTTGTTCTGAAATGACGAATGGTAGTGCCTTAAAGCATTTAGGGAGAGCGATGAGTAAGAATGAACGTTTACATTATGAAATGCATGTTTGTGTACAGCAGGCAAGAAATGTTCTTGGTCCTCTGAAATCAGTGGTAAGGAATAAGGAAATCAGTAATAAGTAGAAAAATCAAAAATCTACACCCAAACGAATAGAATGAAACTTGAACCCTGTTAGAAAGACGCAAATAAGAAGTCGACATGAGATACCTGAGAGGTGCATGTGGGCTAAGTCGACATGAGATACCTGAGAGGTGCATGTGGGCTAAGTCGACATGAGATACCTGAGAGGTGCATGTGGGCTTACGTGGGGAGAGAGAGAGAGAGAGAGAGAGAGAGAGACAGAGAGACAGAGACAGAGACAGACAGACAGACAGAGACAGAGACAGACAGACAGAGAGAACTGAGGTGATAACAGAGTGTTGTGGTGCTGATGTGGATGTAACTAAAACCGTCGGAAGAAATATTTAGAGATTATTTGACCATGCTAGGGGGACTGAGAATGGGAGGCTGAAGGTAAGCGTGTATGAGAATGAGGTGGAGGGAGGGAGAGTGAGGTGGAGACCGAGGATGAGATGGAAGAATAGGTTATGTGATACATGAGCGAGGGTGTGTGTGTGAGATGGAGGGTGGGCAGCCCAAATGCAGAAGGCAGGGTAACATGGAGGCGATTTCTTTGCCGCCTCCTCCTACGAGATTAAGGCGTGTACCCATAGAAAGGCAGATTGACTTTTCAATTGACTGCAGTTGCAATAGTTCAGTTCCATTCCAAACTGTCCCACATCATTGTGTTATGTTCCATCTAAGTCAGTTTCAAAAGCTTTCACGTAACCATGTCTCTCCAGCTTACTAGCATTATTCACTCTTCCATCCTTATCGTACTTTGACTCTTTCAGCCAGAAAACACGTACTGTAGTTTTTGTGTCATATTTCATGGCCATTTTTTAAAAAACTCTGAACAGAGTTTCCAAACCGCAGATGTTAAATACAGGTTTCATTAAGCTAAGCAGTACCATATGTCTCTATCAAAAATAAATAACATCATCTGATAGTAGCAATAAAATAATATAGTAACAATAACGTTACCATACCGAAGAGATAAATTTTCTTTCTCGTTCAACCTACAGGATCCCTGCCTTGGTCAGTATCAACTCGCCGCTGTTTGCTCCGTGAAGTAACCATAGATATTTTCTGATTGTTTTAGCTCGTATATTGACTGTCATTATAATTTATGACAGCAAATGTGAGCAGAAAAATCATACGAGTATTTATGAACATGGCATCCATCTAAAAAATTATACGCGATGTAGAGACGTTTGGCACTTCAGTTAAGTTCTCTATTTTCTTGATTTGACAACCGCACATTGATGTTTAGCTGCAGATTATTTAAACAATATTTTTATTGGTACATATGGCATTACTAACAAACAAGATTATGTTAAGGTGTAGCAGGCAACATTAATTTTGAACTATATTTCAGTATTTCCCAAACCGATGGGAATACAGCCCAATATCACATAAATAAATCATTTTTCACTTATGGAATATGTTTCCACGAGGCAAACATGCATACCATGAGTAGCTTCGATAAGACAAAGTAACAGGATGTTACCAGGATTAAGGAAAGCAGCAGTTATTGTAAGCTTCAAACGAAGATTCAAAACATCCATAAAAATAATAGAGGAAGTGTTACAACAGACTAACGGGCAGACGTATCAGAGGGGATAGACCATTTCGACTTGTATTTATAACTGTAAAATATGATAGAAGGGGTCGTGGTTATCGTTCTTATGTATACCATATCATCCGGCATGAGCCATGATGAGAACTTGATAGCCACTTTTTTGGGGGGAGGGAAGCGAAAGCCCCACTCCTCAGCCCACATTTGTGCTGCATTGATGGCATTTTGCAACCACAGTCCTGCAGTATTAGGGTCGGCTGCAGTACAGAATATGGCAAAGTCATCGACAAAGAGTGAAATCTGGATCATAGCTTCATTCTCAACTCTTTCGGCAACTCCATTGATGGCCATGATGAACCATGTGACACTTAAAACGCTGCCTTGGGGTACCCCCTCTGGTTACGGAAGTTTGGGTGAGACTGTGCGACCAATTCGGACTCGGATATAACACATGCAAAAAAAACTCTGCAGAAACTGGAACATGGTCCCACACAAACCTTGAGATCGTAAGCTGGACAATACACCCATATGCCATATTGTATCATATGCTTTCCCCAAGTCAATAAAGACCCGTAGAGTATGTTTGTTAGTAATGAATCCGTTCTGAATATCCGTAGTTAGGCACAAAACAGGGCCATGGTGGACCGATTTCTACAAAAAACAATCTGCACAGAGGAAATGTGGCTTCCAGTCTCCAGCCACCAGACTAACCTATGGTTAACCATCTTCTCAAATAATTTGCACAAACAACTGGTAAGTGCTACAGGTCTGTAACTTGTTGGAAGTGTGGCATCTTTTCCCAGCTTTGGAATGGGAATAATGACTGACGTCCTCCAGCTTTCAGGAATGGTGGCAGAGAACCAAATTGCATTGTAAATGTCTAGCAAAAGCTGCAGATACTCATATGGAATGTCATGTAATGTATGCCATCTTCGCCAGGAGCAGAAGACCCTGTGGGTCGTAGGGCTTGAGACAATTCCCGGAATATAAAAGGCCTATTATACACTTCCTGGTACGACACAGCAAAGCCCATAGGTGCCGATGGATGCCCCACTGAGCCGGAACTACTTGCATGGTCCAGCACTGCAGAGTCCAAAGGAGGTACTGACTGGCGCCACGCTGAGCCTAAAATATTGGCAAAATAGTGTACAAGGATGTTAGACACCTTTTCTGGGTCTGAAACCACAGCTCCATCCACCTTCAGACAAGGAGGTGGGTGGGTAGCAAATTTACCAGACAGCTTCCTCACTTTAGCCCAAACTCTTCCTGTGGGTGTTTTAGATATAACACTTTCTATATATTTGTGCCACGAATTACGTTTAACCCATTTAAAATATTTACGTTTTTTTGCTAATGCTCTACGATATATTAAATAATTTTCTTGAGAAGCATTACGCTTATAACGTCGATAACATGACTGTGTAATGCGTCTCAAGTTAGTACAAGTTTTATCCCACCAAGGGACAGCTGGACGACGAAAATTGCTTGAAGAACTGGGAATAGAAACCTGTGCACTCTTTAAGATCTGCCCAACGAAGTAATCATACGCCTGGATGTGGGTCTCAAAAGATGAGAAATCAACAGAACACTCGAAGGCAGCAGAAAACTTTTGCCAGTCAGCTTTATCCACATACCACTTTGGAAATGCTGATGGAGATGATCTGTTAAGGGTGCCAATTATGATTGGGAAATGGTCGCTACCATGCAGACATTGTGATATAGACCAATTGAGAGATAGCAATAAATCAGAGGAACAAATACTTAGATCAATGGAAGAGTAGGTGTTAGAGTGCAACATGTGGTGTGTAGGAACACCATCGTTAAGTAAAGATAGATTCTTTAGCAAGAGTAATGATTCAACCATAGAACCACGTTCATCAGTGGAGTTCCCACCCCACAGAATGTTGTGGGCATTAAAATCCCCAAGTAACAAAACAGGAGGCTGCAGCATCTGCACCAGCTCCAGGAGTTCATCCAGCTGTACCATGTCATCGGGTGGGAGATACAGTGAACAAACAGTGTACATTTTGTCCAGTAATACCTGCACAGCACAGGCCTGCAGGCGGGTTGGAAGATCCACTCGAGAATGATAAATGCTCTTTTTGACGATAATGGCTGCCCCACCTTTTTCCCAAAGACGTGCGGGCGGTAGTGAGCTATAGTACGCATAGCTGAGTCCTGGGTTGAATGGATGATAACCCAACTTCTTTTCTTGCAGGCAAAGGACATCCCAGTCAAACGTGTTCTTCAAGACAGCAATTTCGTCACAATTGGCCCGTAAACCCCTACAATTCCACTGAATAATTGTAGGCATGATATGTTGAAAAGGATATGAGCCGTACCTACCAGGACTCAACATGTGAGGATGCCACAATTTCCATATGAAGTTCTGATCAATCACCTTCTACAACTAAACGTTTACGGTCCAACCTGTTTAAGGAGCCACCTCGAAATTTCTTTTGCACTTCTTCCTGGTGTGTTGTTCCAGGATGGCAAGGGCTATGTTCTGTAGACCGAGAAGAGCACTCCTGGAAGTTTCTATCATGTGTAGTGTTAAAACCCAACTTTGATTTCGTTTGAGTAGGAGAGGTGGTGGGCAGTGAAGACTTATTTTTCAGAGGTAGATGCTCCACTCCCTCTATATCGTCATCATTAGACTGGGGCTGATCTATCTCTTCTTGTCTTTCTCTGCCTCAGAGACTGGTGGCTGCCGAATGCAGGTGCTACTACTGCCATGGGGCAAAGCACAAGCACCAGAAACAGATGACAAAGGCTGATGATTAAAATGTTTGTGGGACCCCTTCACCGGGCCTTTGATACTTGCTGGGATACTCTTTGGAGATATGCTGTGGTTCACATTCCGGTCAGGGCCCTTCTGGACGCCAGACCGAGACGGAGACTTAACTTTTTCCCCCTCATGAGAATCAGTTGCAGCAGGATGGATGTGTCTATCATTAGGGTCCCAGAAGTCTCTGCTGTAGAGCTATTCTGTGTCATGGTAGCTAACTGAGTGGCACTACTCCCTCCCGAGGAGGGAGCTGCTTTCCCTGTAGTAGAAACTGAGGAAGCAAAGGACTGTCTTCCAAGTTTCTGTCTGTAGGCTAGCTCTCTCCTAGCACTTCCAAAGCTAATACGCTGGGTATTTGCCAAACTCACTATGTCCTGCTCTAATTTGTAGGTGTCACACTGGCGGGATGATGGGGAATGGGGGCCCTGACAGTGAAAACAATAAGGCCCAGAGTCACATTCCGAGGGGTCATGTGCCTCCAATGAGAAGCAGTGACTGCAGCGGGCCCCGTTCCTACAAAACTTCTTTAGATGTCCATACTCAAAACAATTATAACACTGCATGGGCCTGTCATGAAAAGACTTCACTCTAAGCCGTAAGCGGCCGATGTCAACATGGTCTGGTAAGTGGGATCCATAGAAAGTAAGTATCATCAATTTCTGCTTTAATTTGTGGACAGAAGACATACTGTCAGGACACATACCCATAATCTCCAGGTCAGACAACTCATGCAGGTCCCCACAAAAGACTACCCCCTTAGAGTAATTAAAGCCCTTGTGGGGCTGTACTGTTGTGAATGGACAGTCAGGGGGGAAAGGCATGTGTTGCAACATCCTCCCCTGAATAACATTCTTAGCACAGAGTAAAACCCCCTTGCCATAGCGCTTGATATTTTCCTTTGGGATGGAGCCCACCTCCCTCTGAAGGTACTGATATGCACGGATAAAGTTGGAGTTTCTCCTTATAATAAGCCACAAACCACTCAGGAGTTGGGGAAACCCTCTGTTTATCCTTCTGGAACACATAATCCGTAAACATGTTAGGCACATAATCTTCAACATCATCAATGAAATTCTCCGACCGCATCAAGGAGGTCAGTGCTTCAGGTCCTCCCAAAGACAAATCAGGCACCGCAGCATGTGCAGCTGTTGCCACAGAAGTGTCCAGAAATGTCACATAGCAGTTGTTTAGGGTACCATTTGTGTCTGCACTGTGCAGTCTAATGCGGGAAACAACCCCGAACTCTTTAACAGAGTTGTATGTCAAGGAACTGGGTATGTTCCTCAGTACAACTGTGTCTGCTGTTGAACTGTGCAGGGGTGTTGATTCATTCTCCATTAAAAAGAATAGAAACTTCACTTCCCCACCCCTCCACCCACCACGGAGCCCAACAAGGGGAGGCCACGTGCCAGGGATGATACCACTGGTGACCCCAGAGGTGGTGAGAGAGTAGACGCAGGTAACCACTGGGGGACCTGGGCAAGGGTGACTCCAGGGCCCAGATTCTACAAACCGTCATACCTAAGTCCGTCGTACATATCTAAACAAAATGGCGCATTTTAGACATAACTCCGTCAGAAACTCGTATGGTCGACCATAAACTCCTATGGACGACTATAATAAGACGCGCGATGGTATGTTCGGGTTCACCCTGTCTTAACGCCGCCTATGACCGTCAGAAGTGTGTCAACATGGCCGCACCACAGCAAGCAGATCCCCAGCCGAGGAATATTTTCCGAAGAAGGGACGTGCTTAACGAGCTCAGTGATGCTGAGCTTATCAAGAGATACCGGCTAGACAGGGACGGTATTTTGTATGTCACCAATCTTGTGAGAGACGCCTTATCGAGTGACACCAAGAGGAGAAACCCACTCACCCCGGAGCTTAAGGTCATCATAACACTACGTTATCTTGCTACCGGAAAAATGCAAATGTGCAGCAGCGACGACCTCGGCCCATCACAACCCGCCATCAGCAGAGCCATCACCCAGACCATTGACGCCCTTGCAGACATAAACATTATCAAGCAGTTTATCAGTTTTCCCACCACCCAACAAGTTACTGAGGCGAACAAGGCAGAGTTCTTCAATATCGCTAATTTCCCTGGGGTTATTGGTGCCATTGATGGGACACACAAGGATTGTGGCACCGAAGGAGCAGGAAGACGTGTTTGTCAACCGCAAGGGATATCATAGTATTAATGTACAGGTAGTCTTCGATGCCAACTATCGAATAATGGATATCCTTGCAAAATGGCCTGGCTCAGTGCATGATGCACGTATTCTGAATGGCAGTGGAGTGGCAGTTTTGTTCGAGAGAGGACATGTGCCACCAAGTAGTCACTTGCTGGGAGACAGTGGATATCCCAGCAAGCCATGGCTCCTGACACCATACTTGCGACCTCTGCCTGGACCTCAATCACGCTATAATAGGTAAGTAGATGTTTTATTTATTTATTTATTATATTTGTTATGTGCTCCCCAGTGAAGTTTAGTTAGGTTTAGCAGACATTACCTGTTGGAATTGCCAAACTGAACCAATCACATCACATACCCATTATATACAGAGTTTGGGCTTTACAGTACTTGTAGGGCTAGCCCCAGCAGGTTAGGTTAATTATGGACGTCTAAAAAATATTAAATAATAAATAATTAAATATAATACAATAATAATAATGGGATAGGTAAAGTTTAGACTGGTCGAAAAAATACTTTAGGTTAAGGTTAGTGTAAAAAAATATGAAAATATTAAATAAACCAGAAACAAATTATAGAAATATATAACTCAACCTAACCCAGATGAACTGGTTATTGTCCCATTGCTGTCCATAGCAATGAACATTTTCTTTAACTTTCTTTGGACTTAAGAAAATATTTGTAATGTAGGTTAAGTATATTATAATAAATAATGATATGAATAAAAAAATACAAAAAAATATATATATATAATAAAATTTAACCTAACCAAGTTTAGCCTAGCCAACAAAAAAATACTAATATGAAATTAGATGAAATTAATAAGGTAGGTTAAGTTTACACTAGTCAGACAGTGTTTTTGGTTAGGTTCAGAATAATTTTTAAAAAATTTGAAATAAAAAACAAAACCTAAATTAACTGGTAAGTGTGCCATTGAATTCCATAGTAAGAAACATTTCCTTTTACTTTAGGTTTCTTACTATGGAATTCAATGGCACACTTACCAGTTAATTTAGGTTTTGTTTTTTATTTCAAATGTTTTAAAAATTATTCTGAACCTAACCCAAAACACTGTCTGACTAGTGTAAACTTAACCTACCTTTAGGTTAAGGTTAGTGTAAAAATATATGAAAATATTAAATAAACCAGAAACAAATTATATAAATATATAACTCAACCTAACCCAGATGAACTGGTTATTGTCCCATTGCTGTCCATAGCAATGAACATTTTCTTTAACAAAACCCATAGTACATAAAATTTAGTTTAGCCCCACAGGGCTTGTGGGGTTAGCCCAAGCAGGTTAGGTTTAGTTTATAGTAACCAGAAAAATTAATAAGGTGTGCTAACTTTCTTTGGACTTAAGAAAATATTTGTAATGTAGGTTAAGTATATTATAATAAATAATGATATGAATAAAAAAATAAAAAAATTATATATATATAATAAAATTTAACCTAACCAAGTTTAGCCTAGCCAACAAAAAAATCCATCCATTGCCAGACGCCAGACGCCATGTATCCCAAACGGGGTGACCAAGGGCTTAGAGTTAATTGTTTTACAGGGAGGGGCACTAATCCTCCACCAACCCCACTTGACACGTAGGGAGAACGTTATGAAATTAATAAGGTAGGTTAAGTGTACACTAGTCAGACAGTGTTTTTGGTTAGGTTCAGAATAATTTTTAAAACATTTGAAATAAAAAACAAAACCTAAATTAACTGGTAAGTGTGCCATTGAATTCCATAGCAAGAAACATTTCCTTTTAATTAATCATCCACCTCTAAATCCATTACCAAACCTATCTAAAACTATCCAAACCTAAACAAAATAAACACAATCAAATCCAACATAAGTTAACCCAAAGTAATCCTGAGAATGTAACCCAAAACCTAACTTTGGTTATTTCAATTCCCCATCAGCAGTGCAATGCTGTCATAATCTAGAAAAACAAAAATCCCTGTTAGATTCTGCAAATATTTAAAGTACTCAACCTACACTGACTGACTGTATGAAATTATAGCCATTTCCTACATACATTCATAGATGCTACATACAGCTTAGGTATGGCAAGTAGTGAATTTACCAGTCGTTTATGGTTCATAAGTACTTATCAATGACTACCATTATCATTTGTATTTTCTTTTAGGGCCCACAAACGGACGCGGAGTGTTGTGGAACGGGGAATAGGACAGCTTAAACGCCGCTTTCATGTCCTACACAGCGAGGTCCGAGTATGTCCCCCTGTGAAGATTTGCAAGATGATACATGTATGCGGTATGCTTCACAACATCTGCAAGGACCGGAATATTCCCATTCCTCTCGATGATGCTCAACCTAACGTTGAAGAAGGCGATCGTGCCATAGCACAAGATGTGCAGGTTGTACCACCACTTCCAGCTGGTCACCGGAATGAAGGTCGCCGGTATCGAGATGAATTCTGCAACTTGCATTTCAAGTACGTTGGATATTTTGTACATGTACAGTTTTCTAACTGAATATGGCAAACATGCAGTTCTCAAGAACCTCCAGTATTCTGTATCATTTTTATTATGAAACTACTTACTAATTAATTTGTTTCTCTTTCCAGCAACGAATACTGAAACCTGTTCCTCTGCACGACTGGTCAAGTACATGCCAAGGTACTGTTCCACTTGCATTTATAAAGCAATCAATCAATGACCTTATACCTTCCTTCCTGTACCTCCCCCAGGGCCACATTTTCTCTCTCCTTATATCTCTCACTCTCACATGACATCACGTGGTTCATATGCCCCAATCACACTTAGATTTATACCGTGTAAACTTAGCGTTACAACTGCTATTCTTGAATTCTCACATTCATACATAACCATTCTGCCACATTTATATATGAGAAGAAATATCCTTGGACATTAAAGAAATAAACACATGCATAATTAAACTACAACTAAGGTTTGACAATCATAGATGTGCATCCTTTTCTACCTTTATTTCATTATTTGTTTTTTCTGCTTCACGTGCTCTTTCAGCTGCCTCCCGTACTCTTTCAGCTGCCTCCCCTGCCCGCAAAGCTCCTGCGAAGGCCCGAACACACGCAGCCACCTCCTCTGCAGCTGTCTTCATGGCCCGTGCAGCCTCCTCCCCTGCCCGTGCAGCTCCTGTTGCTGCCCTTGCAGCTTCAGCCTCCTCTTTAGCAGCTTCCACCTTTGCCCGAGCCGCTGCTGCCTCCTCTTCCGAGCCTGCCACCTTCATTCGAGCAGCTGCTGAGTCCTCCTCAAATGGCTCAGCCACTCTTTCTGGATCACCAACAACTATTACTGTTGGTGCCTCAGCACCTCCATGACTTGTGGAGAGGTCAATTGAAGGCTCTTGGTCCGCACTGCAAGTAATGTACGAGGTAATGAAATGGGTGTACAAATGAGCAGTTATTAAATGATGCAGATCTGACAGATGGTATCTTTTTCCTTCCATAGACTACGGAGTAAATATGGCACACAGTGTTATGGAAATGGAAGGCGTACTTCGTACTAAACAATTAAAAAGGTTTAGAAGACTTGCAAACCTTGTGAGTGGATTTACATTAATTTTGAAGTACTATGAATCAAGGTAGGATTGCATCAATTGATATAAGTTGATGTTGATTCAGGTATAGTTGACCTAAAGCCGTTAAACAATATATTCCACCAGTAAAGTAATATCCATCATAAGTTCTTTCTAAGTGAAGAGTTATGTTTCTAATGTTTTGTAACATACTTATTAATAGTTTTGCTAAGTAGAACTGAACATATTTAGGACAATAAATTGCAAGCATAGAACTAAAGAGTGTACTTCACAGATTAAACAAATAGATACATACAGTACAGGTCGATGGCCTTTCGGAGTCCAATGTCATCTACCTCCTCAAATCCCATGATGGTCTGGTTGTCCTTCCCCAAAATGTCCTCAACAAGATCATCAATGGGGTCAAGGGGTGGGGGTGGAGGGCCACCACCTGGAAAAAAAAGGGAAAACACAATCTTGTCATGTTTTATGTTTCATATTTTTTCATTACATTTGGCAAAACACTACATTAGTGTCTTATCAGAATGTAATGCAAAAGTGGGTTCTGAAAAGTATATACTTTACTGTGATGTGATAAAACTTTTTTTTTGTCTCCATAACACAAAATTGCTGCACTCCCACCATTATTCAAGGTTGTGTGGGTTAGAAAGAAGGGAACATTTCTTCCTCTTTTATACTTTACGGTAACTTACAGGCATCTCTTATTAACTTCTAGAACTTCTAGAAATATCAAAGTTTTCATAATTGAAAAAATTATATATGTGATATTCCAAATGCTCGGAATGAGACAACTAATACACGGAAAGTTACCTGTTCCATTACGATGCGCTCGGAATTTCTCCTGCTTCATCCTCGACTTGGAACTGATGGTGAACCACCGTTTCTTCACCTCGACGGCCGTCCTCCCATGCTGGAATTGTGTGTTTAAGTCCGCCGTGATTTTCTCCCATATGTCGTGTTTCTTCTGATTTGAGACACCAACATTTTTGAAATTTTTCCTCAGTATATGGACTTCGTCCCTATACAACATTGCCAGCTGGAGAGATTCATCTCCCCAGTTTGCTTTTCTTTGCCTCTTAGCTTGGGGTTCCGTGCTTTAAACACCTCTGTAAACAAAGCCAGCTGAGTGTACATTTGTTTATACACTTTTCAACGGGAATACGTTTCAGCGCATTTTCTCACAAACGAATTCCTATTTTACTATGTCTAACTTCCCCAAAAGTCGTAATATGAAGTTAAAACAATTTAAATCCAAGAAAATAATGCCAAGAACCTATTTTATTCCATAAATTTAAAGTTGACAAATTGTGAGCGGTGCGTTCTAGCAGCTGACGGTGTTGTTGGATTGGTGAGGTATGGCCGACGACTTCCGACGGCCATAAGACTGACTGTCATAAATTTGCTTAGCTATGACGGTTAGCTAGGGTCGACCATAAGCACTATGCAGAATACTGGCCCAGGACGATAGGAGCCACCAGGTCCCCCAGTGCCCACTTGACCCTAGCTAATGCATGACCTGCCGATTGACCTGATCAGGCCCAACCAGGCTGCCCATCTAGCCAGAATAAAGGACCAAAGAGGTGTGTTGCTAGCTGCAGGGTGCATCATGCAGCATCACTCAACCCCCAGAACTCCCGTCTCTCAGCATTATGGAATTCCACGCATGGCAAACACGTGGGGAGGCAACAGTCTCGCCCTAGATGGTAAATGGGCAGGGACTAACATCACCAGCAGGCCTCCTCCACCAGTGATGTAGGGGGTCCTTGGTCCATGAGATCAACAAATGCCGAACCCTACACAGGTAGGCGTGCCTCCAAAGTAGGTGGCATTGCCAGCCACTCTTCAAGCCCCACCACCACGTCAAGGTGACCTCCCTTAGCGGGGACTAAGATTTAGAGAGAAACCTTATGCTTACGCAGCAGACGTTAGTAAGGCTTTTCTCAGAATAGGACTGAGAGAGGAGGATAGGAAATTTACAAATTCCTCTGGCCCCATGATCCTCAAAATGAGGATAGTCCATTGAAAACTTACTGTTTCCAATCGGTGCTCTTTGGCTCTTGTGATAGTCCTTTCCTACTTTGCAACACCTTAAAGCATCATTTTGAAAATGCTAAATGCCCAGAAATAGGACAGGCTTTTTATGTGGATAATTTGCAAGGTTTTGCTGATACAGAGTCGGAAGCATTGAAGGCTTATGAAATAGCCAATTCTGAATGTGGGAAGGCAAATTTGCCGTTACAGAGCTGGAATACAAATTCACCGCTTTTGAGGAATAAAATACAAGAGAACTATCCAGATTCTGACATTCCCCAAATTCAAAATGTGTTAGGTCTTAACTGGGATACAACAACTGATGTAATAAGTTTGAAACAAATTAAGTTCTCTGATGTCACTCTCACCAAAAGGTCCTTCTTAAGTCAGGTCTCCATGTTATTTGACCCATTAGGGTTGGTCAGTCCTATAGTTATTAGGGGCAAATGTTTATTTACTTTTTTTTTTTTTTTTGTCCGACTCTGGGCATAGGTTTCACAGCAGGAGGCTTGGCGGGAAAAGTTAGACTGGGACACTGAATTGGGTGAGACATATGTGGGACAATGGGAATAGATTAGAAAGAAGTTTGAGACCACATCAAGCATTTGTATTCCCAGGAAAATAAACATTAATGAGAAGTCGCACTTGCACATATTTTGTGATGCTTCTCAAAGGGCCTATGGAGCAGTAGCTTATTGCGCAACAGGAGAGGAGTGTAAGATTATTATGTCCAAAGCCAGAGTTGTGCCAATTTAAGGAAGAACCCTACCTCAAATGGAATTGGCTTCCATAGAAGTAGGAACTAAATTGGCCAGGTATATAACCACTACGCTTGACAATCAGTTTGAGGATATCTATATACGGATTGACAGTGAGATTTATCTTTACTGGATAGGAAAGGAAGACAGTAAATTCATCCATAATAGAGCGAAGACTATTAAAGAGCTGTCTACCAAATTTAATTTCATGCATGTATCCTCCAAACAAAATCCAGCTGATCTGCTCTCGAGAGGTTCGACTGTAAGGAGACTGATCAAAGATAACTTGTGGTTTAAACGTCGTAAGTGGTTACTCACTAAGGATTGGCCTGAGCAGAAACAGTACAGTATTGCTTAGGTTAGTGTACTCAACTTGGATCCTGTAGTACCTGAGCCAGAAGCCGATTCTCATCAATAAGACAACTTATAAACACTATTAAATTGGTTGTTGACTTTTTGAATAAGAAAGTGGGGTTTCAGAAGTTAGATCCCCTAGAATATTAGATGAAATGAATACAAAACTATTACGGGGAACTATATAACTTTTTAGGCCAAGGCACTGGGAACAGGAATAAGCTGATAAAGGATTTAGGCTTGTTCTTAGACGGAAAGGGTCTAATTAGGTGTCGGGACTGATTAGTAAAGGCTGATTTGCCTCTCCAAACCAAACACCCCGTTTTATTACCCAAGAGTGGATACTTTGTACAATTAATTATAATGGAAGCCCATGATTCCACTCTCCATGGAGGTGTGCCGCAGACCTTGGCCCAACTTCGGGAAAGGTATTGGATTCCTAAGGGTAGTCAGGTCATAAAAAAATATCTCAAAGACTGCATCATTTGTAGGAGGTATGAATAACGACCATATGACTATCCAGGACCACCGGCCATACCAAGGAATAGGGTAAATGTAAGTCGGCCCTTCCAAGTAACAGGAGTGGACTATACAGGGGCTATAACTGTTACAGGTGAGGGAACTCCCTATAGAGTTTACATTTGTCTATTTACTTGTGCCTACACAAGGGCAGTCCATCTAGAAATAGCGGAAGATCTGAGCTCAAAGACATTCCTTAATATCTTTTGAAGATTTGCTGCTAGAAGGTCTTGTCCTGACAAGTTGATAAGCGACAACGGAACTAATTTCGTTGGAGCAGCACCTTTACTGTTGAACATAATGAATGACCCAAAGGTTAAGTCGGTGATGGGAATCCGAAATTGTACCTGGCAGATCACAGCTCCAAGAGCTCCATGGCAAAATGGATTTACTGAACGAATGATTGGTATTGTCAAGAATTGCCTGAGGAAAACCTTACACAGAACTAAGATCACGAGAGAAGAATTAAGAACAGTAATAACTGAAATTGAAACCAGAATTAATAATAGACCCCTGACTTATCTAGATGACACTAGCATCTCGCTAGGGGCCTTAACACCGGCTCATATGTTATATGGCAGGACACTCCATCCGGTGCCTTGTGTGGATATCCAGGAAGTAGGTGATCCTATCATAGAAAATAATAATTTAGGACAACATCTGCAGGAGGGATATCAACATCTGAAAAGGGTGTTGGATACTTGGAATAGGCATTGGAGCGAGGAATATCTTTTGAGCCTACGAGAAAGATTTTATGGGGCTCAGGCTGCCAGCAACAAATCTGTTATAAACATAGGGGATGTGGTCTTAATGAAAACCGAACAACCAAGATCCCAATGGCCATTAGCCAAAGCGATCTCCATGCACCCAGATTCAGAGGGGGTGCTGAGACATGTAAAAATAAAATGTAGGGGACATACCAGTATAAAAACTATTGATAAACTGGTATTCCTTGAGGCTACTCCAGATACAGTGGATGGTGAAGATCAATTGGGTCAGGATGCGCAACTTAGAAGGGCCGCAGCACAGGGTTCTCGAGATCTATGGAGGGAACTCCTGGCTAAGGGTCACATTACATGATACAGCTTATCATAATCCGCCCAGCTCCAAAACTGCGGGAAATATTTTCCCCAAGAGCAGTTGCGCTCTCTACTTTTTATAATAGTCGTCCCTGGTTAGAAGCAGAGGAAAACTAGAGACCGTTGTCACTTGTTCAAGTGGTTTTTATAATCCAGAAATTACGTTCTCTTTAATAATTCTTACTATTGATAAATTAAATGCTACTGTGTTTAACCCTTGTGGACAACTATATTGTACATACAAGTAATTATATGGAAATTTCCACTGACCTAAACTGCGTCTGCGCGTTAGATGACGTGGCGAGAATGAAAAGGTCTTTATGTGGATTTAAGATATTCACATAGTTAAAAGGAATATTTGGTTTAACTTTAGTTTAATTAAAACTAAGATTAATTTGTTAGATTCGTCCTGTATATATCATGATGTAATCTAACTGTATTTAGCATTGTAATTTATTAATAGTTGGCACCTTCGAATCCGATGAGGGAGAAATGAACCAGCAATTGAGCTCCACTTTGCTCCTAGACAAGGTTCAAGTAGCACGTTGTACATACACACTTTAAGGACGCTTGATTGCTCAAGCAACTACAGAAAAGCAGCCTCATCGTCATCAGTTGTCCGACACTCCCTCTTCACTAGCTAAGTAACCTTTACGAATTGGCCAATTCAAAGAGGGATTAGCTAGGTGATGGAAGAGAAATAGTTACTGTAAGTGAGTTATGATTAAGTTACTGTTCACCTAACTCTATGAGACTTGTTTGAATTTACTTAAGGACAACTTTAGGGACGAGTAACGACCTACGAGTTGTTTATTAGAAAATACTAGATATTTTTCACATTTTGGTGCCCCGAGTGAGGAGCCCCGATTCGTTTACCAGAACCCCAAAATATTTTTCAGAGTTCATGAGAGAAGTGCAGTTTCAGGAAAAGGGTAGGAGGTGGTCGTTACAGACTAAGTACACCCCTAACCCTGGAAACTACGCAATTACCTCGTTATATTACCTACTTCACAGTTAATTACGGGTCATTTAGGAGAGAGAGAGAGAGAGAGAGAGAGAGTCAGTCCTCTGGTGATTCTGAAAATGAGGTGTGTGTGTGTGTGTGTGTGCGTGTGTGTGTGTGTGTGTGTGTGTGTGTGTGTGCAGCCAAAACTAGAAGTAGGATTTTGATGAAACTGGGGATTATGGATGGAATTGGGTCCAAGATGGGCCAGTTTCATATCTATTGATATTCTCTGAAGGTGTGTTTGACCCCCCCAAAGTTTACTCATTGGTGTCACAATGTGCGAACGTGAAAGACGGGCATTCCTGTACAGTTTCATACATTTTTGCAAAGACAGAGAGAGAGAGACAGACAGACAGACAGACAGACAGAGTACATCTACTCTCTTATCTCTGTTACTTTACTGATGCAATGATAAGACGATTTTAGTCAGCAGAAAATCGTGGTAGCTGTGATAATGGTGATGATGGTGGTATTTGTGATGGTGGTAGCTTTGATGGTGATGGCGGTGGTAACTCTAACGATGATGATGGTGGTGGTGGCTGTTATGGTGGTGTTGGTGGTAGCTGTTGTGAAGATTTTGGTAGTTGTGTCGGTGATGGTGGTGGTGGTTGCTGTGGTGGTGATGGTGGCTGCGATGGAAGTGGTGGTGGCTGTGGTAGTGGTAGGGGCAGCTGTGATAATGATCATGGTGGTGGTAGCTGTGGGGGCGGTGGCAGTGTCGATGATAGCAATTATGTTGGTTTTGATCATGGTGGTGACGAGGGTGGTACCAGTAGATGTTCCTAAACATCTCTTATTTGGGCAAATGCTTTGTGGCCCAACAGGATCACAAAGCACTTGCTCAAAATAAAAGCGTGTCTCAGAGATGGCTGTAATTTGGCTCGTCACAAACATTACTTCTATTCAGCAACCACAACCATCATACTTACCACAGATACCACCACCACCCCGAAACATTAGTCAGAATCACAATATCCAACAAACCATTAGAAGCACCACAACTACCACCACAATGCCTTGACCACAATTTCCGTACCCTCCCTACTATCTCAGCCACCTCAGTAACCACAACCATCGCGCGCAGACAGCAAGAACAACCGCAAGCACCATAACCAACTAACTATAATAACTGTTATTATGCTACTTCCCTTCATGCTAAACTCTAAAACTAATGTCACTATATCTTAGCGCTTATCTGTTAGTGTGTAAGTGTAAAATCTAGATATGTTCATAGCCTACAAGCCGATTTTTGCTCTGATAAACAGACGTCACTTTCAAAAATGTGCTGACCACACATCTTGGACCCAGTGCAGGCCAGCTCTATACCGTGCAGCCTCAGTGCAGGGGCTGGTGTTGTAGGGGAACATCTGTGTTCTACTTGACCGAATTAACACCCTTTAATTTGCGTCAGGCTTTGGATTCACCTGCATTGGAAGTGAGTGGTACAATTTAGTGTGGAAGCGCGTGATCCAACGACCAAATCCACGTCTCCCACGTAACCACGCTATACCCTCGCCCAAGGCAGTGTCTGACCTTCCTGCCTCCTGCTTTGCCTTCTGTTCATCTGGCTTATGGGAGTATCCTGTGCATTTTTGGTGCTGCTTTTTTATGCTGTGATCCTGTCCTACTCCCATCAATCACCCCAACAACACCGCAGTGATCCAGCCCCCAACAGCAACCATGTCACCACCATCTCAACACTACCGCATTGAGCCAGCCCCCACCCTACCACACCTGGTGAGTCACCACAGCCCTGCCCTACCAACCACCGTACAGATGTCATTAAGGAAGGAGCGTGGCCAATCGCAGTGCTCTACATCAGTTTTCTCCTCCAGTCAACTCACCACTTTGCCCGGTGCATCCGGCAAAACCAGCCCCCCCTGGCCATGTCACACACTCTCTCTTCAGTCAACGTTTCTATTCTTCTAGATGGAGGAGCGTGCCACCCTACTTCACTTCAGTCCAGCCTCCACTAAACAACCGTCCTCTCTCCCCAGTACTCACTAAGTTCATATATTATTTCATCCTACCATCCCTTCATTTTCCATAAAGCTTATTATTTTTCTAAAGATTGTGATTCATATTATTCATCTGAGTTTATTCATTATATTAATATTCCATTTTTATTACTCATTCTCCTCTCTCACTTTTTTAACTCTTCTAAAAATTTTCTTTTCCATTACTTTCCTTTGTAGAGTCACCCCAAGAAGTGATGGGTGAGTTTCAGGTTGTTTCATCACTCTGCACTGCCATACATTCAGTGAAAACAGTGAATATAAAGGAAAACTTCTGTGCCATCATCACGTCATATCATATAAAACATATATCACGTTAAGAATCATGGGGCAATGATATATTAGAGGTCAACACTTGGATACGTTTCCCGGTTTGAGTGACTGTGCAATATATTACTCCGTGCATGGAGTGCTGTATAACTCAGTGTTCCTGATATATTTGCTTCACAGGATTTCAAATACAGATGCTTCAGTTTCGAAGACCAGTTAAAGAAAATTCTTTTGACTGCAATACATTACCATATTTTCAAATACAATGGTGATAATATAGAACATGGATGCCACAACAATGAAATTATTCTTAGTAATGATACCCTACCGGCAGTAGCTGCAAGACCATTCTGCCTTTTATTCCTTGTCTTCCTCTCGTTTATTATAATTATAATTAGCTACTTCATCCCCAGTTGATGCTAAATTATTTTCTGATGTAAGGATGAATGATAGTTTTTACCCTTTTCTCATACATTAAGCACTAAAGAGGGTCAAATCATGAGATTATAACCTCTTGCAGTGCAAATGTACACACCATGAGTTGAGAAGTTATCGGAAACATGGACGTAACCACCAGGAGTCGCGACACTGTACACCTTCGTGAAAGCGTTGTACTTATTGCAAGTATCATAAGGAAACAACTGGTCACACCACTAATGAGAGTTGTCATCTTGCACGTCGCTGGTCGGGGGAAGAGGAGTGTACCTATCGGAAAAATATCACGTAGCAACAGAAGATCCTCAGCTCCCAATTCGCCAAGTTGGGCCTGTAACTCGTTTAGGCACAGTTATTACAGGTAAGAACAAAGGGGTTCCAACATCATTTTTTAATGGACTAGGGATGAATGGAAAATTTAATACCAGAATCCTCTCTAAACAGCATTAAAGGAACGATTAGATGGGCCTGGATCCTTGAACCACCTGACATTCGTCTGTGAGGAGTAGATGACTCAGAATTTCATGTGAAGGGCAGAGTTACCTTAGAAATCCAATTCGATAAATTATTAAGCCTTTACAGCAGAGTTTCATGTCACAGACTACATCCAGTACCCTGCAGATGTATTAATAACCCATTTATGACGATAATTATGCAGTGGTTAAAAAACGTAAATTTTGCAAGAAAAGTTAAATATTGACTCCTTTACAATTTTATGTAACAGAAATACAAAAATATGTATCCCTTACTTTTTTTTTTTTTTTTTGGAGTGGCAGGCTTTCCTGCCACTAGGCAGTAAAATGAACAAAAGCTGCTGCAGTCTGACAAAAAAACACTATAAACTGAAAGGAAATATTCATTTATGACTCCCACACTCACATATATATTATATCAGCACTAACCTCATAATATATAAGAACATACAGTATATAATTAATCTTTTTCACTTGCTATATAGTAATGTTAATCAAGAAAAAAATGTAACAGTTGTTTTTCGCCCCTTCATTTGTATCATACACGAAAAACATGGCTTACCTGCCGTACATTATAAAATCTGATTTTTAGTATTTATCTTCTTGCTAATGTTCTTACCCACTCATCCTTAATCTATTCACTAATTTTATGGTAGTCCTCTATGCATTCGGGATGAACAGCCACAGCACACATCTTGCATATATAAACCGTCCTACGAGAACATTCACGACACCAGGAGTTCGGCTGGTTCCCCTTCAATGGTCCAGTGTTGTTGGCCATTGAACCTCAGTATCCTTTGCTAATCCAGCAGGGAGTTTCTTAGGTTCAGGTGACATATAGCTTGTGCCAAACTATTTCATCATGGCAATACAAAAAAAATGAATGAAGTCTAACAGACTGATGCCATTTCCCAGTTTTCTGTAGAGTATCCACGAATTTACAACCTATTCATTTATATCCCAAGTAAATATTGGCCACCACCATTTCTTTGAATGAATGCGGAGCCTGTAGGCTGACATATGTTGATCAAAGGCATCAACTCCACCCATGTTTTTGTTATAAATCTTGACAGTTTGGCATATCAGTCTGTGTACTTTTTCTCACTCTTATTCCCTCTTTTGGCTTTGTGAATTGGGGTTTTCCTGACCTTGTCTGAAGCAACACCAAGCACCTTGTTATCTTTCCATTTGAGAACAGATGTGCAACCAGTAAAGGCCTCCTCCATGTACCCACTACTTTTCTTCTCCATCAGCTTCTTTACCATGACTAGGGTACCACCGAGACGATCTTCGCGTAGTGTTCCAGTTGTACCTATGCCCTGAGTACCCAATGTTTCTAGCAAAGGAACTGAGGTAAATAGATTGTCAAGTACTACAAGCTGACGTGCTTCTAAACTGATGTGCTTAGCCATTTCCATCACAATATATGTGCATAGTCCAAGTCCTACGACTGGAATTTTTGTACACGTGCCGCAGTATGGTTCAGCACGAAGATGAGAGCCATCAGCGGTACATGTAGCCCAGACTTTGAGGCCAAATAGTATTGGCTTACCTCTTATAAGCTGCTTGGATGCACTCTTACCGTTGTAGGGAATCATGTGGTGGATTGATAGCAAAATTTATGATTTCTTTATCAAACTCATCCCTCAGATCATGAGTTTCATTAAAATCCAGTCTGACAAAACATATAAGCAAGCGGTGTTAATCTCGCCAAGTGTATAGACAGGAATTTTGGGGGGAAGGGGAGGGAGAAGTAGTTTCCTCAGTATGCTGGGTGCGTACACTACATTTAGTCACAATCTGAGTGGCTCCCATATGTAGTATAGGACTATGTATTTGCTCCATGTGGGGGGGGGGGATATTCCACCATTAATTTTTCTCTCCTCCCTCGGCTATTTGCCCGAATTAAAAATACGAGCAACACTTTAAATCATACGGTGCTTTAGACAATTATAAATTTCAAATTTCTGTTGTGGCAATCCACGTGATACAACTCCTGATTGGATGCGATGCATCATAATGCCACTAAAACAAGTTCACTGCATATATGGTTATCCTAATACTCGGTTATAAACTTTGCTTGGGAATAAACTTACCCGCACATCAAGATTTAAAAAACATATGCAAGTGAAACTCGTGAGTGGTAAAAGTATTCATCTAAATGCCTAACGTCAGGAAATCCTGCCACCCTGTAGTAATTCAGTTATATCTCGGGTAAGAAATAAGTGGTTGATTTATTAGGGACATATGCTTATCAAGACACCATTCTGGTATATGTGGGAACAGTTATTATTCCTGGAAGAAAAGTATATATAATCATACATGCCCTTTATTGTGATGTGGTCGAGCCATGCTTGAGGACACCTTCACCCACTTGTGTTTAAAAGTCAGCTGACAATGGCTGGTGAAGCACAGCGCCTTCTGGCGTGATGTATAACAAAACAGAACCTGTACTCGTAGGAATATGCACTGGTGGTATAAACGTACAAATCGTGTCCTGACATGTCTAAGGGGAGTGGCAGGATGTGCTGCCAATAGGCATACGTACCATGGCGAAGCATTCATTTGATCTAATACCTGCATCTGGAAGTATTGAGGTACAGTTATATATATATATATATATATATATATATATATATATATATATATATATATATATATATATATATATATATATATATATATATATATATATATATATATATAGCTGGCATGGATTGCCCACGCCGTCCTTCCCCAAGTAAACTAAATCACTCAACCTAATCTAAGCCCATCTCTACTTGAGAGCAAAGAGGAGCATTCACTAGCACCTCATGGCACTTCCTGTGAGCATTTACTAGCATCTCAGGACAAACCCTCTAACAGTGATGCAATGGCTGACTCAAACATGTCTCTTTCAAATGCCTCATGTAGTCTGAATGGCATTCTAGAATGTGCGGAGACAAGACGAGCAGTAACAAAACAATGGACAATTTTGCTGCTGCACAAATTCACAAAAGTCTTTGTCCGTGTTGTAGGTCCAAAAGAAGATATTGATACACTAATATTCCTGAGATGAACTGTGTGAATGGCTTGACAGTCGGCATTGTGTACTGTGTTGGAACAAATGTTCCATTAAAGCTTAAAAGTGGTACAAAGATTGGGGCTATCCTGGTCTACCCATCGGTCGTAAAGGTATGCCAGGATGTACCTTTCTCTTTATCTACTAAAGAAGGAGATGATGACAAGCCATCTGGTGTGTATACTATAAACTTTTTTTTTTTTTTTTTAATGCGAGGAACACGGAACCAATGGCCAGGGGCCCCGCTATTATTGTTCCTTCCAAGAGAAAAACAAAATACAAGAGAGCCAAATTCAAGATCCGGTCATTTCGAGATGACTGGACACACTGGTCCCTTTCCACACCATTTCAGCTGACCTTGCCTCTCATTTAAATTTGGATGATTATTCTCAATATTAGAAACAATTAATCAATTTTTTGCAGACCTATCGAGATGTTGTGGCCTTGCCTGGCGAACCTTTGGGAAAAACAGATCAAGTTAAGCGCCACATAAAATTAGCCCCCAGTACTCAACCAGTAGTACCACCATTTGAACTACCACACAGTTTGAGACAAGAAGATTAGATAGTACAGAATTTATTAGATCAGGATATCAGTAAACATCCTGTCAGTCCATGGAACCGTCCACTTTTTTTAGTACCCAAGAAATGAGGAGAATTTAGACCAGTTGTTGACCATCATAAGGTTAATTCAGTCACTGTACCCGATCGATTCCCGTTGCCAGTTGTAACAGGTCTGCTAGAAACACTTGGCGAGCAAAAAATGTATTTTTCACCTCTCTTGACTTACTTAGTGGTTACTGGTAAACAGAAATGGAATAGTCGCCTCTGCCAATAACAGTATTTATTACTCCTTCTGGAGTTTATCAATTTTTAAAAGACTCCCTTTCAGTCTTAGAAACACTCGATCACTCTTCACGAGGCATATTCATTCTGCATGTAGCATTATGATGGGTCATTCTCTTGTGGTCTGTCAGGATGACATCAATGTAGTGAGCAAGTCCATCCCTGAAAATTTTGCCAAGCTATGACAAGTCTTTGATCGCCTTCAAATGGCAGGTCTAAAAATTTAACTAAGTAAATGCAACTTCTTATGTATGAAAATTATATCTCTTGGACATGTGGTTGATGCTGAAAGAATTCGTACCACAGATGATAAATTCATAGCAGTCTCTAACTTCTCAGAACCTTTCAGTACTGCTGATGCATGGAGTTTTCTTGGTCTAAGTGGCTACTACCAGCGATTTGTTAAAGGCAATGCACAAATCGCAGCTTCTATGACCAAATTACCAGAGAAAGCCGTATTTTTTTTTAAGGACTAAGGATAAACGAAAATACTGTGTTACGATTGGCAAGCTCTAGCCATTATTTTTGGTCCCTTAACCGGCCCCGTCCCTTTGACGTGAATTAACGTCCACACGTTTTGTCATTGCCAAGCCCATTGAAGTACATAAACACGCCTCGATTGCAAAGTCCATAATTTGCACAATTTTCTAAATTCGCACGAGATTTTCGATTCGCCCACCCAGGCAAGCCTCCCCTAACTGCCACCAGGCGGGCAGCCTCCCAGACCCTGCGTGACCCGCGTGCACCCTTGTCTCGGTCACTCAGTGACCCAGGTCAGACATGGCGCATAGAGATCTCTCTGAGGATGAAATACAATCCGCCCTGGATGCTTTCACTGGTGATAGTGATTCTCCACTGGATGACGATGTGGAGGATAGGGATTATGTGCAGTCTGAGAAGGAAACAAGCAGCAGTGATGAGGAGGTCCCTTTGCCAAGGAAAACGCGGTATGTTACGTACCGTAAGGCGAGGGAAGGCCAGCCTGGACCCCATACACATGCATGGACCTCTCTCTCCAGCTCCTAGAGAGAGATTCAGAGGAGGACAAGGACGAGGACAAGGACGGCGGAGTAGGACGTGATGTAACCTCATGGTTGGGGAGGGAGAAAATTTCACCGCGAGGATCAGAAGGTGCGGCGTGAAGGCAAATCAGGTATGGTCCTTCTGTATTGTCTGAGGAAGGCGAAAGTGGTGTGGCGGGAGTGAGGGGTGAAAGGGAAAGTGGTGTGGCGGGAGTGAGGGGTGAAAGGGAAAGTGGTGTGGCGGGAGTGAGCGGTGAAAGGGAAAGTGGTGTGAGGGAGGCAGCACGAGCACGTGGTGTACGTGGGCATCGGGGAGGCGAGGTGGAGCCGCTCCCTAGCACATCTTTTGCCCAACAATATTCCCTCACTTCCTCCCCACAGCCCCATGATGTGGGGAAAGGAAGGAAAGGGAAGGGAAAGGGGAAAGGAAAAGGGAGAGGGAAAAGAAGTGTGAGTGAGGAAGGGCGCCACTCTCCACCTCCCCAACCTCCCCCACCACCCTCCCCTCCCCACCCTGACGAAGGCGACGATGGGGACGAGGCTGGAGGCGGTAGTGTGTTGTGGAACTGGGAAGATGGGAGTAATTTCACTCCCATCATTCACCCTTTCACTGAGGAGCGACGGTCTGGTTGCACGGCTCCAGGTATCCACGCAGGCTCCAATAGGGTGGATTTCTTCCACCTGTTCTTTGGGGAGGAGTTTGTGGGCCGCATAGTGGAACAGACGAACCTATTTGCAAGCAGCCAGCACCGTGAAAGTGAACGTCTAGGTACAATGAGCAGGCTCTCCCAGCAATATGACTATCCCGTAACCCTAGCTGAGATGCTCCTATATTTTGCCCTGGTTCTCTTGATGGGTGTTGTACGAAAAAATCAAATTCCTGCATTCTGGACCACGGACCCAATGACCATCACACCTTTCTTTCGAAAGGTAATGGGTCGTAATCGATTCCAGCAGATTCTCAGCCACCTCCACTTTTATGGTGCAGACAACCCTGCTAATGCCAATAACACAGATAAAATGAGGAGAATTAGGCTTGTCTTTGATCACCTATGGGAAATGTTCCACTCGTCATTTTATCTTTACAGAAACCTTGTCATAGACGAGAGTCTTGTGTTGTGGAGAGGCAATATTTCCTTTCGCCAGTACATACCCAGCAAGAGACACTGTTTCGGGTTCAAGATCTTTGGTATGTGTGACTGTAAGACTGGTTATGTGCAAGACATAGCCTCGTACACGGGCACACAGACAGACATGACAGAAGCTCATAGTGTTGGACTCTCAGGGCCGTGGTGAAGACAATAATAGAGGAGTACCTTCATCGTGGTCATGTGTTGTACCTGGAGAACTGTTACACTAGCCCTCTTCTCGCTCGGTTCCTCCACCAACACGACACCGGAGTCTGTGGTACAGTAAAGAGAAACCTTCGCCATATGGTCAAGGTAGGGAGGAAACTTGACAAGAACGAAGTGGTTTTCTTCCAGGCAAGTAACATCCTTGCCACTCTGTGGAACCACAACAGGGAAGCTTGCCTCCTGTCGACTGTACACAGCCCCCTGATGCACCGCACAGACTCCGTTGATCACCACAGTGGGAGAAGGTGCCACGTCTGGAAACCTGAGTCGGTACTGGACTACAGTCTCAACATGAGGCAAGTGGATCAGTCTGACTCCATGATTTCCAGTGTGGACTGTGCCAGGACCACGATGAAGTGGTAAAAAAAGCTCTTCCTCCACTTGCTTGACATCACGGTCCTCAACGCACACTACCTCCATGCCATGACAACGGGAATTTCCGAGACCTTTGTGGGGTTTGTGAGGGAGCTGTCTCGTGAAATTATCGCCAGGTACACACAGGACAGGCCCCCACACTGCACCCACACCCCCATTGCTGCCCAGACTCCCCTACGCCTAGCAGGACGCCACTACCCGAGCACTATCCCTCCCCAACCAAACCGTCCTAAACCCCAGCGCCGCTGCCATGTATGCAAGCACTCAACATTAAGACCAGCCACTCAGAGAAAAGACACAAGGTACGAGTGTGCAGACTGCAATGTAGCGTTGTGCCTTCAGCCCTGTTTCAAAGAATATCACAACTACCTACACTACTGATACTGTGTGTGATAGCGATAATATGACGCTCACTGTAGAAGTAAGGCTTGTACATACTATATGCGATAATATGACGCTGAGTATAATGGTATGGCCAGTAAGTATGTGATAAGAATTATAGAAAGTTGAAACATGTGTAATGTTAGTGGTAAAATTTTATATAAGTTGAAAAATAGTGTAAGTTGAAACAAGTGATATCACGAGTACACCCACTGCGTAAATCTGCGATGATATGACGCTCAGTAGAACAGTTGGGTCTGTAAATATGTGACAGCAATGATAGAAAGTGGAAACGGGTGTAATGTAAGTGGGAAAGTATTTTATAAGTTGAAAAATAATATAAGTTGAAACAAATGATATCGCAATTACACTCACTCTGTAAATATGCGATATGACGCTCAGTTGAATTGTAAGGTCTGTAAATATGTGATAGCAATTATATAAAGTGGAAACATGTGTAATGTTAGCGGAGAAGTATTATATAAGTTGAAAAATAGGTTGTAAGTTGCAACAATAGTCATAGCAACTTCACCCGCTATGTAATTATGCGCTATTATTACGCTAAATATTATCGTAAGGCCTGTAACTATGTGAACACAGTTCTCTAAAGTGGAAAAGGGTATAATGTTATTGGAAAAGTATTACGTAGGCTGAAAAAAGAGAATGCGAGTTGAACCAAGAGTCACAGCGAGTTCACTCACTACGTAAATATGCGCTAACATTACGCTAAATATTATCGAAAGGCCTGTAAATATGTAAAAAAAAGTTCTCTGAAGTGAAAAAGAGATTATAATGTTATTGGAGATGTATTATGTAAGTTGAAAAAATGATATGTATGATGAATCAACAATGTTAGCGATTCATCGGTGAACAGTTTGGGCTATTTCGTTAGGTTGGTTTGTATAAAAACCAGTTTACTTTTGTACCACATGTTTTTTGTTTGTAATAAATACATATCTACCTATTTTGATTGGTTTCCCATACTTATAAGACCATAGAAAACGTGAGAGCCACAGACCACCTCCACAGAACACGGTACCAGGTGTAACAAAGGTATACCTTTTTAGGCCGCTTATGGACCCCGGTGAACACTTTCTTTGTGATTGGCCATTGTTTCTCACCAAAAGCGGAGGTTTGAGCCAAAGAAAATTTTATCCAAAAATGGTCAGGATTGGGGGGAGTCAGTGGTGGAAAAGTGGTCGGGACGGTGCGGGTTAAACATATCAGAGACACAATATACGTGTATCCATTGCAAATTCAAACAGATCATCTCCCACTTTGTGATATATTCAAAGGAAGAAATCTTACAGATCGACTTAACTCGATGGTCAGTAATCATTCACTGCTTTAATCAAACCTTTCAGTATGTGATAGGTAAATAGAATGTAGTTGCCAATGTAGTCATATTACTGCTGCAGCAGCACCATGTCAACACAGTGAAACTCCTTTCACATCTCTAACCTCAGATATTGTCATTAATTGTCAGCACACCTACGCTCTATTTGGAAAACACCTCAACCTTACCTACTCTGCCAGTGCCAACAGACGATTTCATGTTAGACAGTGGTATTTTGCACTGAAACATTGCTCACAAGAAAGAATATGCCTAATAGAGAAGTCAACCAACTTGTTGTCGCCAATGATCTAATAGGCTACCTGCAGTACTCCACATCATTCATGACACTCCTCATGTATCTCATCCAGGTAAAGATCGATGTCTGAGACAAGCACACATTTCATACTATTGGCCTACTATGCAAAAGGACATTAACGTTCACTGTGACTCTAGTATTTCGTGTAACTTTCACAATGGATCAACTGGATTACCTGCCCCACTCTTGCAATATCCAGTTCTGTCACGTCAGTGGGAAGCTATCTATATCAACCTCCTTATCTCGCCATGTCCCGATAACGTATGGATATGTTGCAATGTTTTTTTCAAGCTCAGTCCTGATAACGTACCGATGTTTAGCAATTGCAAGGTCCGTCATTTCCACAATTTTCAAATTTCGCTCGTGTTTTATGGTACCTAGACGCGGGACACCTTCCTCTTAACTGCTGCCAGGCGGAGACAATCCTCGACCCAGCATGACCTGTGTGTGCCCTTGTCTCAGTGACCTGTTAGCAGTGACCCAGCACAGACATGGCCTGCCGAGATCTCTCTGACAATGAAATTCAAGCTGCCCTTGATGCATTCACAGGTGACAGTGATTCACCAATTAATGACGATGTGGCAGACAAGAACTATGTGCTGTCTGACGGTGAAATGAACAGCGGTGATGAAGGGGTACTGTTGCCAAGGAAGGGTCGCTATGTGACATACCATAAGGTGAGGGAAGGCCAGCCTGCACCTCCACCATGTGCATGCACCTCTCTCCTGCCCCTAGGCGAAAGCTCTGAAGAGGACGAGGGTGGAGCTGTGGGATGTGGTGTTACCGCATGGTGGGGAAGGGAAAGGATTTTGCTGCGGGGAGCTGAAGGTGCAGCGAGAAGAAAAATAAGGAATTGTGGTTCTGTTTTGTCTGGGGAAGGAATGAGTGGTGTGGGGGGAGTGATCAGTGAAAGGGTAAGTGGTGGTGGCAAGGAGGCAGCACCCGGGCAACCACGTGGCGTACCTGGACAGCAGGCAGGTGAGGAGCAGCCGCACCGTAGCACCTCTTTCTCCCACCAATATTCCCACTCTTCCTCCCCACAGCCCGGTGATGTGGGAAGGGAAAGGGGAAGGGAAAAGGGAGAGGGAAGAGGAGCACAAGTGGGGAAGAATGCTGCTCTCCACCTCCCCAACCACCCCCACCATCCTCTCCTCCCCATCCTGAGGACGCGGAGGATCGGGACGTTGGTGTGTCGTGGGACTGGGAGGATGGGAATGACATCATGCCTATTGTTCACCAGTTCACCGAGGAGTGGTGGTCTGGCTTTACTGCTCCAGGACTCCATGCAGGCTCCACCAGGTTGAATTTCTTCCACCTATGCTTTGGTGAGGAGTTTGTGGTGCCAAGTGTTGAGCAGACCAACACATTCGCAAGCAGCCAGGCCATGAAAGTGAAGGTGAAGGTACAAGTAAGCACTCCCAGCAATATGACTACCCAGTTACTACAGGTGAAATGTTCATCTTTTTGCCCTGGTTCTCTTGATGAGTATTGTACGGAAAAAACAAATTCCGGGATACTGGTCTACAGACCCTATGACCAACATCTTTCTTTGGGAAGGTAATGGGCCAGAATATAATTCAGCAAATTCTAAGCCGCCTCCACTTTTACGATGCCAGCAACTCTGCTAATGCAAGTAACACTGATAAAATGAGGAGAATAAGGATGATATCTGATCACCTTCGGGAAAGTTTCCACTCATCCTTCAGTCCTTACAGAGACCTTGTCATAGACGAGAGTCTCGTGTTGTAGAGAGGCAGTATTTCTTTTTGGCAGTAAATACCCAGGAAGAGACACGTTTTGGGTTCAAGATCTTTGTTATGTGTGACCGTAAAACCGGTTATGTGCAAGACATAGTCTTATACACCGGCGCACAGACAGACATAACAGAAGATCGAAGTATTGGACTCTCTGGGGCCGTGGTAAAGATAATGATAGAGCAGTACCTTCATTGTGGTCACATCCCGTACCTGGATAACTGGTACACTAGTCCCCTTCTCGCTCAGTACCTCCACCATCACGACACTGGAGACTGTGGCACAGTCAAGAAAAACCGTCACCATACAGTATAGTCAAGGTTGGGAGGAAACTTGACAAGAATGAGGTGGTTTTCTTCAAGGTGAACAACATCTTCACCACTGTATGGAACCAGAACAGGAAAGTTCTCCTCATGTCAATGATACACCGCCCTCTGATGCACCGCAACGCCTTCGTGGATTTCCGCAGTGAAAGGAGGTTCCACGTTTGGAAACCGAAGTCAGTACTGGACTACAGTGTTAACACGAGGCAAGTAGACCAGTCAGACTCAATGATTTCCAATGTGGATTGTGCCAGGACCACGATGAAGTGGTACAAAAAGCTCTTCTTCCACTTGCTCGATATCATGGTCCTGAATGCCCACTACCTCCATGCCATGACTACTGGAACATCTGAGACCTTCAAGAGGGTTTGTGAGGGAGCTGTCTCAAGAAATTAACGCAAGGTATGCAGAGGACAGCCCCCACCTCCGCACCCACTATGCCACTGCCGCCCAGATTCCCCCACGCCTCTCATGACACCACTTTCCCAACACTAGCTCTCCTCAACCAAACCGTCCTAGACCCCAGCACCACTGTCATGTAAGCAGCCAATCGAGAATGACAGCAACCACTCAGAGAAACGACACGACATACAAGTGTGTGGAATGCAACGTAGGATTATGCGCTGATCCTTGTTTCAAAGAATACCACACCTTAGTGCATTACTGATACTGTGTGTGCTTGCGATATGATGCGCACGATAATACTTAGTGCTGTAAATATGCGATAATATGATGCTTACTATAATACTAAGCACTGTAAATATGTGATATGACGCTCGCTATAATAGTAAGGCCCGTAAATATGCGATAACCTGATGCTCACTATAATAGTAAGGCCTGTAAATATGTGATAACAGTTATGTAACGTGGAAACTGTTATAATGTTAGTGGAAATATATAATGTAAGTGGAAAAATAGAATGCAAGTTGAAACAACAGTCCTAGTGGTTCATATGTGCAAGAATCGGGTGATTTTTGGGTGATCACTATATGGAACAACGTTGATATCGTCTCTATTTTTGTTTGAAAACCAGTATATTCTTGTACTACATGTTTTCTTGTACCAAAATAATAAATATCTACCTATTCTGAGTGGTTTCCCCTACTAATCCTGCCATATAAAACGTGACAACTGCACTGCGGCTCTAAAGAAAACGGTACCAGGTGTGCAGAGGGTAACATATTTAGACCACTTCTAGGCCCAGGTGAGCACTTTCTCTGTGATTTTCCATTGTTTCTCACAAAAAGCAGAGGTTTGAGCCAAATTTTTTTTTTAATAATCTGCCGGGATTGGGGGGGGGGGGGGTCAGAGGTGAAAAATCTGCTGGGACACGGCGGGTTAAGTTGCCTCTTATGGAATCCAGGGCAGAGAATTTGTTTGTAGCGGTCGATCATTTCTCACCCAACTGTGTCTTCATGACTCTGCAAGATAAAACCTTTAAGAGTGGTGCACGTGCCTTTGTAGACCATGTCATTTGCCCACTGACTACCCAGTCTACTGTCATTGCTCAGAGTTTAACAACAGCCTCCTTTTTGAAATTTGCTATCAGTATATAACACCATCAAGTGTAATATCATCCCCAGTCATCCAGCTTCTAATGATCTTGTTGAAAGGCAGAATAGAAAAGTTTTGGATTGCCTTAGGCACCTGGGTTCTCACAGTGTCTTTGTCTTATATGGGTTCGATAAGGACTTGCCTTATTCCATTTTATCATCGAAACCAGGCTCTCTATAAACTGGATGACTATGTAAAAATAAAAATGCCAGAATTTCAGAAAATACACCAGTTTGTAGCAAATCTGGCCTTATCTCAGGAGAATATGGTACAATACCATCATAAGTCTGCGTCACCTACGAGCATCGATATTGGAGACCTAGAATTTGCTCATTCATTCACATGTACTTCTAAAATAGATGATAATTTTACAGGCCCCCACTGCGTGATAACTGGAAAGGGGAACAAATCTGAAATACAGGAACTGTTCACTAGAAATACCGAGTGGGTGCAAGCAGACGATTAAAAGCACGCCCCGAGGGTTCTGGTGTTGGAAGAGTCACTTGGAGAAATTTCATCTTCTATTGCTTCCATTCTTTCTTCTGAAACCCCTTTAAATACCTCTTCTCCTCTTGTCAATGAATATTTCTCAAAATTGCTCTCTGCACACAAGCCTCTTGCAAAAAAAATCATCACCACTTTACAATCATCTTCTTTAAGAGTAGGTAAGAGATGGGTGAGAGCTAGGAGGGTTAGGTGTGGCGGGGAGGTTTTGAAAGTGAGTGAGATGGCTAAAAGAGAGAAAATGATAGAGTATCAGGAGAAATTGAAATATGAGTAGAATACAGCGAAAGATCAGGAAAATGGCAGTGTGGAGGAGGAATGGCAGTTGTTTAAGAGTGCTGTGGTGGGGCATGCAGAAGAGGTGTGTGGTGTGAGACGTGTGGGTGGTGGTGTAAGAAAAGGAAGTGAATGGTGGTGCGAGGAAGTAAGTATGGTTGTGGCTGAGAAGAGACGTGCATATGAAGTGTGGCTGCAGAGGAAGGATGAGGTGTCATATGAGAGGTATAAGGAAAAGAGGAATAGGGCGAGAAGGGCTGTGCATGATGCTAAAGTGGCAGCAGATGAAAGGTGGAGTAGGTGACTGACTGAGAATTTTCAATAGAATAAGAAAATGTTCTGGAAGGAGATGAGAAGGATGTGAAAGGAAGAGTCTGGGAAGGAAGAGCGAGTAAAAGCAGAGGATGGAAGGATGTTAACTGAGATGGATGCAGTAAGGAACAGATGGGCAGAGTATTTTGAAAGATTGTTCAATGTAGAGGAGGAAAGGGTGGTTGAGATTGTGGCGGATGGAAGGGTGCAAGGAATAAATGTGTTGAGAGAGTTGAATGATTCTTTGATCACGAAGGAGGAAGTGGAGAAGGCACTAAAGGAGATGAAAACAGTGAAAGCTGCAAGTATGAATGGGTGTGCTGTGGAATCCCTGAAGGGTAGTGGAGTGACTATTGTTGACTGGTTAGTAAGACTGTTGAATGTGTGCTTTGTCTGGTGCCAATTGACTGGGCAAGTGCTTGTGTGGTCCTGTTGTATAAAGGCAAGGGTGATAAGTATGAATGTACTAGCTTTAGAGGTATAAGTCTGTTGAGTGTTGTAGGTAAGGTGTATGGTAGAGTGTTAATTATGAGAGTTAGATAGGGTACAGAGGGAGTGATTGGTGATGAGCAGTGTGGCTTTAGGAGAGGGAGGGGATGCGTGGATCAGGTGTTCGCTGTGAGACAAGTGTGTGAAAAGTATCTAGCGAAAGGCAAGGATGTATTTTGGGCATTCATGGATTTAGAGAAAGCGTATGATAGAATTGATAGGGAGGCTTTGTGGACTGTTATAAAATTGTATGGACTTAGTGGTAGGTTACTAAAAAAGGTGAAAAGTTTTTATGTAAATAGT